>NW_026652277.1:66286403-66508680 GCF_009828535.3 Hylobates moloch
AACCAGAACACTAACCATATCAATAATTATATTAAATGTAAATAAACCAAACCCTTCAAATAAAGGCAGAGACTATCAGATGGATTTAAATTAGGCCGACTATATACTGTTTACAAAAGAAACTCTTTGAATAAAATAATATTGATAGGTTAATGAAAAAGAAAAATGTATAAACATTAATCATAAAGATAACGTGAATATATTAATATGAGGCAAAGTACACTTCAAGATAAGGAGTATTATTAAATGTAAAGAAAGATACTTCATAACAATAAAATGGTCACTCCATCAAGAAGACAAGAGAAATTTTAAATGCCTATGTGTCTTGTAACAGTTTTATAATTATATAGCAAAAATTGGTAAAATTAAAGGAAGAAATAAAATCACAATTATAGGTGGAAATTTTAAGTTATTCCTTAGTAGTTGATAGATCAAATCAATAAAAGTAAAGGTATAGGATATTTGACTAACATTATCAACCAATAAGAAAACGGAGAAACAAACTGACATATTTGTGAGATGGAATACTACTCAGTAATAAAAACAAATAAATTATTGACATATAAAGTACAGATGAATCTCAAAAACATTATGCTGAGTTTTTTAAAGCCTCATATACAAACAGTATATGCTATATGATTTCATTTATACACAATTCAAAAACTGGGAAACTAATATAAGGTAGGAAAAAAATCAGAACTGTGGTTGCCTTTGGTGAGGGAGGGAGTTGGCAGTGGTTGATTGTGAAGGGCATAAAATAACTTGCTGATCTTGATGGTACTATCTTATATTCTAAAAGTGGGCTGGGTTATATAGCTGCATAAGTTGTCAAAATCAGCAAATATACACTTAAGATTTATGCATTTTGTTACTAAATTTTACATTAAAAGAAGAAACTACAATAAATAAGAAACTCTACTTAATGTTATGCATGCTGAAATATGTAAAGGAAAGCACACTGATGTCTGCAATTTACTTTGCAATACAATAAAGAAAGGATGAATTAATAAAGGGATAAATAGATGGATAGATTAATAATAAAGCAAATATAGTTCAATGTTAGTAGACTTGAGGGGGAAGGTATACAGGTGTTTACAATTCTTTCACCTATGCTGTAGCTTTAGCTTTTCATAGTAAAATGCTAAAAAATGTTTTAAAAAGCCAAAAAGTTATTTAGGAAAGGAGTAGAGGACAGACAGGGGGTGAGTAGCTAGGGAGTTCCTCCTTTTTCTTTGCTGTGACTCTTGCTTTATAGATAGAAGAAAATGCTTCTATAAAAACTGAGTAAACAAAAACCCAGTAGAGTGGAATTTTACAGGATATCTATATTAAGTGGTTTTCAAATCCTTCCAGAATATGTCGGAAATGCCCAGGTTCCTGAAGTTGTAGGAGATTTCCTTGCCTGAATTTGCCATGGTGTGTTCATGGCATGTGGTCTGTTTGAGATTAACTAGAATTCCCAAGTGCAACAAGCATTTGCTTCCAAAAACACTCAGATCGAGAGACCTATTGAGAGTATAAGGTCTATAAATGGACATCTCAAAGGATCTTGTTGTTCTAATATAATCCAAAGAATGTTTCCTATATAGCCCTAAGAAGGATACAAGATAGGGGGTGGGGGAAGTCTCCTGTAATATAAACTCCATGAAGGCAGAAACATACCTACCTTGCTCACCATTGTATCCCCATACTTAATACAGTGTCCAACACAAAGAAAAGTCCTGTTAAATATTTGCTGAAAAAAAATGAATAATGATCTCTCCTATTGGAAATTGTGTGGAAACTTTTAAAATAAGTGATCACATTTCAACTGTCCTCTCTACCCTGAACCAGTAGAGACAACTTCCCAGCCAGTAGGGTCTTGATTGAATATAGAATTTTATATTTTTGTCTAAATGGTTAGTATGTCTTCCCAATGAGAGAACAACCAAAACAATTCTTACTGCTATTACCATTTATTGAGCAAGTACTCTAAAACTAGTAACTGTGTTAAGCAGCTTATCTTGTTGCCAGTTCTTACAATACCCTGAAAGGTACAAATGAGATGAGAAAAGCAGTGCTTAGCCAAGATATTAATTCACTGAAGGATATACTGCTAGTAAGACTCAAAGCATTCAAATATAAGCTGCCTAACTCAAAATCTTATTTGCTACAAACATCTAGCACCGCACAGGCTATGCATGTTCTATACAATATAATACATAAATAAATGTAGAAAGGCTACTATATCTAGATTGCTTGTCCCCATGTGCATATGTGGACAGTTTACTCTTGGCAAACATCCACTGTAGACCATGGTGCGTGTGTGTGTAGCAACTGCCTAAACAATTAGAAGGAGGAAGGAAGCACATCCTCCCTGGCCTTTAGCCTCTCTCTTCCTCACTCCCTGGTCAACACAAGCCCATCTAAACCAGAAAGCTCTTTCTGCCTCTAGTAGAATTAGTGGCTCCAGAGTTATTATTCTCCACCCAGCACAGTTGCGTATTTTTTGGATACTTGTTCTCAGGAGAGGACTCCTCCTGGGGTTTGTTGTTTCTCCATGCCCTTAATGGACACCCTGGAGCACAGTTCCCCTTCTCACAGAAACTCTCTCTAAGCACTGAATGTGTATGAATGCTCCTGTCCTGATCATGACCATCCCTAAACAAGCGCACAAGAATAGCACCCATGTGGAGACAAGAGACCATAGACCTGGGGAAGAAGCTCATCCTGCACAGAATTGAGAAGTACTTAAAATATGTCTTCAGTGCAATCTACCACTCTTTCATTAGTGTCCCTCTTCTCCAAGTTGAAAACCTTCCTATCCAGCTAGAGTCTATTAATACATGGGCCTGAATTAGGACAAGCATTATGAGGCCACTGTCAAAATGCCAAGCTATTACAAGTAGACACTCTTGGTTTTTTTCATTCATTCATTTATTTATTTATATTTATTTATTTATTTATTTATTTATTTATTTATTTATTTGAGGCAGGGTCTCAGTCTGTCACCCAGGCTGGAGTGCAGTGGTATGATCATGGTTACTTGCAGCCTTGACCTCTCAGGCTCAAGCAATCCTCCCACCTCAGCCTCTTGAGTAGCTAGGACTACAGGCATGCACCATCAAGCCTGGTTTGTTTGTTTGTTTTCTTTTCTGTAAAATCAGGTCTTGCTATGTTGTCAGAGCTGGTCTGAAACTCCTGGGCTCAAGTGATTCTCCAGCCTCAGCCTCCCAAAGTGCTGGTATTGTAGGCATGAGCCACTGCACCCAGTCTACAAGTAGACTCTCATGTCATACATGTTCAGTATTATAAACCAGGATTCCATTGCTGAAAACACACTTCATTTCAATAGATGTGAACATCAACCAAAATAGAAAAAGAAAATTTATCTCTATATATTTTCTTTTTAATATGAAATATATCATAATCTAGAATAGTGTATGACATACATACAGCTAAAATAATAACTACAGTTAATACCTATATTAATAACCAATCCCAAAATTGTCTTGAGGACAATTACTGTATTAGTCCGTTCTCACCTTGCTGTAAAGAATTACCTGAGACTGGCTAATTTATGAAGAAAAGAGGTTTAATTGACTTAAAGTTCTGCAGGCTACACAGGAAACATGACTGGGAGGCCTCAGGAAACTTACATTCATGGCAAGGCAGGCGGAAGCAAGCACCTTCTTCACATGGTAGCAGACAAGAGAGAGTGGGGAGGGGTAAGTTCCACATACTTTTAAACCATCGCATCTCATGAGAACTCACTATCACAAGAATAACATGGGGGACATCCATCCCCATGATTCAATCACCTCCTCCCAGACCCCTACCCCAACACTGGGAATTACAATTCGTCATGAGATTTGCGTGGGGACACAAAACCAAACCATATCAATTACCTAATTCAAGAAACAGATCATAAGCAATGTCCCAGAAGCCTCTCCACATGACCCTCCCCAACAACATCCCCCTACTTCCTCATCAGAGATAATCACTATCCAATCTCTAGTGATTAAAAAATAATCCTAGTTGTTCTTTATAGTTTCAATATATATGTATATGTCCTAAAACAATATAATTTGGTTTTGTCTATTTTTGAGCTTGATATAAATAGACCTTGACTATACGAAATCTAACCATAGGTATTTTTTGTCACTTACATCTACCTCTCAACATTACATCTGTAGAATGCATCTCTGTTGTTGCTCAAGTAATGCTTTATAACATTAATTTTGAAATATTTCATAACTGCTCACCCATGTGAACTTTTCTTTATAAGGAAGAGTAGATGGACTGAAGACCTCATCTTCCTTCTGGATAAATAGCCAAATGATAAGCATCAGTATTCTTCATTGCAACAGGTTATCTTGATGTGACTTGTAGGAATGTCTTTAGAAAGAAAATGTTGAGAATAGTAATTACGTTCTCTCTATCTTCTCCTTTTCCTCCTTCTTCTTCTTCGCCATCTTCTCTTTCCCTTTCTCCTTAAAGATCTCTTGAAAGCAGTAGCCTTCATCTTTATTTTTTACAGAGACTCACAAAAAAATATTGAATGCATGAGTACATGAATAAATTTAAGATGCCTTTTCCAGAAAAGTGTTTGACATTATTCTTATGTTACAGTCAGCTTTCCTGTATGTTCTGATAGGATGCCTGTTGGAGACTGAATATTTGTGTCCCTTCAAAATGTATATATTAAAAGGCTAGGCATGGTGGCTTATGCCTGTAATCTCAGCTCTTTGGGAGGCCAAGGTGGGCAGATCACTTGAGGTCAGGAGTTTGAGACCAGCCTAGTCAATCTGGTGAAACACTGTCTCTACTAAAAATAGAAAAATTAGCTGGGCATAGTGGCACATGACTGTAGTCCCAGCTACTTGGGAGGCTGAGGCAGGAGAATCGCTTGAACCCAGGAGGCAGAAGTTGCAGCGAGCCAAGAACACGCCACTGCCCTCCAGCCTGGGTGACAGAGTGAGACTCTATCTCAAAAAAAAAAAAAAAAAATTATACATTAAAGCCTTAACCTCCAGTGTGACTATATTTGGATTAAGGAAGTAATTGAGGTTAAATGAGGTCATAAGAGTGGGATTCTGATTCAATAGCACTAGTGTCCTTATAAGTAGAGACATCAGAGAACTGCCTCTCTCTCTGTGTCTCTCTCTCCATCTTTGCTCATGAATGCAATGAGGAAATTCTGTGTGAAGATACAACAAGAAGACAGCCATCTACAAGCCAAGAAGAGAGCCCTCACCAGCAATTGAACTGCCCAGAACCTTAATCTTGGACTTCTATCCTCCAGAGCAGTGAAAATAATAAATTTCCGTTACGGTGGCCCAAGCAGACTAGACAATGCCTAAGCTTGCCTCCCTGAACTTATCAAACCACATGTGTCAGTTCCTTAACACATTTTGCTCAGGATGATAACTTCTTCCTTTGATGCTTTACCACTGGTAAAAGAGAAATAATACCTTTACTTAAATCTTCTCTTAGTACGAGGCATTTGAATTCACTGTTGTGATTATGCATAGAAACAATCAAAGTCGTACATCTCACAGACAAGGCCATGCATTCTCATCTCTGTTGACTGCATTAATTTAATGCCAACAGAGTTGATCAATAGTTATTTCGTTTCCACTCTCAGGCAGCCACCAAGAGGTTTGGGGATTGACCGGATACACCTCACCCTGAAACCTGTCACAAGTATTTTTAGTTTCAGTCTTTTCCATAGTGAAAAATATGTAATCTTAAAACAATCCTTTCTATTTAACATTCAAGTTTCGCTCAAAGATGGAAACATTTTTCTGCAGTAAGACACAATTGCAGGTCAATATAATATGCCACTCAGATATAGATAGCCTCCTCCACCTCTCAAACACACGGAAATGATGAGTTACAAAATATGGGATCCACAGAAGATATTTAAAAGAAAGCAAGAAAATCTTTAGGCGCCAGTACCCTGACAAGTAAGTAAAGCTTAATAGATCACAGGTATTTCTGACCTGAAGGTCTTTAGAGCCTGGAATGTGAATGCCTAATAAGGACAGGAGATAAAGTACTCACATGTCAGGGAGGAAGACCTGGGCTCCCTCATGAAGTCAGGAGACAGGAAAGGTTATCTTGATGCTTGGGAACACCAGTAGAGTAAGCTGGTCATCTGATTATGAGTGAAAAGGAATGAAAAGAAAGAAATCACTTGCAAGAAATTAGAACCTAAATCTGGTATGAGTACTACAGGAATTTCAAGCTAAGAAACTGATAAAAAATGATCCCGGTCTAGAATATCTATAAAAAGCTGACAGAGGCATATGTGAAACCATCATATAAGACTCCTCTACAGCAATCTTAGATTTGAACGAAAACCACAAGACAAACAAACCACTGGTGAAGATAGGTTCACAGAAAATAAAATTACTTACACAAGAATGATTCCGCAAATGGAGCAAATGGGAGAAATCACACCTAAAAAACAGAAAAAAATAATGGAATAATCTGAAGAATAATCTGAATAAGACTGCCACAGTCTGATGTGATCCCCCAAAATTCATATGTTGAAATCCTAACCCCTAAGGTGATGATATTAGGAGGTGGGGCCTGTGGAAGGTAATTAGGTCATGGGGTGGAGACCTCATGAATAGCTTTAGTGCCCTTATAAAAGAGGCCCAAGAGAGGCCCCTTGTTTCTTCCACCATTTGAGGACACAATGAGAAAGTACCATCTCTGAATCAAGAAGAGAGCCCTCACAAGACACTGAATCTGCTCGTCTTAATCTTGAACTTCCCAGCCTCTGTAACTATAATAAATAAAGTTTTGTTGTTTGTAAGTCACACAGTCTATAGTAGTTACAGCAGCCAAAACAGACTAAGACAGAGACTGCTTCCAAAATAAATACATAAATCTATTGATATCTACTTATCTATATTATACAACAAGATAAGTATAAGGAAACTGCCAAGGAAAAATAACAGGGATTTGAATAGGAATGAGATAGAAATTCTAGAAACATAGTCAAAAGCTTAATGGATTGGGTTAGGCAGCAATCAACTGAAGACAGAATTTATCAAAGTAGAATGTAATAGTATTAGAATTACTACCAGTAAGAATATTAATAACTAACTTTTTTGGAAGATTCAGTCATTATTCTAAGTGATTTCTGTACAACAATTCATGTATTAGTTACCTATTGCTGCATTAAAAATCACCTCATAACTTAAATACTTAAAGCAACAACTATTATTATCTCACAATTTCTTTGAGTCAGAAATTCAATGTGGCTTAACTGGGTGCCTCTGCTTCAGGTCTCTCACAAGTCTACAATTAAGGTGTTGGCTGGGGCTGCAGTCTCATCTAAAGGCTCAATGGGGAAGAATACATTTCCAGACTCATTCATGGTTATTGGCAGATTCAGTCCCTTGTGGGCTATTGGACTGAGAGCCTCAGTATCTTGTTAGATATTGGTCAGAGGATTTTCTCAGTTCCTTAACAAATTTGGGGCCTATCTATAGGGCAGCTCACAATATAACAGCAGGCCTCCCTCAGAGCAAGTAAGCAAAAGAATTAAGGACAGCAAGCAAGATGGAAATCACAGTCAATTTGTAACCTAATTTCAGAAGTGACATCCCATCCATCCTATCATATTCTATTTATTAGAAGCAAGTCATTAGGTCCAGACCACACTCAAGGGAAGGAGATTGCACATGGGTATGAACACCGAGAGGTAGGTTACTGGGGGCCATCTTATAGGCTGTCTACCACAACTCATTTAACTTTTCCATAAACCCTTGGTATGTGAGAACTATTTGATCTACAAGTCACAGATGAGGAAATTAAATCAAGAAAACCTCAAAAATAGAATGAAAATCTCCAGCATCCCATGCATCTAATAGAAATTCTAGAGAGAATAGAAGAGAGGCAATATTCAAAGAGATTATAGGCAAAATTTTTTTCTGAAAATAAAGAAATAAGACCTCAGGTTGAAGGAGCACACTATGACCTAAATAACATAAATAAAAACAAATTTACAACTAGGTTCATTGCAGTAGAATTATAAATATTAAACTCAAAAAGAAAAGCTTAAAGCTGCAGTTAACAGTTAAAGGAAAACCATCTCCAAAGAAATAGCAATTCGATAGGCAGCAAACTTTTCATTAGCAATAATAGGTACCAGAAGACAATGGAATGATATGCTTACATTATGAAAGAAAATTTTTAACAAAGAATTGTGTAACTGACTAAACTATCACTTAAGAGTAAAGGTGAAGTAAAGACATTATTAGATTAACAGAGGTTAAGGAATTTTTTTATGTATAAATCCTCATAGAAAAGAATGTATCCAAAAAGAAATTGAAACCAGAAGAAATGGAATGTATAAGTAATGGGTAACAAAGAAAAAATGGTAAATGTTATGAAGTTTAAATAAGAATTAATTTTTCAAAAAGAAAACTAATTTTAGATTTTTTTTTTGAGACAGAGTCTCACTCTGTTGCCCAGCCTGGAGTGCACTGGCTTGATCTCGGCTCACTGCAACCTCTGCCTTTCAGGTTCAAGCAATTCTCCTGCCTCAACTTTCTGAGTAGCTGGGACTACAGGCACATGCCACCACACATAGCTAATTTTTGTATTTTTAGTAGAGCTGGGGTTTCACGATGTTGGCCAGGCTGGTCTCAAACTCCTGACCTCAAGTGATCCACCCACCTTTGCCTCCCAAAGTGCTGGGATTACAAGCGTGAGCCACCATGCCCAGCCTAGATAATTTAAATTCTAATTAACAAGGGGATATGGTTTGGCTGTGTTTCCATCCAAATCTTATCTTGAATTGTAGTTCCCATAATTCTCACATGTCATGGGAAGGACCTGGTGGGGAGTAATTGAATCATGGGGTTGGTTACCCTCAAGCTGTTCTCGCGATAGTAAGTTCTCATGACATCTGATGGTTTTATAAAGGGCTTTTCCCCCTTTTGCTTGGCACTTCTCCTTCCTGCCACCATGTGAAGAAAGACAGGTTTGCTTCCCCTTCCTCTATGATTGTAAGTTTCCTGAGGCCTCCTCAGCCATGCTGAACTGTGAGTCGATTAAACCTCTTTCCTTTATAAATTACTCAGTCTTGGGTATGTCTTTATTGGCAGTGTGAGAATGGACTAATACACATGGAAAATGGATAAGGAGATAGTTTAAAGTTAACTTATTCTGGGGCCAGGCCCAGTGGCTCATGTCTGTAACGCCAGTACTTTGGGAGGCCAAGGAGGGAGAATTGCTTGAGGCCAGGAGTTCAAGGCCAGCCTGGGCAACATAGCAAGACCCCATGTCTACAAAAATGTAATTTAAAAATTAGCCAAGAAAGGTGGCATGCACCTGTGGTCCCAGTTACTTGGAAGCCTGAGGCAGGAGGATTGCTTGAGCCCAGGAGTTTGAGGCTACAGTGAGCTATGATTGTGCCACTGCACTCCAGTCTGGGTGACAGAGCAGTACCCTGCCTCAAAAAAAAAAAAGAAAAAAGAAAAAAATACATTTAGATTTTTTCCAAAAGTTTACTATTTTAAATAATGCTACTAATAAAATTTTCATACAGGTAGCCTTCTCCCTACTTTTGTCTGATTCAGTTTAATTCCTCAGTATAAATTCCTACGAATAGGAATTAGTACATATAAATATTTTTAAGGTTTTCAATACAGCTGGACAAATCCATGCTCTACCTAAGTGGCTTTCCTAGGGTGTTGTACCACTTGTTGATAAATTAGCAATAGCTGTTAAAGGATTTAGAAATGTTCTTAACCTTAATTCTGCCTCCAGGAATAGATCTCCAAAAGAAAATAAATTGACACAGTGAATGTTTATCAAATCACTATTTATAATAAAGAAAACATGGACAAGAAATAAATGTCAAACAACAAAAGACAGGTTATTACAGCACATTTCACAACGGAATACTGTGTGACCATTGCACAGTGGCATGTGCCTGTAGTCGCAGCTACTGGTGAGGCAGAGTTGAGCTGGGAGGGTCACCTGGGCTCAGGAGCTCTGGGCTGTAATACACTATATGATCATCTATCTGCACCAAGTTCAGCATTTTTGTGGAGCAAGGACCACCAGGTTGCCTAAGAAGGCGTGAACCAACCCAGGTCAAAAACCAAGCAGGTCAAAATTCTCATGCTGATCAGTAGTAGGATCACACCTGTGAATAGCCACTGCACTCCAGCCTGGGCAGCATAGCGAGACCCCCATCTCTTTTTTTAAAAAATCAGAATTTAGAAGAGTATTTAATACTATGAAGAATTGTTCACATTGTATCTTTAGTGAGAAAGTAGATTTATAAAACACCATGTATATTATAATCTCATATTTATATGTGTGTATATACATTTATTTATGTGTATATATGTATATCTATGTGTGTATTTATATAGATATATATAATCATACATAAACATATAAATATTAAATAGCCATATGTATAGTATAATGATATATATGGTTAAATGCCAAATATTAATAATGTTATCCCAAGGTAAAAAAGTAATAAGTGATTTTAATATCTCGAATTTTTTTTGTTTTTTTTCACAAAGAACATATAGTACGTTTGTGGCCCAAAAAAAAGCAGTGAAAAGAAAAATGAGGCCAAACATTTCACTCTAGTTCAACTCATCCTCATAGATATGATACCCTGGTGGGCATTGGGTTGCCTACTCTCATCTGTACTTCCTTTTCCTTCATAAGGAAGCCCAATTTGTTTAGGCACACAGTCAAAGGCTTCATGGTGAAGCTTTAAGCTTTGACCATCCCACCCCAAGTTCCAAGAGAAACCTTGATTGGTCTAAGGATAATCCCGTTCTCCTTGCTAGTAGCAGAGTTAGCAATTGCCCACCTCTGACCAATGAACTGTGAGGTGAGGTCTGAGGTAGGGGTGAGAGCTTCTGGGGATCATTTGCTTGCTTCTGAGAGAGAGCTCAGGATGAGATGGTATCTCTTCTTCCTCCAAATTTATGTGTTTTGACCAAACGCAGCCATTTTGCTCCCTATGTGATGCTGAAACTGCCACTGAAGGCAGAAAAGCAAGAGATCGGAAAGCCTGGGTCCTTGAAGGTTTCACTGAGCTACTGATTTCAATAAGGCTGAAGCCGGTTCTACCTCCAGACTTCCTGCTTTGTGAGGTGATAAGTTTTCTTATTGTTAAAACCAGTGGTTCCCAAATTTTGCTATGATTCAGAATCCCTAGGGGGATTTAAATAACACTGATCCCCAAGTTTTCCTAATGTAAAGTCAAGGTCTTCAGAGGCCAAGCACTCTGAGTCAGGGTTTTCTGCTAGTGACATCAGAAAGCATCTTGACTGATACAGACACCTTTGAGGATATCGCCACCGTTTTTGTTGTTGTTGTTATTGTTGTTTGGGGTTTTTTTAAAACCTTCAAAGCAGAGTTTTGCTTTGAGATTTTCACACCTAGATTCCTCCTGGAACTGAGATCTTGGCTTCTAAAGTGCAGCATTATTGATTTCTTCTGTTTCCCGGGCGTGTATAACAAAACCCATCCAAAGCCAATTCCAGGTGACTTTGGATATTTGTAACACATTAAGGATTAAAGATGTGAAAGAACCTGCCTAGTCATTTAATAAAAGTATATATTTTATGTTTTCCAGAAATACTTTGTAAAGAGTTACCTTTTTACTGTATTTTTAGCAAGTATTGAGTTTGGGTAAGACTGTCAAATGAATACAGTATTTAAATATCTCACGGTTTTGGTTGGTACATTGTGGAAAGTACAGGCCTTTACAATCTTCATACCTTGAGTTTCTATAAATTCCCAACAAACTTCAAAAAGGCTTTTTATGCAAATACATTCTTAAAATCATGTTTGGCAGAAGGCTTTTATAAATAGTACCTTTTTAAAAGAGAGTTCAACAAGCTCTCGGATATCTACTGTGGCGTCAGTTCTTAATACACACCATTGAAAGTACCATATCTGAACAGTTGGTGGGTGCAACAGCATAACAAAGGTGTCTCTTGAGATAAATAGTAAAAAAAATCAGAGAATCCCAAATGAGAATGACAACTCCAAACTGGCCCACCACTCTATCTGCCCTGGCCCTGGGAGTACACTTGCCTGAGGAGACAACCATGCACCTTTCAGGCACTAACCCTTCCCAGTCATGGCTGTACCATCAGCACAAGCTGCGGGATACCAATAAAACATAATAAGCCAGACCCAAAAATCTCACGATCACTGTGGGAACCCGGTCAAGCCCACCACACTACTGATGGTTTTTGTGCCATTAAACAGCAAGTAAGTTAATAATTGCAGCAATTTATCTCAATGTTCCCTGCTGCTTTTAGCGCTTAACTCAAATGTAACGTTCACCAGCTTCTGCCAGTAGGCAAGAGGGAGAGCTTTATCAGAAAAAGTAAAGATCGCTTTGTGATTATTATTTTGCCTTAGGGCAAAGCTACCCTTAAGTGCCCCCACACAGCTCCGGGTGGGACGTTATCTCGCGAAGGCTCTGGAAATGAGCACCATGGCATTTAGAAGATTTCCATCCATGCCTGCCCCACCCCACCCCCAACACACTTTTAAAAAATTGAATACGGTGCTGTCTTAAATCACAGAAAATGGCAATTGATAAGATATAGAGTAAGCTATGTTTTCCTCCCAGCATAGCCTGGCTGACCTGGGCACTCCCTGCTCCAGACCTACCTGGTCCTTGCTTAGCTGCAAAGGCCACTTACTGTCTTGCCATCCTATGTCTATTGCTCACCTGGTGTGTTAAATGTTCAGGATAGTCATACTGTCTCCACGTATGGACTCAGTGTATTACAATACAGAGCTTATTTCTTGCAGACTAAGAACCCAGCAGGTTGCAGAGGCCAGGAGTAGCCTGGGACTAACTTTTAATTGAGTGTCTGGTGGGAGAATCTCTTGTTTAAGAGAAATCATTTAAGCTTCCACTTAAGGTGATTCTGTCCCTAGGTATTTTTTTCGTCACATGTCAGTGGATTGAAGATTCAGATAGCATCTTAAAGAAAGCAGTGACATCACAGTTTGCCTCTAGTTAATGTAAATTGTACTTGCAAAGCAGATATTTTCAGTAGTCAAATATTTCTGAATGAAAGATGCATGGAGAAGACCAGAGGAGAAAGAGAATGTCAACTTTCAAGAAGGTAGTATCTGTATAACAACCATCTCCCCAGAAGCAACTGCTGCTGCCCAGGCTCCCACACTCTCCAGAGAGCCTTCTACTGAAGGGCTAACTGGCCAATTCAAAGGAAACAACCTTTCTCAAGATTTTACTTCTTTTTTCTTTTTTTTTTTTGAGATGGAGTTTCGCTCTTGTCGTCCAGGCTAGAGTGCAATATCATGATCTTGGCTCACTGCAACCTCTGCCTCCCAGCATCAAGTGACTCTCCTGCTTCAACCTCCTGAGCAGCTGGGATTACAGGCACCCCACCACCATAACCGGCTAATATTTATATTAGTAGAGATGGGGTTTCATGATGTTGGCCAGGCTGGTCTCAAACTACTGACCTCACGTGATCTGCCCACCTCAGCCTCCCAAAGTGCTGGGATTACAGGTGTGAGCCACCATGCCCAGCCAGATTTTACTTTAAAATCCTAAATTTTAACTTGTGATAATCTCCCCAGCATCCCATCCCAACTGTTGGTTATTTGCTTGAGAAGTCTCATTTCTATAAAATATTAAAGAAATCCAAAGATATGATAGCAAGTGCTTTTCACGACTGCTCTGTGCTTTCACCATCTCAAAAAGTTCCCAAACAACGTAAAGTTAATTATGACATAAAAGCCCCAGTGAATTTCCAAAGATCAGGCTAGACCAGGCAAAGAGAGGATATATAAAAGAACATATTATTATAAGCTCTGTCAATACATTTTTGTCACTTATGTTTGGTTGGTCTTGATATCAATTGGAATCTGAAGAATGGCAGATTTTTCCACAAGGCATTGAGAAATGTTACCAATAAGCCCCAAATTATTTGTTACAATCATAAATTCTGAACTCAGCTTCTGGAGTGAAAACCCAGATCTACTACTTACTAACGATGTAACTTTGGACACATTTAGTTAACATGTCTAAACCTCAGTTTCTTCATCTGTAAATTAGTGATAATATTAGTAGCTAGCTCATAGGGTTGTTGTGAGAAATACATTAGATAACAGATCTGTAACTGTGTATTACTCTGCCTAGTGGAATTAGCTCTTAATAATCTTAGGTTATTATCATTTTTGTTATTATTGTTAATATTAATATTAAATCAGTGGAAATGACATTGGCACATGAAGTGAAAGCCATTTAGTAACTGCTTGGCTAGAAATGAGACTTAGAGCCTCCAGACTGTTAACCCCATGCAAAGCTACAGCTTTAATAGGCTTGCCCAGCATCCATTGGCTGTCCTGCAGGGGAAGCAAGCTTCACCAGGATCCCCTAGCATTTCCATGCAACCTAACATCAAAGTGCCAAACCCTGGAATTAGCAGAAAACAGAGTGGTTGCCATACTGAGCTAAGGCAGCTATGACTTCTTCAAAGCTGCCTTTTTTATGGAAACAAAAGGCCCCAGGGCCCTTGGTCATTCATGGCCGTGGCTCCTCCATGTCCTGTTTCCTTAGGACCCCGTAAGATCACCCTCCTGTTCCATCACTAGTTGCCATTCTAATGATCTATCAGGAAAAGATACCTACCATTGATTCGGTTTCCCTGGGGTGGACTCACAGTAATTTATGAACCAGCCAGAGTGTCCTCTCCTCACGGACTTAATACGCTAAACAGCTAATTACATCTGTGTAGGGATTACACTTTACATTGTCCAGCTTTATGAAAACAAACCCTGGGCTTCCTCAGATTCCCTTAAATAGCTCCTTATCTCTAAGGCCGTGATCCTTATCAGTGCCGTATGTTTGAGCCCCTGTGCAGTTTCCAAATGACCCCAGCAATGTCTTCTGGGGTCTAATTAGTCTACAGACCGAAGGACAGGCCTGAACAGGGTCCCATCCTGAACTAGAAACCAGCAGGCCAAAGCCAAGGGGGAAGATTCCTCCCTGCCTTCTATCCTCCATAAACCAGTCAAGGGTCCAGACCCAGATGACCACATGTCAGTTCTTTGTTTCTTTTTGTTTCTTTTTTTTTTTTTTTTTGAGACGGAGTCTCGCTCTATCGCCCAGACTGGAGTGCAGTGGCACAATCTCGGCTCACTGCAAGCTCCGCCTCCCGGGTTCATGCCATTCTCCTGCCTCAGCCTCTCCGAGTAGCTGGGACTACAGGCGCCCGCCACCACGCCCGGCTAACTTTTTATATTTTTAGTAGAGACGGGGTTTCACCGTGGTCTCGATCTCCTGACCTCGTGATCCGCTCGCCTCGGCCTCCCAAAGTGCTGGGATTACAAGCGTGAGCCACCGCGCCCGGCCAACCACATGTCAGTTCTACTCACAAGGTGACCAGCATGCCCGATGTCAACCTTCATGCAATGTGGAGCTTGGGTGCTCAAGACCCAGAGGATCATGGGACATCTTTAGCCAAAGTCAAAGTGAAGTCTTTGTCCTTCCCAAGGATGCTGTGGGAGGACTATTATAATAGTAACACTTGTGTTTAAAGGATAAACGTTTTTGGCTTTTTAACACAAGCTAGCTAAACCCTTCCAACCCCCAAGGAAACAAGTCAATGCTGCTGGCTTCCTTTTGCCACCATGGCAAGGGAGGTCCCCGCAGGGAAGCCAATTTGCCTCACATACTATTTTCTCAAGGCTTGGGAGATTCCCAGGCTTGGCAGACACTAAAAACACTCCTTCCCTTGGCTTATAACAATTCAGTTAAAGACCTTGTCTTAACAAACTCACGCAGGGAGGTGATGCAGAGTGCAAAGAGCAGGAAATGTCTCCCTGTGTGAAGAGCCCGGAGCAGAGGGGCAGGCTGTAGCTTTCCAGCCTGTGACTCACAGAGTCACTTCCCTGCTTCCCCCATCCTGGACTCGGCTCCTTGGCCACTGTGTCTCAGCTCCTCTTCCTGTCTCCATTCCGCCCAGACCCCTGAACAAAGCAGAAGTCTGGAGTCCACGGCAAAGACTGAAGTGTTGTGTATACATTTGGGCGTCATCTGTGGAAGCAGCTATTTTGAAAACAAAAAATAACTTTCCTGCCCTCAGAAGAACTTGGTGAGCTCTTAGAAGTGTCTCATTTAACCGTTTGAGACAGAAACTTGGTTTTCACTCATTGGAAAAAGAGAGGCAGACAGAGTGCATTCATTTTCATTGATCTGTAGTAATAGGTAAGGCGTCCCCTTGAGTTGGCTTGGTGGATAATTGCTCTGCTCTAGAGCCAAATGGCCCGGGGTTTGATTCCCCACTTGTGTGCCCTAGTCTTCTCATCAGCAAAGCGGAGAAAACACATTTTCCTCATAGAATTATAGCAGAATTGACATCTTCACCACAGTGATTTTGCCTGGGCACTGTGGCTCAAGCCTATAATCCCAGCACTTTGAGAGGCCAAGGAGGATCACTTGAGGTCTGGGCAACATAGCAAGATCCCATCTCTACAAAAAAAAAAAAAAAGGTAAGGCATTTATTGCTTATTATGTGCCAGGCACTGTCCTAAGCACTTTACATACAGTATTTTATTGAATCCTCACAACAACCTTATAAGGTGTGTTCTATTATTATCTCCACTTTATTAATGAGGAAACTGAGGCTCTGAGAGGTTGAGTAGGTTACACATGATCACACAGCCACTAAATGGTGGATTCAAACACAGATCTGTCTCACTTGAGAGCCCAGCTGCTTGGTGTCCAATGTGCTGATGTAAAAGGGAACTTGAACTTGGAGGTCCCCTGGTCCGAATGCCTTCCTGACTCCTTAACTCCTGGCAACTTCTTGACTCCTTCCCAACAGCCTTACAGAGCAACCTCCTCTTACTCCAGGATGGGAAGAACCTGAAAGACATAAAGGAAAGGGCATGTGATTGGGAATCAGATGGCCCAGGGTCTACTATTCTCATGGTTTCTATCCATTGTCTAACTTTGCCGTTTGGGAAGACAAAAAAAGCCAGAACGCTTTCCTTGAAAACCTCTTCATATATTGAAAGAGAGCCCTTGCCCTCAAATCTTCTCCTGTCTACTTCCAGCTTCCCAACCATTCTTTCTGTAAGACCACCCCGATCAGCCTCTACTGGGTATGCTGCAGCTTGTCAAGTTAACCTCTTAAACGTGAGCACGAGCATTGAGGGTCAGAATCCAAGGGGGTCTGACCAGCTTATAGACAACAGGATAATTCACTTTCTTGTCTCTACTTGTTCATCTAGTTATACAGTTGAAAATTTCCTTTGCTTCTTTGGAAACCCAATCATATTCTGAAAACACATTCAACAAAAGTCCCTAAGTACTTTTGTTCTTGCTGGTATCAAGGAGAGCAGCTTAAAGGTACTAAAAATCAATTTGCTGAGAGTCACCTAGCTAAAATTCTATTCACCACACGGCCGATTTTATCATTGCATTCCACAGCTATTTCAGGCACTGTTCTAGGTGCTGGGCATAAAGCAGTCAACGCAATAGACAAAAACTTTCTAGAATTTCTCTGGCCACTTTTGAGTTTTTCTGGTTCCTTTGGAATATCATTTTAAATTTTTTCAATATTTGGACATTTTTACCATTCTTTACCATTCATTTTCAAGTCATTGAAAATGACAAAATATATTTATGAAAGGTTTAAGCCTGCATTCCTCAACTTTTGGAAAATTTAAACTTCCATAGATCCTGCTATGAAGACAGAGTGAAAATCAATCCATAAAAACTTCATAGAAATCTTCAAGTTGCTATAAACTTTATAAATAATTCTGGAGAATTTTGGTTTATTGATCAATTTAATTTGATGAGTTAGTCATTAGGCAAATTGTTCATTTGACAACCTGATCTTTAGTAAATTGATCACTGGCTAATTGATTTTTGGCAAACTGACATAACTAATTAGCAAACTAACCAACTTAAACCTGTTACTAAGCCTGGTGTCCCACTCCAAAATTGGTGCAGAAATATCAAATAAATTTATATGATATTTGAATATCATATAATAGATTCAAAGGCTGATCAAAGGTCAGCCTTTGAATCCTGACCAGTGAGCTCTTTCTGAGTCTTGACTATTATACTTCAGCCTCCCCAGGCACCTGTAACCCAGCAATTTATTCTTCATGATATGAAAGTCTTTGTGCAGATCTTTAAACCAAAGGAACCAAGAAGAGCAGTGCATTTCTTTGAAGGCCTCCACGCAGTTTGTTGAGGGCAGGTTAACTGACAATCTAAGAACTGTCTTTCGACAAGATATGTCTACCACACTACGCTACCGCTAGCATCATCACAAGAATATAAAAATAGCTAAGCTTTCTTGAATGCTTGCCACATATGAAGTAGTGTGCTACTTGCTTTACACACGTCTCATTTAATCTTCATCCAGATGAGGAACATAAGACACAGATAGGTTAAGTAAGTTGCCCAAGACCACACAGCTAGTGAGTAACACACTCTTTCCTCTGGAAGTTAGATGTTTGTTACAACGCTGAGCTTTTATGTTTAGTCATTGCTTAGTGGAATTATCTCACAGGTAAAGCTACCTTAAAGAAGGGAATGTTGAAGCCAAGACATACTGACTAAGACCCTTAAAGGTCCAGGTCACCTTAATATGTACCTGTCATTTGCTGGTTGATTTATTGTAGGATGAGTCAGCTCTCTGCCTGCCATCAAGAGAGATCTCATCCTGGCTTTTATCTCAAGTAAGGACGTGTCCCCCATGTCTTCAGTAGACTGGATTCAATCCTGGTATGTGTGACCTTTCATACTGAGGCTTCAAGCCTTAACTGCCCATCTTCACTTGTAACATGGTGATAACAGCACCTAATGCAAAGGGCCTTTGCAAGGATTTAATGAGATAATACAGGAGGCTCGATGCCTGGCATGTGGCAGATGATCAATAGCAGTTCTCCACCCTTCCAGCTGCTCATGTCTGAGTGACTGCACAGCTACTTAGATGCCTATCACCATGAAATAGAGAAAAATAATGCAAATTAAGTACATTATATATATTTATTTTTAAATTCTATTATGCTGTGATTAAACTTGCTCCAGCATATCTGTTGTCCAAAATTAATGCTCACTGGTATTTTTTTTAAGTGAGCATTATTAACTAATTGTGTAACAGCCAACTTACGAATGGATTCTGGCATAACATTTTGCTCCTCTGTCAAAGAAGCAATAAGCCTTCCTCCAGTACAAAAGGTCACAGGAAAAAAAACTGGACCAAACTCTGAAATTCACTGATGAATAAGATGATAAGAGAAGAATGAGGATGCTTTTTTCTCTCTTCATGACAGATCCTCAAGGTAATTTGCCAACCATATTAGACAGAGGAGCAGGGGAACGGCACAGCAATACGTCATGATCTATCCACAATGATTGAATTGAGGGAAAATTCATTTCTGTTGACTCAAGTACAGGCTGCTGAAAAGATTCTCAAGGTGATTTATACAGATGTACACTTTGCTTGGTGAAACAGGTGTATTTGTGAAGTGTTGTGTGTGTTACTTGATAATGTTTTTGAAATCCCCAAGAAAAAATCATTATATGAAACAATCTTTACTGAATAATTCCTAGCAAAACTAATGAGATGATAGAATGTATTCTTTCTGTACTCTGTACGTTCATCCATTAGAAAAGTAAAATGCAGCACGGGCACTGTGGCTCAAGCCTGTAATCCCAGCACTTTGGGAGGGCAAGGCAGATGGATCACTAGAGGTCAGGAGTTGAAGACCAGCCTGGCCAAATTGGCGAAACCCTGTTTCTACTAAAAATACAAAAATTAGCTGGGTGTAGTGGCACACACCTATAATCCCAGCCACTCAGGAGGCTGAGGCAGGAGAATTGCTTGAACCTGGGGGGACGGAGGTTGCAGTGAGCTGAGATCACACTGCTGTACTCCAGCCCAGGTGACAGAGTGAGACCCTGTCTCAAAAAAAAAAAAGTAAAGTAAAATACAGAACAGTAGTAAAAAGGGCAATATAGCATTACTTAACGATTACACCAAAGATTCCTTCCATGTTGCCATCCAGTCCCTGCTAACACGGAGTTCTTCCAGAGCACCAACAAAATCTCATCTTGCTTTACAAGTGAAATGCAAATTTTGCAACATGAGGTGAACCAGACGAAATAAGCCTAATTTCCTCAGCCTTCTGTAAGAGGGTTCTTACCTCAGTTTTTCCCATGAGCTCTCTGACTCTAAAGTCAGCTTAGGTGCCTCCATGGTAAATCTATGCATTACAATACCTAACGAGGTTCCTGAACTCAGATCTTTACATAAGAATGACTGAATGAAGAATAACTGAGCCAATAGTGAGAACTATGTTCGATTCATCAAGGTAAGACCATAAAGATATGTAGACTGTTCTGGAATAAGAGTGGCCTTCCTCCTCTCTGTGGTTCTGCTGATAACCCTTAACCCATGAACCTAAGGAAATAATTTTGACCGCTGCCTAATAGGTTGTCTGGCACATAGTAAATCCTTAACAAACACTTGTGGAAATCATTAATGAGACTCTTTTTGTGTATCCTACTCTGGCCTACCCACCTGGTCTACACTGTGATACCTACATCTTGCTTAGGGTCCCAATTACTTAAATGAGTTAATATTAACCAACTTTGTAAAATAATGTCTGGAGCATTTAAGCACATTATAGATGCAATTAAATATAAGCAAATAAATATATGTAAATTAAATATTACTCACTTAATGTTTAGTATTAAGGGTTGAATCTGAACGTGACACTTGGTTTCTACGGAAGGCCTTGCTTTTCCCCACTATGTGTTTTGGGATGTCTGCCAGTTTTCTTGTTAACCTGGGGAGTGACTATGAGATATTGCTGTTCACTTTCTGTCTAGCTTGAGTTCTCTGCCTCGTATCTTGGTTTTCATTCCAGTTATGTTCTCTCTGTGGCAATGAATGGAATGTTTTCAATCCCCTTTGTCAGGATAAGTTATTTCAGCTTAAAGAGATCTCCCGTGCAAAGCACCAGAATCTTGTTAAACCTCTCCTGGTAAGGTTTGTTCGGAGGGCTCCTGGTGAGTCATTCCATGCCTGGATCCTGCGAGCTGCGCATAGACCCAGGGTCAGACATTGTGAGAGTACCTTTAACTGGAAGAACTCAACCCACAAAAGGACCTTTCTACAAATACATGTGTTTTCTAACTAAAATCTGAAATTATGAAAAATATAGGAAACAAGCTAGTTTGGCATTATTGAAAGTGTTGGTCCTGCATGATGCGATTAAGAAAGGATAATTTTATGAGTTAGTGAGGCTTGATGGCATGCGTTTCTTTGTTCTTATTGCACTAAAGGAAAATAATGGGTTGATTTCCAGAGATATAGCTAAAAGGAAATGTGGCTGCAAGTGTCTAGCTATTCATGTCCCTGCCCATTTATTTTCTTTAGAGATAATCAAAGCTCTTGTATACGTTTGCACCGAACAGTAAATATGTAATGAAAATTTTTTTGAATCGGTGTCTTTCCTGAATTTATTCCCCCAAAATATTATTTCCTGAAGAAAGGAAAAGATAAACAGAGCAAAAAATGAAATAAAGTTAGAGTAAAAACCATTTTCTTATTCTGTTTTTCTATTGCAATGGCTAGAAGTTGAGAGCTTCAAACAATTAAGGGATGAGGGTCCACTTTCACCAGCTTTTGGTAAGTACACTGATTATATGTTCTAAAGTGCTTGGCATAAACAACAGGTGAGTATAAAATAAAAAATTAAACCACATATTTTCTTTTCATTTTTTTATTTTTAAACAAAAAAAATTCACAAAAGTGCTGAATTTAACATCTAGGAGGCATTAAGTAATTACAGGAAAGTCATATGTTGTGTTATAAAGCAAATAAAATCTATGGTGCAAGTTGATGTCTTCTCAGTAACATTCACTTGATATCAATCACAGTTTACTGTAAACCTTGTCTTATCAGTAGTCTTCATTAGCATACTTTTTCCTAACTCAGATAACTCCCTCCTTATCTCTGAGTTAGACCTCTCCTGGGGCCAACATGTTCTACTACCAGAACTTCAGGTCAACTTGACTGTTAATTTTTCTCTGGGTTGCTCCTCCCAGATTCTGCCACTTTTCTCCATTTCAATCAAAAACAGGGTAAACTGTATTTTACCATTTTAATTTCTTTAGCACCTAAGAGCAGTCTGTAACTTTTCCAAGAGTTAAATCTGCTTTCAAAAAAAGCTACAGATTTTTAATTATGCCTAAACCCTTAAATGGAAGAGATTCATTTAGGCAACGCAATCTTATAAAAATGTGTTAGAACCCCCTTTGAGCTGTGTTCACTGCATACCCAAGAATACATGGACTTGCCCAGTGTCCCTAAGAGAAAGGCCCATGCAAATGAGGAAAGATGTGTATGAACAGCTATTTTTTTCAAAGACTTTAGCTTTCTGGGTTTGCCTGCATTTTATCATCTGCTGATAAATATCTGAGTCAAAGGTAGAAAGAAAGACATGCTGGGGGTACAGGAAAACTGGGTTAAGTCAGCAACTAGAAAGTTGTGGGTGGTGGTTTTTTGCTTTTCTTCCTTTTGTTGAAGAGGACAAAGGAATGTGCATTGATAGGAAAACCTAATCCGGGGTAGTGAACTGAAACCCCCCCACAGCTCTCACCTCTCCTGCTGGGGTCAGGGGTGCAGAGAAGAAGGTGAGTGGAGAGAGAAATGGAAGATGAGACAAGAGGGTTTAAAGGGAGGGAGAAGGACAGAAGTGGATCAAGGAGCGAAGGAGGGAGGGCAGAGCCAGAGGGAGAAACAGTAGCCCCACCTAAAACACACCAAAAGCCTCCAAGGAAAGCTTTGAAAATAAGATCCTGCAGGAAGCACTTTAAGAAACCACAGATTTTTCTTCAATACCGGGGCAAATGAGGAGAAAAAAAAAATGCTAAGAACAAGAGTCATGGAAGACAGAAAAGAGAGGAGGAAGGCCAAACCTCACCTCCTAATCATTCTGCCTGAGGTGCTGAAAGCATTTCTTAATAAAGTGTGAAGTTTCAGCTGAATCCAAATTTCTGGTATTGGAAGCAATGCCAGGAGCCACTTATGAAAAAGAAAATCTTCTCTTTTTCTTAAAGTGAAGAAAATCCTGTGTTTTCGTACAAGGTCTTCTCCATCCCAAATAACCTAGACTCTTCCATTCATTTACTGAAAGAGACTGTAACAACAGGAACAGATGAGGAACTCTCTACAAGGCCAGCCTGACCCACAGTTTACCAATGTCCTTCAGGAGACCCTAATGTTCTCATCCCTGATCTGGAAGTGCCATCCCCAAGAACACACAACAGCAACAGCCCCACCCTTCATCACAGAGCTGTGCAGAACGTCTCAGTGACGTGCTAGTTTTGAACAATGATACAATAGGGTTGTTGCCAACCACAGGGAAAACAGGAATATTTAATAAACGGTGCTGCCATGGTTGATAATCTGCTTGAAAAAAAGAATAAAGTTAGATTCCTATTTCACTTTGCTCCATATATGCAAATAATCCCAAATGGATTTAAATGCAATAAAAGAAGAAAATTTAGAATTGGGGGTTATTTTAGAATTGGGAACACCTTCCTTAATAAATTTTTTTTAAACCTAGGAGCCATTTTTTAAAAAGAGAGAGGCATATTTGACTAGATAAACATTTCAAAATCTTGTATTAAAAAATCACAAAAAATAAGGTCACTTATTTGGGCCAATAATTTATTAAATAACTCCACCTACCGAATTTGGGTAACGGTAATCATTCAAAATGGCAATAATGGATCTTATGTTCTGACTCTGTAAGTATAGAGTAAAATATTATTAGAGACTGTAAATCTGGTCCATGCCTCCCTGTACTGCCATGGGTCTGATCACCTGTCTCAGGGTCTTTCACCCCCTGAGTTTCATGATTGGCTATTCTAACAGATATGAAGTTCACTGGAGGGCCAAGGAATCACATATCTCTGTTTTAACTATCTCAAAAGTGCTTGGAATATAATATGAAAAAGTGTTGGGGGGTTGTGTGGAGGGATGTGTCTGGGAGTGTGGATGTGTGGGGGTGGTGTGTGGTGGGTGTGTAGGATGTGTATGTGGGGTGTGGGTGTGAGTGTGGGGGGTTGGATGTGTGGGTGTATGTGTGGATGGGTGTGTGTGGGGGTGTGTGGGGGATGTATGTGGGTGTGTGTGGGTGTGTGTGTGGGTGTGTGTGGGGTATGTGGGTGGGTGTGTGGGGGAGGTGTGTGTGGGTGGATTTGTGTGTGGGTATGTGTGTGCTGGTGGGTGTGTAGGTGTGTGGGGGCGGGGTGACTGTGAGGGGGGTGTGAGTGTGAGTATGGGGGGTTGGATGTGTGGGTGTGGGGGGGGCTGGGAGGAGGTGTGGGTGTTGGGGGGTGTATGCATGGGAGGTGTGTGTGTGTGTGTGTGTGTGTGTGAATTCTTTGTAATAAAGAAGAAGAGGGAAGGAGCAGTTAAACTTTAAACCAGACATACTTATCCTCAAAATAGTTGTGGTGATATTATACCCTCATACTTTGTACTACAAATACATTTATTGGTTTGTAAAATATATAACCAGTTTATGAAAATATCCCTTATAAGAAGAGTAAGAAAACCAGTAAAAATGTAAAACAACCACATGGAAATTATGTCTGATTCCTTCTTCTCCATTTTATTTTATTTTTACCTTTTTTCTTTGAGATGGAATCTGACCATGTTGGCCAGACTGGTCTTGAACTCCTGGGCTCAAGCGATCCTCCCACCTTGGCCTCCCAAAGTGCTGGGTTTTTAGGTGTGAGCCACTGTGCCCAGCCACCCCCTCCTCCATTTTAGAAATGATGGGTACAGTAATGCAACCTTGCAAAGGGATTCCTTCAAGTTTTTCAATGTTTTTTAATAAAATGACATCAATTGCTGAAAGCATTATGACCTTTGTTATGCTACGTAATACTGATACAAAATGTGAATAGTACAAAGTCCATTATATATAATATAAGGCTTTAATATATTACATTTGTTTCTACATAAACGGACTATAAATATATGTGCCATAGCATGTCTTATAGTCATTGTTCCCAGCATTTCACACTATGGTACCAAACAAAAAACACATTTTCTTTTTTGAAAAAAAGGACAGAACAAGGGCAAAAATCAGTAGAAATAGCTTTATATGTTAAAAGTCTAAACAATACAATAGATGTTATAATCTGGGCTATAAAATAATTTTGAAGTCTGGCTAATAATCATTCAAAGAGTGAACAAACCCAGTCAGGTTTACTGGAGTGTAGAGGCCAAATAACTAAAATATTGATGGGTTGCGGGGTGACAGTGGGTTGGGGACAGGGGGGAAGAACAAAAGGGTAAAATCCTTCCTGAAGCTTTGACACCACACACAGCTTGACATTGAACCTCCCGCATTCAGTCTCAGACATATCACATCAGGACAGATATGAGGGTATTCATCCAGAAGAAACCAGAAGCTGGTTTGTGCAGTCAGAACTCTTCAACACGGCAGGGAGCCTTGAGCTGAATGTCCTTTCTGAATAAAGGATCAGCCTGGGAGACAAGGAGCCAGAGCTGCATCATTTCCTTCCTGGGGCTTGGCCAGGAGACACGTAAGGGTCTGGAAGGAACTCTCATTAGGAGTCGGAAACAGCACAACGGACTCTACTTTAGCCCAACTCGAAGAACACGCAAGCTTCTAAAACCAGAAACCCCGTCTGAAGCCTTTACATTTCAGAACAGACCCCATGCCCACCTCCACCGGAGCCAACACAAGGCATCTGCAGGCTCCAGTACTCTCCAAAGCAAGGTAACGTTAGTCTTCCTTTCTATCAATCCAAATTCCACACTTAAGGCTTGGCTCGGGACCCACGTCCTAAACAAAGCCTCTTGGATAGACTCAGCCCTGCAAATCCTTCCCATCTTCAACACCTCAAACACTTACATTGCCTGGTTTATCTTCTAGTTTTACAGAAGTTTCAACTCCCCAGGTACTGCTACTTCTTTGAGGATGGGGCCATTTCTTGAATGTCTTTGTTCTAACCCATGGTGAGACCCACAGCAGGGGGCATGATAAATGCTTTTTAAATGAATGAAAAAGAGGATCAGGTCAACACTGGGAGAAGACACAGACACATTCTTGGGTCACAAGCCTCTTCCAGGATATGCCTAGAAGACTAGCTCCCTGCAGTCCGAGGTCCTTCTTTTGTTGTTGAAATGAAAATCAAATGCGGCTACTTCCTGCTGGTGGAAAGAACAACACTTGAAAATCTGAGCAGCACCTCTCATGTGATGTCCGGGAGTTGGGGGTGTGGGTGCTTCCTTTTAAACAGGAGGAGAGCTCAGTGTGGTCCCCGAGTCAGGCTGGAGAATCTGGGCTGTGCTGCCCGTTTGCACTCCAATCTCTATCAGCTTTAAAAGTTCTGCTTCCTCACTGGAGTACACAGTGGTGTCTGTGTCATCGGAGTGATATCCGGACTGGTAGCCGCTCGTCTGGTTTGAGCCTTCAGATGCCACAGACTCCCTGCTTTTGCTGGGCACCATTCCACTGCAGAAGAAATGGCAAACAAATGAGTTGGCAGAGAGAAGACAATTCTTTTGCTTTTTACCCTCACCCCATTCCCAACTCCATATGGCTGCCGTCTCCCTGGAGACCCTAGCCCCGTATCTCTCCCATTTGTTAATCAGCACAGCAGGTTTACAGCAACAAGGTCTATTTTCAGGTACTGGCATGAATTAGTAGTTGCAGATAAGTCCTCTTACTCAGGTTCAAGTCTTTCAAGCCTCAAATGAGATGAAAGGCAGTTCTCTCGAGTTATGCAAAAGCCCCAACTGATGGAACATGTTTATGGCCTCGCAGATTGACAAGTTTGTATACAGTGACAGGCGCCAAAGGGCCACTTGCATGATATTCAAGGAAATTGGGATGTTCTTAAATTTCACTTGTGCTTTTCCTATTGTGGCAATTTGGGAACTACGGGGCATATCTATGGTGGTAATAAAGCTCCTGAGCACCTTTAAACTTGAATAACTTGAAGCATGTGTGCAGTCAAGCCAGATATGTCAAGCACTGCTTTTTACTCATCAAAGCCACATTCCTTGGAAGGACTGAGGACCCCAGTCACTCAGCAGCAACTAGAAAATGTTTTCAATGGCATGGAATCCTGACAGACGGTAATCATGTCAAAGCCTAGAAATGCAAGCTGTGTTGATCAAAAACTTCAGGATTTACACTCTCACAAGCCACTCTAAGGTGTTTTTTCCCGGTAATAGGTGTTTTACCCAACTTCTTCATGTTAAAACTGCAAAAGGGAATTTTAGTAACTCGTGTTTACGCATAGTTTAAAAGTTACTTCAAATAACGAGAAATACAATTTTTTCTTTCAATTCAACCCCAACAAAACTAATGTAGGTGTCTCAAGCAATGGCATGGTGCTCTGTACATGATACTTGCCGAATAAACATTTTTTGAGTCAATGGATGAAACATATCATTGAGTTTCACGATTTCTTACCTTGGGCCTTAAAGAAAACAATAAAATAGCACAATGGCACCTTTTAATGTGTTGGGGGTTTTTTTTGCTTGTTTTCTTTTTGGTATGAGCATTATTCAAAAACCCATGAGTATTCCCATTTTATATAAAAGTTAGATTATAAGCAGATCAAAACCTCCTCTATTCTTACCTTCAGGTAAGAATACTCTAGCAAATAAACTCCAGCAAATACATAACTACACTTATTCTATTATTCTTATAAATATAGATTTTCATTGATTTGTTATGTTAAGAGAACATACACGTATTCAAGACACCTACAAATTCCTACTGAACCATAGAGTGGAGATTATATTTAAAACTAATTTTAATACTTTTCTCACAATGAAATACTTACGAATTCAGACAATAATATTTAAATATCTCAAACAAATAGATATTGGCTTATTTATATATCATACTTCTTAAGCACAGATGCACCCATTTGTATACAGACTTAAAAATTCTTCAGAATCCACAAAGATTGTAATCATATTGACAGCTTTAGGGATCACATCCAATCACCTTTTTCATTTAGCCATTACTGACCACAGTAAGTATACACAGAAATTCCCTAGTATTCATGAATTCTCATAAAAATTGAGCAAATTCTCTAATTTATTTCAGATTATTTTTAGATTTGTCACTTAATTTTATCATGTGGTTAGTTTCCATTCTTTATTTGTTAAATTGATGCTAATTTCTCCACCCAACAAAGACCTCATAGGGAAAATTCTGCACTTACATTGAAAGTCCTAAGTTCCTTCCAAAAATTCCTATTGAAATTTGTCTTTTTAATGTGGCGGAGTCTTACCTAAAAGATGGAGCTAATTTGGTTCTGTCTTCCAAAGTTTTCAGCTCTTCTGAGGCAAGAACCATACCACTGTCCGTCTGGTTGTCCTTTTTAAGAGACAATGAGATGGCACAGTTAATTGAGCATATAAAATGACCAACTATTTAATTAAGCTGATTTCTCAACCCATCTATCATGTCTATCAAATAAGGTCCTGTAGAAGAACATAAAGGTATCATAGCCACAAATTGTCCAAGCTACAAAAGGAAGCAACTGCTTCCTATGAGTAGACACAGGCCAGAGAGAAGAGAAAATTTACAAATCAGCAGCTGAGAATGCCTGTTACCATCGCTGTCTTCACTATGACACTACTTGCACTTTAGTGAAATTGGTCAGAAAGCTACACTGTCTTGAACCTTGGACCAAGGGCTTTACTTATTAAAAAAACAAAGTTCCATCTCCATAATGACCCCATGATACACACACTCGAGGGCAGCCTTCTAATGAGGCTCCAAGACTTTAATGCTTAGGCTAATATTTATCTAGCTAGTGTTTCATCCTTTGTATTATTTCTAAGACTATTTTTAAAAGACGTACTTACATCTGGGATTACTTTTACTTCTGGTTCTTCTAATGGGATATCTTCAAATGTTTTTACACTCACAGGTCGGCTCTTTCGCTTACTGTTCTGCAGATACTGACTGCAAAAGAACAAATATTTATATTTTAGTGGTGGTATATTTGACTGCAGATACCACAAGTGATACCTAAGTTCATTATCTTTCAACCACAAACTTAATAGCAACCTTCAAAACATCCTTTAGAAAAACAAAACAAAATAAAAATCTTTCTCTGCTAGCACACATGGAAGGCTTAATTTCCTGAGAAAGTACATTTAAAAGTATAATATAACTGAGGAGTCTCGATGAGCCTGTTCTTTTGAATCCTACTTCTGAGGTCCAGTTCTGGACTAAAGACAACAACAGCAGATGGAGTGATCAACTGCCTTCTACTTGGCTTCCTGATTGCATGGGATTCCTCCATCGAGCTCTGGATATATTACTGAGTGTTTCACATCTGTCTGCCCATCTCCTGGGAAAGTTTTTCTGGATAATGCTCACAGAGCAACCGTTCAATGAAAGATGGGCAGAAGAACCATCTGAAGGTCTCCTTAAAGGATACTGAACCCAGCAGTGATTTGAAGACAACCTCTTCCTCCTCCATGTAACAGAGGCTTAGTGTGCAAAGAGAAGGTGGGCTGAGTCTCACTGTCCCCTCGTTTTCACCCCCAGAGTTGCTGTCTCAGGAAAGAGCAGTGGTTTGAGAGTAACAAGATATTTTGCCTATTTCAGAGTCTACCACTGACTGAAGAAACTTGAGAAAGTCATGAATATTTCTGTGACCCTCTTGTCCCATCTGTAAGATATGTTGGCAGTAGCACTCCCTCCCTAGCTCACAGGGATGTTGGGAAGATGAATGACATAGAGAATGTTGGGCTTATTGTTCTTAGGAAGAATAATGCCCTCTCAAACAAAGCTCATTTTTCTCCTTTGACTTCCAAAGCTTCCTTCAGGAGTCCAAAGAATAAGACTTGTTGAACAACAGATCCTCTCCTTCTTGGGAATGCTCCTTCCTGGCCATGTGGCTTTGGGTGAGTCTAGTTGATGCTATCAAAATCACTTACAGCCCAAGTGAAGGGAAGGGAAGTCCTATTCACTGGAAGGGCCCACCGAGACAGAAAACACATTCTTCATTCCTATACCAGCCTACTTCCCACTACAAGCAGCCTTTTGGAACATGCTGCATAGACGTTGGGCCAAAGGAGAAGAATGGAAATTAATTCTCTCTCCCCTACCCCAAGAGGCTGGTTCCTCCCTATACAGAGAGGAGGGAATGAGATTTTCTGGTGACATCCTCACTCAGGAAACTCCACAAGTTAAGAGGATATGATACACAGGGTGCAGGCAAAGCCTACTTTCTCGTAAGTCCAACCCCTAAAAGTAACAGTTGTCAAAAACTACTGGTACCATAGTCAATCATTCCTGCATTCACTTGTTCAGGAAGCTCTCACTGATAATCTGCTGCATGCCTGACACTGTGCCAGGTGCTGTCTAAGCAACATCTCATGACGTGTTCACCACGGTACCTCTCTAGGGGTGAGTATTACTATCCCAACTTTTCAGATGAGGAAACCAAGGCATAGAAAGTTTGAGGAACTTATCCAAAATCACATAACTGGAATGTTTGGATTATTATTTTGAGGGCAATGAAGAGCCACTGAAGGATTTAAAGCATGGGATTGACAAGATCAGATGTGCCCTTTAGAGAATTGACTCTGGATTGAAAAGAATAAGACTAGAGGCGTAAGACCCAAGAGACAAATACTGCACTTCTTCAGGAGAAAGAAAGGCAGCTTGGCTAGAAAAAGGGAACGCCCATGAGGTTTGGAGACATGGGCTCATTCTAGAGATATCTAGGGGATAGAATCAACTAGGGTTGGCAAGTTTGGACAATAATTCAGCTGCCTTAGAAAGGACAGCTCCTTAAATTCTTAATCCAGTAATTTTTTAAATGGCATGATCCTCTCATGATTGACAAAGCATTTCCACAGACAATGGTGCATCTGTTTCTCCTAAGACGGAGAAACAGGTCTTTTAACTATTTCCGCTTTGGAGATGAGGGAGCCAAGGATTAGGGAGAAAACGGCTAATAAAGGGTAGAACTGGGACTCAAACTTAGGCCTTCAGACACCAAAGCCCATGTGAAGTTTTTGTTTTGTTTTACTCTACTCCATACAGACTCCCTTGGAAGAGTATCAGGAGGGAAAAGAAAGAAGAAAACAGCAGACACAATTGTTCAAGCAATTATTAAGCACCCAGTATGTGCACAGCACTGTTCTCTTGTCATGCATGCACTGATCATGCAGTATCAGGGTCAGGGGTGTAAGTATGGGGTATGAAACAGACAAAAAGTGCAGAAAGGACAGTCCCACTGCAAGCAGTCTAATGGTAGAGCCAAATTCAGGAATACTTAGCTAGCAGGCTGTCCCAAGCATCAATCTACAAGGGCCATTTAATCATCACTAACAATTACAAAGTGAAGAAAATGGTATGTACCAAAACCTTTCTCTAAGAGAGAACTGCAAAGAAATTTTTGATAAGCTGCTTGATGTGGGAGGTGAAACTCCCAGAGAAAATGACAGAGCAATTGCAGATGATCCCCAAACTGCCCTCAAAGAAAGATGAGCCCAGCAAGTATGTGTTTTCTTGCAGGAAGCATGCAGACTTGAGGCCAGAGCTGATCCACAGGGGAAATTAGAGGCAAAGCTAAGTCTAGACATGAGTCGTCCCTCCCCTACACGCTTCTCAGCCTTCTCTCTAAATAAATGCTAAGTAAATATTTTTCAAATGGTTTAAAGGGGCAACAAATCATGAGGCTAGCTCCCACAGTGATGTCTCTGTCCAGCTCTATTTATAATGCAATAGAATTGAAAATTAGAAGGAGAAAGACTGCTCAGCTTTTGTACTTGGCCAGAAATGCGTAAGAGGATGGAACAAGCCCCCTGAGAAGTATCCCAGCCTCAACTCATTCTCCCCAGAGAAACAGAACCCCAGGAGAGCAACGGAATGAAGCATGCCGTGTGCAAATGCCTCTATCTGCTTTTCTTCGAAACCAGATGATTAAAATGTGACCGTGAGTTTTATTTTATAAAAAGGAAAAAAAGGTGGAGGAGGTGGAGAGGAGATGCAGACAAAAGATTCCAATTTCCATTTTATTTTTCAAATTATGGCCGGATAAAAGAGAAACTCGGCTGGAAAAACCGATTCAAAAATCACAGACAGAAAATAGGAGCCAGGCCTGTGCTGGGAGTGTGGTGTCACATTTGTCCACGCTTCTGGAGATAAATGTTAGCAGCCCCTTTATATATGCAACATCATATGTAGTGCTTCCATTACACAAACATGATTTCTTCTCCTGCTCAGCACCATATGCAAAGCACCCGGTGAGCCAGGAGGCTGCTGACTCAGATCATCACTCTACTTGGCCACAGAAAACACATGGAATATAGTTCATGATCAAACGGCTTTCTGATAAAGGGGGAGGCAATAATGGTGTGTGGGAACAACTGTCACACTAACAGGCCGGCTCAACTTGAACTGGAAATGTGTAAACACAGGAGTGGAACTGTAGTCTCATCTCATTACTGTTTCTCTCTGAGGGCCCTCCTTGGCATGGGAGGAAAAAACATGGACTTAGGTGTCAGAGGACCTGGATTCATCTCAAGGATGTGATTTTAAGCAGCTCACTTAATAGACATCTTTTACTGAGTGCTGTCAAGGGCCAGGTGCTTAGAAATAGATTATATCTTATAACTCTCAAAACAGCCATTTTCAAACAGCACCACTGACCTTGTCTCATTTCACAGATAAAGAAACTGAGGCAGAGGGTAGATGATTTGCCCCAAGTTGCACAGCTGCTACACGACAGACTTGAGGGTCCTACTCAGTTCTATCTGATTCTAATAGCCAATCTTTAACTACAAGTTTGTACTGCCCTCAGGTAATAGAACTGAGCTTCGTGTTCAATAATACATCAGAAAAAAGATCATTGTTTCTACCTTGCCTGACTCTTGAGTGTCATGATGTGGGCAACATCTGATAATATATGGCAAAGTTCTTTAAAAATATGCCTAATGCTTTTGACTTCAATGGAACGGTCAGCTCACTTGCTGGCTTCTAAGCTTTCTTCCTTCCCATCAGTGTTTCTGCTACCCCGCACGACTCTAGAGTGCAAACTGTCCACGAGTTTCTCCTTAGCATCCCCTGCCATGTGGCAACCTGGCCAAGTTCTGGACATGAGAGAGCTCCCTGCCCCTCCCTGCAGACCAGGCACACTCGGGCTGGCAGGCTGGACCCATGCTGTCAGGGGTTCCATTAAAGCAGGAAAACACTCAAAGGGGTTGGGAAAGAAACAAAGCAAAGTGAAGTAGTCCCAGCCCTAGTAAAGGGAAATTTTAATATCATATTGTAGAAAACCACACCAACTCTTTCCTTATGCACAGGTGCTGGGAGAGAGAAAAAAGAAAGCTGCCTTCAGAACCCCTCTGCAAATCAGGACAGGACTGCAGTGCATGTGTTTTAAATAAGCCCAGACATCCTATTATGCAAATAAAGTACTGAAAATCAGACATGGGAGGGGCTTCTGAGATGCAGTGTCCAGTCTAATTCAGGACACAGACCCATGGCTTTCTGTATCCTTGCCAGAGAGCCATAAGCGTGTTCTCATGCATGCACAGAACTCTTCCTTTCTGAATCTCTCCTAAGCCATTTAATTCGCATTAATAAAAGCATACACGGGGATAATTTAAATGCAGATGTCTTTGTAAAACTGGTCTCTTTATTCTGGAAATTAGCAAACTGTGGCATTCCAGCTATTGCAGCTGCAGGGCTTGGAATTCTTAAAGGCAATGCTGTGGCAGCAGCGTGGGCTGCAGATGGGAGGAAGCACACCTACCCAGGCCCTCTTCCAGGAGCATTCCCCATTATGTTAACCTCAGGGCTAAGGTTATGTGGAAGTGGGATGCAGCAGCCTTAGACAAGGTCTTCCTTCCACTTCCAATCCCCCTCCCCAAGATGGCCTTGAAGTCACCCTCCCCCAGGGGATGTTAGGCCATATACAGTACCTGATTCCTGCTGTGTTGTCATAATGGAATTTGGGGTCACATACTTCCTCCTCCTCCATACAGGAAACAGGTGAGGTAGGCAGAGAGAGTCCAGAATCCTCTTCCATGCTCAAAGTCTCTGATATCGGAAGAACAATGTAGTCTTTGCCATCCTGAAACAATAAACACAGAAGACTGTTGTTATGGCTTCAGTTCTTCAAGTGCCTTTTCATTAAAAACAAAGGGCACAGGGGCTTCTTGGCTACATAGGGTGTGTGGCTTTCATATCTGAACATAGAACTTTAAGACAACAATAAAAATCATGTGTCAGACACAAAAAGCTGTTGAAATGGAAGGTATATTAAAGGAGAGAACTAAAAAAGAGATGGGTAAGGAGCCCACAGGGAAGTGCAGTTACAATGAAGAGAAAGCAGGCTGTGGTCAGAGAGGTAACAACGGAACACGTGGAGCTACACAGAACAAAAAAATCACTCCTTCACAAAGCCCTAACCACATGAGCCAAGCCCTTCAAAGGGCATGGCATCCAGTTTTAGCCACCACATTTCAAGGCAATGGAAAAACTGATGACAGTCTAAAGAAAAGCAATAAATGGGTAGGAAAATGGGTCTTTTGAGATAAGGTTGCACAACTTAATATTATTGAATCAAGAAAAAGAAATAAAGGGCTATTTGATATCTGTAAATGTTTGGAAGGTTTATTGATAAAAATAGAGCTGACCTATCATCCCCCAGCTGTTCAAAAGAAAAGAAAGAGGAAATTCGCTTCCATTGTAGTAAGAGGCACTGACTGGAGATTAAATAACATTCTAATAGTAAAGACTACAACTCTAAAATCTTCCAGTGGAAGTTATAAGAACCTGTGATGGTACCAAGATAGAAACCATCTCTTTTGCATAGCTTAGATGTATTTTTGCCTGCAGAATTTATTAAAAATTTCTTGAAATTTCTTCCATTGTTGATCTTCTGTGGATCAACCAGATTTTTTGTTTGTTTTAGCTTTAGAAGAGCATTTGAAGATATAACAAAAAGATAAGTAGGTAGAAATCAGAGTAGTCTGCTCCCAGGTTACAAATTAGAATCCTATCTGTCTAAAAGGGTAATCACAGCTTTTAGAAAAGCATTATTACTCAGACGTAGAAGAATACAGTAGACTATTCAATGGCTGAGAGGACGGCATGGTAGCCACGAGACAGCTCAGGCAGTAGGGAAGTCCTTGACATCTAAGTACTCTTTGTAGGTGCTTCTTGGATGGAGGTGACAAACCTGCTGAGCATTAGCTTGCAAGAGATTTCCCAAATGTTCCACCAACTCTGAAAACGTGGGTCTCTGACTGGGCTCCCCGTGCCAGCAGTCCAACATGGTCTGGTACCTAGAGAAGCAAAACACTGATTTCGTTAAATGCCTCTTTCTTCCTGAATGCTGAAAATAAGCACTTAAATGAGTACACATTTATGAAGAGCCCATGAGTTGAGATGCTAAATAGGGATACAAAACTGTATAAGACACAGAGTCCCATACTCCAGAGGCTCAATGTGTATAGAAAACAAAATATTTGAAGCAACATCTAACAAAAACTAACGTTGCTTTGAATAATAAAGTACTATCTTTTCAAGAAGTGATGACTCCATGCTTGAAATTATCAAGAAAGTCCCCAAAGTAAAAGCAGGACACTAACTAGGCAATGAAGAAGGTCTATATAATGGAAAGTCTTCCAGGCAAGGAGAATTTGCGAGCAAAGAAAGGGAACAGAGGAATACTTAAAGTCTTACATTTCTGGTGTAGTATAATCAGGGGCCCTCATTCTAGTTCCTTCTTTCAATCGCCTACAAAATTCTTCATCAATCTTTACCCCAGGATATGGAGAAGCACCTAGAATAAAACAGGGAGGAGACATTCTTTGATTTGATTTTCTCTTATAGAAAACCCTGAGCCTGAATCTTGCACATCCTCATCACCTATGTATCTATTTTTTTTTTTTCAAAGCTTCCGAGAAGTTTCGCCTGATAGACGTGAAGTACAGGAGAGGAAAAGACAACTTTTGTCTTCCTCTTTGGAGTCTGGATGGAAGGACAAAGAGAAATGACTTACCTAAGGAAAATATTTCCCACAGCAAAACACCAAAAGACCAGACGTCACTCTGGATTGTGTACACTCTGTCAAAAATTGTTTCTGGGGCCATCCATTTCAAAGGGAGGCGAGCCTACAGCGGTAGAAGACAAGGATTCAGAACCCAAATTAGCAAATATCTGAAGAAAAAAACTTCCTTTGTTCCTGAACATAGGTCCTGAAGTTCTCTACGAGGAGTTTTAACTCTGTTACTTAACCAAGCACGGGGTTCATGTTTGAAACTTACATCTCCTTTTCTGACATAATCTGGATCTTTATAAATATCCCGGGCCAAGCCAAAGTCACAGATTTTAACCACATTCTTCTCCGATAAGAGGATATTCCGTGCCGCCAGGTCCCTGTGGATACACTGCAAAGAGAATCGTGTGTGCATTAGGTCTCGGCACAGCTGATCTCTTTCACATCTGTTGTGACCTCATGCATCAAAAAAAATCCCACATCAGAAAGCCAACTGATTAACAAGGACTGGGTTAGTATCTTTTATCAACACTTCAGGAAAAAAGTCTGTGGGCTTTGCTGAGACACACATCTGCTATTCCATAAACAGCCCAGCCTTTGGAGTTAAATAATTAAGTTATAATATGATGATGGAATCATAAATAGGCTCCTCTAGGACACAAAAAAAGTGTGTTTCTGGTCACATCCACACATTCCTTTTGCCTGGCCCCATATTTGGTTAAAAACGTGTTATTCTAAGGAGGTCCCAGAATGGGATTTGTTTTTTGAATGAATGCACGGAAATCAGAAACAAGGGGCTCTCATTGGTTTAGTGCTCTTTGTTGGTTTCCCCCTTCCGTATGAAGCTGAAGCCAGACTGGCTCTGATAAACAATTCCCAGAGTGGCTTCCCCTGATTTCAAAGTGCCGGATTATTATAAAGGTCTATTAAGGCAATTTCAGCCTATCACAAGTCAGGTTGATTCTCTAGTGCATTAATAATACAATGAGATTCATCTTGACTTTCTTTCTCTTCCTTTTAGCTTCTCAGTTTCTCCTTTCTCTGTATCCTCCAAACTTCAGCTAACTTCCTACTACTCGGCAGCTTTAGTTCCACATGATATTTTGTAAGAAAACGAGTCTTGGGGAGCACAATAAATGAATCAATGGCTTAGAAGAAAACTCTTTTTTTTTTTTTTTTTTGAGAAGGAATCTCACTCTGTCACCCAGGCTGGAGTGCGGTGGTGCAATCTCAGCTCACTGCAACCTCCACCTCCCAGGTTCAAGTGATTCTCCTGCCTCTGCCTCCCAAGTAGCTAGGACCACAGGTGTGCCACCACACCTAGCTAATTATTATATTTTTAGTAGAGACAGGGTTTCACCATGGTGGCCAGGCTGGTCTCAAACTCCTGACCTCAGGTGATCCACCCATCTTGGCCTCCCAAAGTGCTGGAATTACAGGCATGAGCCAACACGCCCGGCCAAGAGGAGAATTATTAACTCACTAGAGAAGTGATCATGTAAGCCAGGCATTGCTGAACTTCCCACACCTCAAATCTGTATGGCACTCTCCTCTGAACAAGGCATATTCAGAAGCACATCATCTAGCACAATTGAGCAACAGTGGCAATTCCGAAAAACAGACAGTATTTTTGACTTTTCCTCCCATACAGAAAGTTTCCTCTTTTAACCCAACAGCCAAGTGGATTCAAGAAATCATCTGGTAGATGTAAGGAAAGTTAAAGGATTCCCACATTCATTTCCATTCTCTTCCTAGTCCCCAAAAGGAACCCTGACTAAGTGGCGAATTCAGGCCATAAAAAAATAGTAATAATAAATCATAATCTCCAAGAAGTGTAAAGGACCTTTCTCTTTGGGAAAACCCTGTAAGGCCGCAGTTCTCCTCCTTCCCCTTGGGAAAGAGAATACAAGAGCTACCTAGCAGAAACATCAAAGAGCCTGAGGCCTTGAATGCTATGAGAAGGGGAAAACATGGGTTGAAGATTTCATTCTAATTTAGGAAAAACAAAAAATATATATAACTTAAGTCTTTCTTCCTTCATTAGGCTGCACAAATACATTCTGTCAACTGATAGTTCTTCCTGATCCTTAATTTGAAGTATTGTTACCTAATATAAAATTACACATTTTATCCTTTCCAGGGGAGTCACTGCCAACAGCCTTGCTCCCTGCTTGGTGTTTACAACCTTTGGAATAGTTGTAACTTGTCACGTCCCCACCTCAGCCTTTGTTTGGCCTACTTTTCTAATTTTAGCTCTTTTAATCGCTCTCATCTGAAGCCTGTCCTTCCTTGTTTCTAATTATACTCCTAACAAATACTTTTTGATGGATGTTGATGAATGTAAAATAAATTAAAAATGATTCTCATGCCAAGATATCTGTAAGGCTCAGCCCCTCCCCTTTCCAGGTCATTGCTCAAATGTCAAGTTCTTAGTAAAGCCTTCCTTGTCTACCTTGTTTAAAATGGATGTACACACTCATAGAGAAGCATAAACATACACAAGTGCATTGCTCCTGTATATTCTATAGCCCTTTCTTGCTTTATTTCCCCATAGCATTTACTCTCATCTAACCTACAACACGTTTTACTTGTTTATATTGCTTATTGTTTGCTCTACCCACTAGAACTATAAACTCCATGAAGGTGAAGAGCTTTGCCTGATTGTTCACCACAGTATCCTCAGTGCTCAGAAGATTGCCTCACACTTAGTAGATGCTTGACAAGCCTTTATTATACAGCTTAATTTCATGAACTCCTTTACGACTCTTACTCAGCAGAAACAGAGCCTCCCCAGCAGAGCTCTTCTAAGAGACGTAGAAGTGGTGAATGAATTACAATCCCAAAAAAGAACCAACAGCTGACACTGGACATCTTATTTCCAAACCTGCGATCTAAAAGATAGCTGATTTCCCCTCAACCTTTCTTACCTTTCGCGATGCCAAGAACTCCATGCCCTTAGCCACTTGGAAGCTGTAACAGATGAGATGCTCCAAGGTCAGGAAGTCCTTATACAGATCTTCAGGAGCTGTCCAAAGAGGCAGAAGGATGGAGATCAGTATTTCCATGTGTTAGTGTGATGTGTTTCTAAGTTTGCTAGAGTAATAATCTTTTTAAGACTTGGGAGTTCAATTTTCAGGAAACAGAAGCAGAGAGTCAATGCTTCTATCTTCCGTAAATCTCCTGAATCCCAGTATCATTAGCCTTCATCATACCCCTTAGGAACAATACTGGTTTTTCCATTTTAGCCAAATTGAACCAGTAAATCCAGGAGATAGAATAAGGTAATATTGACCTAGATAATCTGGGAAAGAAGGAGGACATTTCCAAATTTGCCACTTACACTGTTTTTTTGTCATGTACCCAGAGGGATAAACAATAGTTTCATATCAAGAACTCTAAAAATAAAACAACAATATTCAGGGTCATTGAATCTCTTCTCTCCAGGCTTTGTCCTGGGACAAAGGCCAAAAGTCAAACTATAATCTGCAATAGATAACTAAAAATACTAGAAATATATTTAATTCATTTTCAAACTTAAAAAGTGCTGTAAATACATTAAATCTGGCCTGGGAGGATGTTTTTTCCTGAGAGATAACAGAAACATGGAAAGATAAATTTACGTAAATTGGTGGTATTTACTTCAGTGTAACTGGTACAAATAAACACTAAGATATTAAATGGGTGTTTCAAAACTATCTCTTTGTTAGATAAGACTTATGGCTTCTTTCCTGGAGACTAATACCAGAGTAAACAAAAACTTAGTTGTAGTAATAAATTCATAAGTATTTAAAAGGCTGTGAGCCTTTTTCTCAACAACTCAATCTCTTATGTTTCTGGCTCACTGGCCACTGTTTTTTGAAAGAGAAAGAGCAGGGTAGAGGCAGCACCACTCAGTGTGGGCCCAGCTAAATGAAGCCTAGACCACCTCCCTATGTGCTTCCAGACCACGTCCCAGCCTCACACTACCTTCTCAGCTTCTAAGAAAAAGGAGTTAAATGCAAATTCTCTCTGTAGCCTTATGTCAAGGGAAACAGAGTGGGTTTCTTCCATTATTCTTCTAGACTTATGCCTCAAGGGGAGTCAGCCTGTCACCCATCTCTACATCCACAATGCTATCTCTGCTCCTTCTGAAGGAGGCAGAAATACAGTGTGTCCTGGAGCCGGCTGAAGTCCGGGAAGTTAGGCTGGGACCACAGCTCCACCCAGAAAGAGCACTAAAATATCACTGAGGCCAGGCACAGAGGCTCACGCCTGTAATCCCAGCACTTTGAGAGGCTGAGGCAGGCGGATCACCTGAGGTCAGGAGTTCGAGACCAGCCTGGCCAACATGGTGAAACCCCATCTCTACTAAAAATACAAAAAAAAAAAAATTAGCTGGGCGTGGTAGTGGGCACATGTAATGCCAGCTACTCGGAAGGCTGGGGCACAAGAATCACTTGAACCCAAAAGGCGAAGGTTGCAGTGAGTAGGGATCACACCATTGCACTCCAGCCTGGGCAACAGCATGAGACTCCACCTCAAAAAAATAAAAATAAAAACAAATAAAATATCACTGGAAACATAACTTAATAAAGGCCAGGATATTTATCAAGACTCCCCTGAGGAAGTATGGTTGGAAGGAAGACTTGATAAGCCACATAGGGTAGGGTAGAAACAACAGATGGCTCCTAAACTGCCTTTGAGAAGGTTAGGTATAATGAAAAGAAAGACTTTTGCACAGGTAAAGCATGCGACGTGGGGCTGAACCACTCTGGGGCTCTCCAAGGCAATGGAAAGGCTAGTCAACTACCAGAAAACTTGTAGTTTCTGCCACTAATAAATGCTGAACCAGTATTTTAAGAACACTGCTGTGGTTGTAGCTGACTGCTTAGCCCACTTGGACCACCCAGATTTCTCAGGCTAGCCCTGCTTCACCTCCCAGTCTAGGACTTCCACACTTCACTTTTGGGGAGACAGAATGGAGGCAGTCTATTATAGAAGTTCAGGTCTCTTTCAAATTATGAGGTAGTATTGGACTTTTCCCACGATCAAATTCCTTGTAACACCCTATCACCCTGTCTGCTCTGACAAGAGCATGCCATAGCCTGCAGGAAGCACTGGCTGCTACCTTCCTCTTCTTCTACATCACTGAGGGACTTCTCCTCCACGAATCCAGAGCTAGCTGAGCTCTGGCTACTGGTGATGCTGTCCAAGCGCCGTTTCAGATCCACAGGGATTGTTCCAACGTAGTCTTTCCCTTGACGGAATCGTGCCCCTTTGGTCTATAAAAAAGCAAAGGAACAAACTCACTCCTTGAATACAAAATGAGTCTTTAAAAGTTTACGACCTTTAAAATGTAGTAAACCATGGAGATACTTGAAACTACTAAAAAGCAGACAAGGAGGAAATCAATTTCAGGATTATGCAGTCTCTGAGCTGAAATTTGGGGCAAGTTTTGTGCATAATAGGGTTTCTTCCACAAAGCCTAGCTCCTTCTTTAGCTTAAAGAGACAAATGCCACATTTTGAGTTGCATTCAGACACACTTTCAGCACTAGGATGCTCTTCACAGAGGGATTTACACTCCACAGGGCCAAATATGGCTAGGGGAGAGACAGAATAACCCAGAGATGTCCTACCCTCTGCCCTCCCCTTTCCTCGCCCATACCTGCCTTCTCCCCAATGTCCACACTCTGTAACGGGTCAGTAGATTAAAATCTCAAAAATAAAACAGAAACATATGGCCCCCAGAAGGTAAAAGAGGAAGTTATAACAGCCAAGAGGTAATATGAGAAGATTCCTCACAAGTTCTTCACAAAATTTCAACTAAAAAACTAACCTGTACCATTTTGAGTTTCCCTTCATTTTATAACATGGCCAGAGCAGGATTAGGAGATGACATACCTTGTAGGGGACAAATTCATTTCTCTTGCTCCTCAGGTAAGTGGATAGGTTTCCAAATTTGCAGAATTCCACAATCACCATGAGTGGCCCTGCAGGCAGCATGTCCAGGAAGGAAAATGGGTTTTCACTCATATTCTTCACTAAGTGTTTAATATAGTGATGAACCCAAAAACACCTTAGAAGAAGGCTACAACCTTTCGTTGGGACAGAAGTGTATAAATCAGCTGGTCCCAATCCCCTTATACTGTAGCTTTTCTTTTTTCCAGAAGACATTTTCACAAAATTAACCAAAATGTCAGAAGAAAACCCACCCATCTACTTGCTTTTCAATGCAATCACTTAATATGATTCCATTTTGGGGGTAACTACCCTTAAGCTTTCAAGTTTTAGGGAAGTTTACTCTTCTCCTCTGGACATCTGTTACACAAGTAACAAACTGTATCATAGTGGCATGACATTTCTTAATTCAGAGAAAGTTTTACAATAATTATATTCTAGTGCCAATTAAACCTCCATGAAATATATTTATTCCTAGGAATCCGCAAAGTATTCTAAGCTAAGAAAATCAAGGCCATAGGAGTTGACTGCTTTCCCTCAAACGCTATCAGAGAGGCCTGTTAAAATTGGGTGACCAAAACCATCCACAGTTACTCACCTCCTGGCTTGGTGCAGGCACCTAGAAGGTTGACCACATTGAGATGGTGACCAATATGAATGAGGATCTTGAGTTCAGACATGAGGGCTCGATGCTCACTGTGTGTTGCTCCTTCTACAAATACAGCACAAAGAGGGAAATCATCGGTGTGGACATTTCCTTCAGATAATTGGGGTCCCTCCCTCCCTGCATGCCACTATACGACTTACCCTCCAGGGGTAACACAGCTGTGACCTAGTTTACAGACCACATGCATTTCCTCAAAAGTCAAGTGTAAATTCTATTTTCTAATTTGAAATAAAATTCATATTTTAAGTGAGCCAGAAAGTTTGATATTTAAAGGAACCCATTGTGAAATCTTTTGCAAAGTGGAGAATACATCTGCAGTGGAATCATGCCCAGATTCTCTTCTTTTACAAAACTGGATTTTTGCATTTCAGGTTCACTATGATTCTGAGGGTCTGATCATTTCACTGCTTCCTCATAAGGAAGCAACACCATGTATTAAATATCTTCATGTGTTAGGGGCTATACCGAATGTTCCAGCCAATCTGTGCTGATCTGTGCAGGCAAATTAAGGCCAGCTGGAAAGACCAGTTGGCACATGAGGCTGATGGCACTAAGACTATGTGTTTGATCCTGTATGGACTGCTACACTTCCCGCTAATTCACAGGCATGGTCCACATCTAAGGCTCCGATGAGCCACCTCAAAATTACATACTCCCTTGGCCACAAGAGAAAAAAGGCAAATGGAGAAAGATAGCTTTGAAATGCACAAAAGCCATATTGGCAAAGGGTCAGTGGCACTGCCTTCATCAATGACAGAACATCACAATTGAAAAAAGAAGCTTTACTGTCTAACCTCCTGAAATGAAAATGGCCAGACCAGAATTCCATTACTATTAGAATTAACAATTATTTATAAAGCTTTTAATTTAAAAAATATAACCCATTATATTTTTTTCTAACACAATCATTCTTGTTTTGCAAATTATCTTTTACATGTGAACATCTTTTACATATTCCAATTCTGGAGAAAATGCTATTTTTGCATTCCACTATTTTCCTTTCCATATCTCTAGATGGTCTATAATTATCTGATTCCACAATATATTAAGAAACAATTTTAATATAACCACAGTCCTTTTTCCCTGTACCCAGAACCACTAAGTACAACTGTGTTGGCTGAGCCCTGCACAAGGGTAACCAGGCAAGAAGGTGAAACCCATCCCCAACTTTGCTTGCCAGACCATGCACTCTAGCATAAAGCTACAAAGGAGGATCCTTTTTCCAATTTGCACAAGGGCATTATTTAGGCCGACTGCATGTGTGGCTAGTAGGCCCACGTAAGCACAAAGCTACTGATACAAGCCTTGCAACATGTTTAAAGACTAGATAAAACAAAAAGATAGATCACCACATAATTTTGCTTTTACCTTTCAACATTTTGACTGCTACTGTCCTGCAAGTTGCTGTCTTGTCAATTCCAAAGGCATCTGCTTCAATCACTTGGCCAAAGGCACCACGGCCAAGAGGCTTACCTAGAGTCAAAAACAATAGCAACAAGAAAACGGACTTGGATTACTATACAACCAAAGTGATATGCAGAGACATCAACTAGATAGGGTGACCATACATCCCAATTTAACATGGATAGTCCAGTTTACACTCCTTTGTCCTGGCTTAATTATTTAATAACTCCCCCTTCATTCTCCAAATGTCCTGCTTTGGATGATTACATAGGGGCCCTACCTCTAAGTGGCTAAATGAATGATTATCCAAATTCAAGAGATGGAATTAATATTTCTAAACCAGAATCCAACATCTGAATATACCACATTTGTCATCATTCTAATGGAGGAAGAGATGGCCTGGTAAACACAATATCAAATTAATAGCAATTGAAAATGCACCTAGCTTCAGCCGGTCTCTGGGGAATTCCCATTTGCTGGCATCATAAGGCAGTCGTTCACAATGTTCGTCCAATGGGAGTTCATCTGGATCCATGACGATGGACAAGTAGCCTGTCTTCAGTTCCCCTCCATTGGCCTGGAAAGCATCAATCCTTCCAGTCATAAACACACTGTTGTTTGGCTGTTGTTTTGTGTGCTTGTTATTGCTGTTTATTGGAGCCTCATTCCTGTCTCATTTTGCAATAAAACTCATGGAGTTTGAGAGTGGTCCTATTATAATCCTGCTTCTAGTTTCCCTTGTCCCCCAAAGGAGCTCAGAATTAAGGTTTTAAAGCTTAATTACACTAGACAGTCCAAGCCCTTTTCCTCTCTAGTGGCTTCTATCAATTAAATCCCTGAGATCCAGCCAAAGGAAAGTGGGCAAGAATGTTATTGTATTGAAATAAAAATGTGCCCACTGAGCCAATAACAATGGGAAGAAACAACTCAAAGAACCCCAGTCAGTTTTCATTAATCATGAAAACCAATGTGCATGGGCAGAAGGGAAATTATTTTGTTACCCGCTTAACGGTCCGTAGGATGATGACAAGAAGTAGCCAGAAGAACATGGCAATCACCGCCGTGCCTACTAGAATAATAATTTCCAAGTTCGTCTTTTCCTGGGCACCTGGAAAGACACAATTGAATGAGTATCAACAGTTGGAAACTTATACTTTTTGTTTGTAAGATGACAAATTTTAGCACTAAAACAAGATCCCAAGCTTACCAGCTTGGAAAAATCCTAGAGGACAATAGTCACACACCCCTGACTTGAATGGAGTCTACAGAATTCTTTTTTTTAATTTAATTTTTATTTATTTATTTATTTATTTATTTATTTATTTTTAGAGGCAGGGTTTCTTTCTATGTTCCAGGCTGGAGCACCATGACACAATCATAGCTTATTGCAGCCTCCAATTCCTAGGCTTAAGCAATTCTCCCACCTCAGCCTCCCAACTAGCTGGGACTACAGGTGCATACCACCAAGCCCAGCTAATTTTTCTTTTATTTTCTGTAGAGACAGGGTCTCATTACATTGCCCAGGCTAGTCTCGAACTCCTGGCTTCTAGCCATCCCCCCGCCTTGGCCTCCCAAAGTGCAGGGATTACAGGCATAAGCTACCACACCTGGCCTACAGAATTGTTCTTGGAAAATTTAAAGCCTGCAAAACACTGCTCATGTAAACTTACAACAATAAAATTCTAAAGTAATTAAGCATAGAAGTAGTAATGTCTTAAAAGCCAAACATAGAAAGTGTTTAGAGGAAGAGCAGTCTTTGATGGAAAGAAAACAGATCATTCTCTACAGAGAAAAAAAAAATATTTCTATTTGAGGAAAACAAAAGTCTTCTTTTAAACTGAGAGTCAATATTTTGATCTGTGCAGAGTTTGCAAAAGGATCACATAAGAAACCAAGTAGGGAAATAAACAAAGTTTTTTGACCTGAGAGTTACTAATAACCACGTATCTACTATGCACTCATCACTTTAAATACGCCATTCCACTTAATCTCCTCAAGAACTCTCAGTTTTCAGATGAAGACACAGAAGACCAGAGAGCTTAAGCTACTTGATTGAGGGCACATAGCTAGTCAGTGGTTCAGTAAAGAGATAAAGAGGCCTGTCCAACATGAACTAACCATCACATACACTACCCCGTCCCTTGTGGCAGGAGCCTGAGTGAGGAGAAGAGGAAGCGCCAAGATGAGCACATCACACATGGCCTGGTAACGAGAGTTTCAAATCACTCATGAGAGGAAAGAGAAGAGGAAACTAGAAGTCGGCAAGCAAAGCTGCAGATGCTCAGGGCTTCAGAGGACAGCTCTGAGTGGAAGAAACAAAATGCAGAAACAGGCTTTCCACTAAGAGTGATTAGCAAAGAGATGATAAGGAAGCAGTCATCACTTGGGGCCTCCCATCAGAAGAGTGCAAGGAGAATCAAACCGGGCCACAAGCTGTGCAGATGGCCCACTACGGCCTCAAGAGAGCAGAAGACAAGTAATAAACTGGTTTGCAAAATAAGCAATAAATTGGTTTGCAAAATAAAAGTTAACTTAACCGTTGAGAGACAAGCACAATTATGCTTGGAGTAAATTTTGTTTCTCTGGTGGTCCTAGGGAAGTAATTCTCTATTTATACACACAGATTTAAAAGTCCAGTTGTACATAGAGGATAAAAAGTTCAAAGAGTCTATGTGTTTGTGTATTAATATTCTCACATAACATTTGGGAACCCAGCAGGAGTATTAAATATCTAGCTCTGCCTTTCTTAGTATTCACTCCAGGTAAGAAGTAACTATAATCTCTGTGCCAGTGTTACCTAGTTAGGCATCTGTAACCAGCTGCGGGCCACCAACAAGAGGTAACACACAGCATCAGAGACAATCTAGAAGTCATTCTGTGGATTTGCCCTAAAACATGAATCACTTTGGAAATGACAAAACTGCCATGGTCTTTGAAATCTTTATTTGCAAGTGTAGTTTATGAAATGCTAATAAGCTTATACATTTGAAACCATGTCAACATATCTCGATGCAATACTTGGCATCAAAGATTTGGCAGAGTAAAGGGACCAAAATCTAGACTTTGAGAGACAAGTTAGGATGAGTTCATAGAAATCCATCGATCCCTTCTATCACCATACTTCTTTCTTACCCTTGCATACCATTCTTTTACCCACACAACACAGTTTTATTCTTTCCCTGGTGGGCTATAAAAAAAGCCATAGGAATATACTTCTTAAGATAAAATATTCTCCCACAAATTACTTTTCCTAGCTAAGAAAATGACAGATTTCACATCACTCCTGCATACACACATATTGAGATAAAAACCAAAAATTTTCCATGTCAGAAGAGCAATGGTCTATTGTTCACAAGTGAATCTTAATTATCTCTAGTCCAATTAAAACTCAGAATCCTTGTGACTATCTGGATAGCATTGACTGCCATGATTAGGCAGCAATTCTAATGTTTTTCCAAATAAATATAAAGGCATCATTTCTATAAGTTAATCAAGCCATTCAAACAACGACGGAATCAGGGAGAAGAGGCTATTCATTCTGCCTGGTTAAGAATTTTTCCACAATAAGAACTGCAGGATAGGAAATGTGATGCAAGCAGAATTATAACAACATTAATTATGTTTGCTGGTTAAAAGAATACATACTCACTGAGAAAATTTACAAAGTACAAAGAATATTAAAAATCATCTGTCGTTGCCCTACTCAAAGTGAATGTGTGTCTGTAATATACAAACTAATCTTCAAAAACCACAGGATGTATCTATGACTTCCCACTGACCTTCTTTTTTTCTTTTAAGTTCCGGGGTACATGTGCAGAATGCTCAGGTTTGTTACACAGGTAAACATGTGCCATGGTGATTTGCTGCACCTATTAATCCATCTCCTAGGTATTAAGCCCAGCATGCATTAGCTATTTTTCCTGATGCTCTCCTTCTACCCACCCCACAGTAGGCCCCAGTGTGTGCTGTTCCCTTCCCTGTGTCTATGTGTTCACATTGTTCAGCTCCCACTTATAAGTGAGAATGTGTGGTGTTTGGTTTTCTGTTCCTGTGTTAGTTTGCTGAGGATAATGGCTTCCAGCTCCATCCATGAGGCTGCAAAGGACATGATCAGATTCCTTTTTATGGCTGCATAGCATTCCATGGTGTATATGTACCACATTTTTTTTTTTATCCCACTGACCTTCTATTATGAAAAATGCCTCCACTTTAGCACAGCCAAGAACACTGCATGCCTGGCAGGTGTAGAGGCCTTCGTCCTCCTTCCTCACTCTGCGGATAGTGAGGTTCCGGTTCCCATCCTTCAATACAATGCCTAACAGAGGAAGAAAACGATCATTTATGATGATGTAGTCTGTGAAGTTTTTCAGGGAAATTTAGAAAATATAAATGCTGCCCTTCATCTTGTTCTATTATCTAACTCTGTAGAGTCACATGGGATCTACTGCTGACTAATCTCCTATACGGCTTTCATGAAAATTCAACAGGGCCCCATACTCCAATTCTAAGTCTGTGAAATGAGCCAAGTCGTGGACACCAATACTGCTTTTTTTCTACATTACATCAAGAAATAATATGGCTTTTCAGATAATATCCCTGGGAAAGTTCTGCAACCCAAGAGTGATAGCCAAATTCTATTTACCTGAGTCTTCTACAAGGGTCTCATTATCTTTAAACCACATGATCTGTGGAGAGGGATTCCCAGATGCCGTGCATGAGACTTCGATGCTTTCCCCAATACTCGTCGTCTGATTCTCCAGGTTTCCTGTGATCATGGGTGCCACACGCTCTAGACACACAAAAAGAAAATCACAGAACATGGAATTATAACTTTTGAAATGGTTCTAGTATCAGCAAACTTTTAAACAGTTTAAATTTAGTAAAAAGGAACTTGTTGATTTATTAACTTCTGTGAAAATACACAGAAGTTAATAACAGCACCACTGGTCACCAGGTAAAGTTAAATGAAACAAGTCAGTCAGGACACTGCAAACAGGTTAATGGGTTTTAACATTCATATTAGTGATATTAGCTGGTAATCCCATCACAAAAGAAAGGTTCAGGGTCACCTTTATGGATTTTTCCTCTAATCAGACACAGCCTCCCCAGGTGAGAACTTCCCTCCTGTGAAGGTTCTAGTCAATAATACCCTAGAATCCCTTCAAATTTCTCTTGGAAGTGCCAAATTTTAGTACCATTCAACAAATAATGCCCTACATTTATTTGGCAATTCTTATAAAATTTGTTTATACAATTTGTGTTCCTCACTATTGATCTTATGTAATGAGCAGAATAGGACTGTTAGCATTATCTCACAGATGAAATAAATGATGTTCAGTGACATTAAACCACTTGTCCATGTCCCTACAACTAAGTAAACAGTTGAACTGTTTACGGAATCTGGTGAGGTTAAAAGACCAGTTCAGTGCTATTTCCACTAAAACACAAACAAAACAACAATACCCTAAGGGAAACCTTGGGTTTAAAGAAAATAAAGCCCATGAGTATTTGTTTAAGTATACAAGAAAACTTTAGGTTTATTCTTTCTTCAGATCATCAAAGTGCTGTGGAAATATCTTGTCCCAACCAACTGAACATCAAAAGGAATCATGCTGAAAAAATCCACTTCAACACTTAGCAAAATGAGATTACCTCAATAGCATACTACATTGAAGTCTAAGCAAATGTACTGGATTCTAGCCTATTTCTAAGAATAGGTTTTAGGAAAACAAGTTAGGAGTTCTTAGGGAAGCAAAGCAGTTGTGAGCACATATTTTCTGGGCACAGCTAGGCCAGGAGCCTACTTCACATCTCTTTCTCAATTCTGCCATAACCTTGAAGCCAGACAAGCCAACAGAAAATCCATGGTGATCTATGTGGTGTGACTTGAAGGACGCTGGGGATGACTTGACCCCAAAGTATCTCTTATTATGACACCTGAGTCTTAAAACTAGCAAACTTTATGCTAGTGTCTGTCAGAAGGTGCCTCTTCAAATACGCCAAGGCCTCTGATGAAGATGTTACCCTCTAAAACCGTGGTATAGATGAATTTACTTGGGCAACTTCCTTCCTAACAGTAAAAAAAAAAAACAGAGGGCACATATATCCTAGGAATTGGAAAGGGACACCAAAAGAGGAGAAAATGGAGAGAAGTGGCACAAAGAGACGCTCCCCAAATTTGCCTGATTTTCCCACAGACAAAGCCATGGCTGCCCAGCTTTTGCACAAGGCATGAGGTTAGACAAGGGGTAGAGAGTGCCTCTATGGAGGAATTTACAGAGCTATCTGCTCACTGAAATGATCATCCCATTGACCTTGAGCTATGCTGGATCATGTTGGATGACCCAGAGGTACAGAGAGTGAATGTAGCTTCCTTCCCATGAAGTCTTCTAGGTCTTAAACTCAGCCCATCATCCCACTCTTCATGCAGCAGGTGCCTTATTGAGCACTTAGTATATGCTGCTATGCTCTATGACTAGAACTACAGCAGAGAGCAAAACAGAGAACAATTCCTGTCCTCATGGACACAGAGACCTCACTGTGCTGTGACTTCCCAGTGGTTGCCTATGTTCTCCTCCTTTCCTTCATGTTTACCACTGTGAATTTCTGACACTCTCCTAGCTCATAGCAGGCATTCCACAAATATGTGTCTATTTAAATAAACGGATTCCCAAGATAAGGCAGAAGTTTCCCTGGTTCAAGCTAATCCCTTGCATATACTAGTGAATTACTCCATCATCAGGTTTTGTTATCTTCTTTTTTCGATACATCATTTCATTATTATTAGCTTCTTTCTGCCTCAAGGACTTTCGGTGAAGAAGTGTGCACCAGTTTACAACATAATCTCCCAGAGGACAGTAATCTTTGCATAGCACCTGAATTGCACTACATTTAAGGCATTCCAACTGCCTCTGCACAATGATCCAGAATTGTCTCCCTACCTAGGACTGTGAGCTGCCTGACCACGCAATGTCTTTTCTTAGTCTTCCTGTCTTGAGCAAGACAGACATAGTCTCCTTGGTCCTGCAAAGATGCATTCTTAAGCTCCATGATCAAAATGTCATTTGTGCTATTAGAGAACATGGTGGCATTCAATTTCCAAAGAGTATCCAAGTTCTTGCAAACAGGTGTGGGCAACTCTCCCATGTGGATTGGCAGAGGCTGTGGGCCAAGCTTGTACCATGTGAGGTTCTCAAACGTAGATCTGTCTGCAGCGCACCACAAAGACACACTCTCCTGCTCAGTGGGCTGCATGTCAGGTTGCAAAGTAATTTCAGGACCCCCTAAAATGAAGAGGCCATAGTTATTGAATGGTGATTTAACTTGGTACAGCTCACTATCATCTTGCTGCTTTGAGACTAGTACACAGTACCAAAAGAAATGAAGCTCTATCAGTTTCAGGTAATGTACTACAACTTGACAAACAAACTAGACAATTCAGGTCCCAAAATATCTTATTTGGCCAAAACATATTACTTGAAAATGTAAACGAATTCCTCAGATATTTACCACATCTCCACTATGAGCTCTACGCAATGTTTAATATTTTAAAAATCCGAAGCAAAATCTCTAATCCTAACAGAATTTTAAAAATTAGGTCTTCATTAACACTAACACTCAATGATATGAAAGCTACATTTATGCCAATGAATTAGCCCTGGCTATAACATTCCATTCAGCACAATCAGCTAAAGCTTATCCATAAAACTAAGATGCACAGGCAAAATCAGCAGCATTGAGAGGGCACTGCTCCTATGTCATTCTGATTGCCTCCATAAAGCCCACCCTCATCAACTGTTCCACAGCAAGCCCACCAATATGTACTGAAGCTCGATAAGCCATGCACTGTGCCAGACTCTGAAGATTGAGATGTAAATACAACACAGAGCTTGTGGTTTAAAGCATCTGTGAAACCATTCTCTCTCCAGTGAAGTTAGACACACTGACTTCACATAAGCCCAGGAGATACCTGAGAAGTTTTAGTTTAGGAATGAAAGCATCAATGATCAATCCAAGTCCTCTTTCCTAAATGCCATGCCACTCACATGAATGGCAAAAACAACAGGGAATTACACAGCTTAGTACCCACTGTGTGAGTGATCCAACCCAACCCTCCAGAGAAGAGTACTTACTGGTCACGTGGAAGGAGATCACCCTCTCTCCTCTCCCGACTTTGTTGACCGCTTCACATTTGTACAAAGCTGACACATTTGCCACTTGGATAACAAGGGTACTTACAGTCTGTGGGGGGAAAAAACAAATCCCAGGCCATAAACAAAGCAGGCTGTTTGTGCACAAGCACTCAGTCCAGCAGTCTCCACAATCACTCCAACCTGCCTATGCCATTCCCACTTCTGCAGTGATTGGACACTCAAATGTATGCAATTGCAGGTTGAGTATCCCTTATTCAAAATGCTTGGGACCAAAAGTGTTTTGGATTTTGGATTTTTTTTGGATTTTGGAATATTTGCATTGTATACTTACCAGTTGAGCATCCCTAATCTGAAAATCCAAAATGCTCCAACAAGCGTTTCCTTTGAGCATCATGTCGGCACTCAAAAAGGTTCAGAATCTGGAGCATTTTGGATTGGGGTTTTTAGGTTTGGGATATTTACTCAATTTGTATAATTATGCTGCTGTGGAGCTCACACATTATATAAAAAGGGCTTTGGAAGCCATTAAACTAATGATGTGTTTTAATATGATATGATACACATTTTTTCATTCTCATGTTTATAAAATCAGAATCACCCTACACAGATGCATAGATTTAATGTCATAGATGTTTTTATTTTTCTCTGATAAGCTATTAGTAAGTTAATGGTACTGCTAAAAGTCAATGGTATTTTCAAACGACTTAATATGCTACTATTTTATCATCCAGACTATTTGATTATTAATCTCCAATATGCCTCACATATTATTATACCATCCTTCCATTAAAGAGAGAGAGATTTTCAAATTTTAAAACTTCAAACTCACTTTGTTTTTTCCTTCAATTAGAGCAAATTGATTGTTATTGACTTCAATTTTATTTCCTCCCTGGAAGTCCTCCACACTTCTCCATTCTTCACAAGGGTATGGGTTTGTCACTGAGACAGCTTGGCTATAAGAAACAGATAACAGCGCATATTACGATTTAATTTTTCTTTAATTAGAGTCAAGAGTAAGGAAAAGATTCAGACTTTGGTTATTCTCTTCTTAGAAATAACTTCCAACGCAGCCTACCATGGTACAAGACTTGGCGCCAATTAAAAATAGGCATTGACAATGAAGGAAAAGGTTCTAGGTAGATTCATTCAGGATACAGGAGGGAAGCAGCTATTCTGGGAACAAACCTTCATTCATAAATTGGATCGACAAGACAATTCAAGTTAATTTAGTTCAAAGGAAGGCAAGGAAACTTAGAAGCCACTGGGCTCCTTAAAGTAATGTCTCTGGGACCGTGGTCTCTGCGAAGGAAATGATCAGCAGCTGAGGAAGAAGCTCATCGTGGCCATTTCAAAAACAACAACAGGAAGTGGACTGCTTAGGGTGGTGGTGGGTTGGCTGCTGTTGTTGTGTTTTTCCCTAAGGATGTCTGGACTTGTGTGAGAGCATGATAAGCTGGGCCTGAGACCCTGAGGACTGGGGCTGGGTCTATCACCGCCTCTCACCTATCAGCATTTCCTTTGAGAGCTGGATCTTCACACAGACAAGAAGGAGCGATGTGGTATTCACCAGTTGATTGGTATCAGGAGAAAAACCAAAGACTGGCAATTAGCAAACAGAGCAAATAGCCTGTGTTTGGAGAAGTGTACCTCAGGGCTAACCTAACAAGGCTGAGCTTAGCTATTCCCAAAGTAGGATACTCCAAGCAAAGACATCCCCTAAAATGTAAGACACAGACAAAGATGGATGGAGATTCAGGCTACCTCTTGAAAGAAAACTTTTTTTGGTTTAGGCTTCTCCATTTAGGATGGAGTCATATCATAGCTCAGCTGTAAGAAATGCAAGATGGCAGGAAAGCAAAGAGCGTGTGGCCTTACTCACCTGGGCTCGTTGGGGCACTCTTCCTCCAACTGCCAGTACCAGTGGATGTGATGCGGGGGAGGAATGGCATAGACTGTACATGTCAGCGTCTGAGTGGTGCCGTACTGGTAGGAATCCACAGGAGAGATCAGAGATTTCTCACCAATCTGGGGTGGGACTGAAGATAGGAAAAACAACTTTTGAATTGTCAATCAGCTTTGAAGAATGGGAAATAGAGGATTTCAGCAACTAAAGCTGACTTTCTTTAAGCATATGATTTTGCTTCCACTTTCTTTTTCGAAGAACACCTAGATGTGGAAACAAGAGACCTGAGTTCTAGTGAGACTCATAAAAATAACAACTAGCCAGGCATGGGGGCTCATGCCTGTAATCTCAGTATTTGGGGAGGCCAAGGTAGGTGGATCACTTAAGCCCAGGAGATCAAGACCAGCCTGGGCCACATGGTGAGACCCCATCTCTACCAAAAAAAAAAAAAAAAAAAAAAAGAATAAAAGAACAAAATAAAATAAAAATGACAATAAGCTAATAATAATAATAAACTAACAAGCTGAATGACTTTATGCAAGTGTTGAAATCCTGTGCCTCTCATCTGTATTACAGAGATAGTTCTCTCTGTCCTCTCAAGTTCACGAGATCAGGGGAAGGCTACAGAAAATAGCTGAAACAGCACAGTAAATACATTTATTATGTGCCAAGCATTGTTTGAAGTGCTTTGCATGAATTCATTCACTTAATCCTCACAACCACTATTACTGTCCACAGCTTTATACATGAGAAAAAATGAAACATAGAAAAAAATGACTCACCCAAGGTCACTCAGTTAACGAACGGCAAAACCTGGAACAAACCTAGACACTCTGACTTCTGAACCCAAACACGTAAACCACGTCATGTTAAAGGAAGGTGGAAATCTTTAGAGAATGCATTCCTGCCGCCATCACCTGAGTTTTTCATTCTCTCTCCCTCTTCCTCCCTCCCTCCTCTCCACTCCCTTTCCCTCTTCCCCTTTCTTCCTTCTCCCTTCTCTCACTTCCTTCTTTCTTCTCTCCCTTTTTCCTTTCTTTCTTTTTCGACTCCAAAGTCAAAACTATTTCCTTATTACTGTCAACCTAAAGCCTCAGATTATGCTTTCAAGACTTGACTTCTTTTTTATGTTTATTTCATATAGCAGAGAATTTGCTAAAGTGAATAAAATATTTAGTGGCTTCATGAACTGATGAAATGGGCTATTTGCTGTCCGTGTTTTGTTTTTATTTCCTGTTCATTTCCTCCTCCCATCCTACTTATACACTTTCCAGTTTCTCCTCTCCCCAGTCTCCTACACCTATGCTGCTTCTAAACAAGCTTTTTTGGAACCTGTTATCTTTTTTTTTTTTTTTTTTTTGAGACGGAGTTTTGCTCTTGTCGCCCAGGCTGGAGTACAATGGTGCGATCTCGGCTCACTGCAACCTCCGCCCCCTGGGTTCAAGTGATTCTCCTGCCTCAGCCTCCCAAGTAGCTGGGATTACAGGTGCCCACCACCATGCCTAGCTAATTTTTGCATTTTTAGTAGAGATGGGGTTTCATCATGTTGGCCAGGCTGGTCTCAAACTCCTGATCTCAGGTGATCCATCCGCCTCGGCCTTCCAAAGTGCTGGGATTAAAGATGCGAACCACGGCACCCAGCCTATCTTTAAAATATTCCCCGAAAAAAATAATAAAGCTAAGTTCAGCGGCCTACAGAAGAGTATCAGGACACGTAGGGAAGCACATTAATGTCATGGGAAAATACCCTGAAGTTTTAATATGCCGTACCAGAAGGGGGAACAAAGAATTACAACAGAGAAGCATTTCTCAAACTGGAGTGAGAGATTAATGAATTTGCTCAGGGGAAAAAAGGTGCTCTGGTCAAATAGGCTTGTTAAACCTTGAATACTCTATGTCTCTCCTCCTGGAGAATACCAATATACAGTAGCATATAGAAGGTTCTGAGAAGTCCTGCAATAAAGAAACCTGTTACACATCTACACATCACCTTAGCACCTCTCACACTCACTTGACCATGGCACTCTTCTCTCCACTCCATTCCAAACACTTATTTGTACCTTTCAGTTTCAGAAAACAAAGTTCGAATCATCTTTAAATCAAAAACTTACTATCTTTCCTTTACAGACTCAAAATCAGATCCTGAACTCCTGTCAAAAAGGAAAAAGAAAAAAGCTCCCAACCAAGCCAACAGTGTCAACTTCAAAAGCCTTCAGAGTTGGAATGTGCCTGTACATCTCTGATACATCAACTACAATATCAAACTAGAAGCTTTGCACAAAATCTAAGGAGAAGGGTCTTACACATCTGTGTACCAGGTGGGCAATTCCATCAGAGGGGAACGTGGTAGTATAACTTAGCTTGACAACTGTCCCTATGGGCATTCTTATTTCACAACATTTAGCTATCGAGGATATCACTACTTTAATCTTGCATTTGACCACCACAGAGCTCATTTACATGGCCTCTTAAACAAACATGGTCAGAGCACACGGTCCTACGTTTCACTTCAGCTTCACCATGCCAGATGACTTTTGTACAAAGGCCCAGCCATGATGTGAGTGAAGCAGCAGGAGGCAGAGGAATGGTGGCTTGGCTGATTTGGAAGACAATGTATCATAATAAATCTTGGGCAGAGAGGAAAATTGAATGGACTCACCATACACAACCAGAGAGACCACGTGGCTCTGCTTCTCCTTTGAAATGGGATTGGTAAGGATGACAGTGTAATTTCCTGTGTCTCTTTCACTCACTTCCATAATCGTCAGTACGTGCCCCACTTTAATTGTGTGATTGGACTCAAGGGGTATTCCATTTTTATACCTACGAAAAAGAATTCTCAGGAATTAGTATAGTCAAAGGATTTGCTCTCACATGAAATGATGCTTTGCATTTATTTCCAGTAGTTACCATTTTATTTCTGGGGGTGGGTAACCAAGGTACTTCACAGGGATTCTGACACGCTCCCCCACCGTGGCTTCCACCAGAGATTCCATGCCACTTCCAAAAGCAACAAAAGGTTTTTCTGGAAGAAAATTTAAAAAAAAAAAGTCAACTTACTGTAAATGGTCATTTGGTTTAGTTTTTCATTTCAAGTGAAACATCAAAGACCTTGAGGGTCTGAGTAGCTGCAGTTCCAAGATTTCCTGTACTACCTTTCAGTGGGTCACGTTTCAGCTTCTCCCACACCTCCCGTGTTTCTCCCACACCTCCTGTGTTTGCATTTGCTTTTCTCTCCCTGCTAGCGCACTCCCACAAGCCTAGTGATTGCTCAAGTCTCAACTCAAACACTTTTTCCTCTGTGCAGCTTTCTCTAAGTCCCCCAGGGATGCTTGGGTGCTCCTTCTCCTCTGCTCCCATGACACCCTCCACACACCTCTTCCACCATGAAGCCCCAGGACTCAGTCCTCAGACCTCCTCTTTATTTACACCTTCCTCTAGCCTCAGGTTTAAAGTATCATTCAAGTACCTCCTAATGTGTTATCTTCTGCCCTGACTCCTCTGGGTTCCAGGTTGATGTATTAAATACCTCCACTTGGATGTTTAACAGGCATCTCTAGATAAACATGTCTAACACTGTTTCCCTAAATCTCACTGCCTTCTCGATCTTTGCCATCTCAGTAAATAACACCACCATTTACTCAGTTGCTCGTGCTAATGCTCGAGTCATCTTCCACTCTTTTTCTCTTATACTCCACAACCAATGAATTGATCAGCAGACCCTGTTGACTCCACCTTCAGAATATATCCAGAAGCAGATCACTTCTCACTACCTCCACCTCAACTACCCTCATCTAAGCCACCCCTCAACTCTCACCTGGATAACTGCAATTAGCCTCCCAACTGACCTCTTTATTTCTGCCCCTATTTCCCTGAAGTATTCTGGAGAACAAGAGTAATTCTATAAAAACATAAGCCAGAGCACGTCTCTCTCTGTGTATTTTGACAAGTGCATCTTGGCAAGTGAAATAATTTAAATAAATTTAGGACACTTAGTGATTTCTATTTTGTTCATTCAGAAGAAATTTTCAAGTTCTTGCTAGGGAGGCCACATGACCTAGAGGTCAAGAGCATAGCTTTGTAGTCAGGAACTTGGGTTCCAATCTCAACTTCAAAGATGAGATGAGCTAATAAAGTAAGTGCTCACTAAATCATACTTGTTATAGTTGTTGCCACTTTTATGATTATAACTCTAATAAATAGTATTATCTAAAGTATTTTTAAAATTTCACTTTATTGATGCATTCTCATAATATAAACTCCAAAATCCTTTCCAAGGCTTATAAGTAGGATGCCACAAAAATTACCATGTAAATTCGGACATTTATGTAAATGAAAGAGAATGAACAAAACGTTAAGGTGATTTACTCAAGGCCAGTTCAATTTAATTCCAGTTCAATTACAGTTGACCCTTAAATAAGACAAATTTGAACTACATGAGTCCACTTATAAGCAGATTTTCTTCCAGCTCTGCCATCCCTGAGACAGCAAAACCACCCTCTCCTCTTCCCCCTTTTCCTCAGCCTACTCAACGTGAAGACAAGGATGAAGACCTTTATGATGATCCACTTACACTTAATGAATAGTAAATATATTTTCTCTTCCTTACGATTTTCTCAATAACATTTTCTTTTCTCTAGCTTTATTGGAAGAATACAGTATATAATACATATAACATATAAAATATGTGTTAATTGACTGTTTATGTTATCAGTAAGGCTTCCAGTCAACAGTAGGCCATTAGTTACGTTTTGTGGAAGTCAAAAGTTATACCTTGATTTTTTTTTTTTTTGAGAAGGAGTTTCACTCTTGTTGCCCAGGCTGGGGTGCAATGGCAGGATCTCGGCTCACTGCAACCTCCACCTCCTGGGTTCAAGCAATTCTCCTGCCTCAGCCTCCTGAGTAGCTGGGATTACAAGCTCCCACCACCACACCAGGCTAATTTTTTGGATTTTTAGTAGAGATGGGGTTCCACCATGTTGACCAGGCTGGTTTCGAACTCCTGACCTCAGGTGATCCACCCACCTCAGACTCCCAAAGTGCTGGGATTACAGGCGTGAGCCACCGCGCCCGGCCTATACATGGATTTTTGACTGCAGAGGAGGGAAAGTTAGGGGAACTCCCCTGAGATCCCCCAATCCCTGAGTTGTTCACAGGTCAACTGTATATTGCTAAATGTTTCTCCAGTTTGCAAAGCTCATGCTTATTCAAGTAGGCCTCTCAGCCTTGCAATAAAATGAAAATTTAAAAACTACCTTAGCTAATACTATTTATCATAGTAACAATCCTAATAGCAGCAATAACTATAATAAGTAATACTAAGTGAACTCTTACTATATATCAGCACATCTCATCTTTAAAGTTGAGGTTTGAACCCAAGTTCCTGACTACAAAGCTATGCTCTTGACCTCTAGGTCATGTGACCTCCCTAACAAGAAGAACTAGCAACTATCTTCTGAATGAACAAAATAGGAATCACCAAGTGACCTAAATTTATTTAAATTATCTCACTTGTCAAGGCACAGAATAATTTCCAAGGAAACCATAGCTTACCATGGACCCTGACAAATGTGCTGTTCTTCCTGGTCATCAGCCCACTGGACGCTGCACAGGTGTACAATCCTTGGTCACTCCGGGTTACACCATCTATAGTTAAGGTGCTCAAAAATTTCTTCATCTCACTCCCAGACTGGGTTTTTAGGTCTCGGTTTATAAGTTTCTTATGCTGATGCTGAAAAAGAGTTGACTGAACTTCCAAAGCACAGCATATAACATTACCCAATAGCTTCTAGTAACACACAGAATTAAATCCGGCCTTTGGTAAACATTATTTAATGCTAAAAACAGGGACACCAGAACTTTTAACCTCATGCAGACAACAAATATATTTTGTTTCAGGAGAAATAAATGGAATCAACTGAATTAGGATTTTTAAAACCTCACATGGCGAAAATGAGATGGATATAAACTGCAGAAACACAAGTAAATGTGACCACTGTTTAAGGAGCAGTGTATCTCATGCCACCTCTTAAAGAGAAATTCCCTTAAAAGGAATGTAGATCAAAAACTTTGGAGAACAGAGAAATGACATAATGTGGAAAGATGTAATCACCTAGAGAAAACTAATATTCATAGCCTGGCTGTTGCAGAATAGGACAAAATTCCTGGTATTTCACCTTTTTGTGGGTGCTATCTGTTCTGCAATTCCCTTAAATTGTGTGTGTATGTGTGTGTGAGTGGGTGTGTATGTGTGTGTTTTAAGGCTTTTAAATTTTATCTGGCCAAAGAGGCCCCTATCTCTCAAGCAAACTTCACTGGGGCTTATTATCTAAGTATTTGGAGGTCTGGCTTTGAATCATTAGTGTTACCTTCAAAGAAGGGTATTCCCAGTTGAAGTCAAGCCCCACATTTAGTTCAGTTCTTGCTGTACAATTTAAGACAAGCTTTTCTCCAACAGATAGTTCAACTCCATGAGACGGACTCAGAACCACATCATAAATCCTATACCCTAGAGCAAGTAAATTGAAAAAACAGAACATGAGAGAGAAAATAAGCCTATAAATTTGCACAGATTTATTTTTTAAAGTAATGCGACTTTAAAACATGCCACATTGTTTTTCCCTGCAGGCCTCGCCAATACTTGGTAGCTCCCAGGAAAATGGCCAACAGAGGTTTACAAAGCACTACTTTCGCAGATCTCAAAGATGCTGTAACCCAGTGGATAGAAAAGTAGTAAACTTTCAGTGGTCAGTACCCCTAGGCCAGTAGGGCCAGCTTTAGCAAATTGCTGAAGTTTCCATAAAATAGGCATAATTGAAATAATTGGTAGCAAGCAATGCTCTGAATATTGAATTCTTCATAAAATGTGCTCGAGTAATACCATTCGTTTTCATCCTTTTTTTAAAAAGTTTTCTTTTTCTTCCTTGATCTTGGCAAGAAAAGAGACGACCTCAATTGCACATCGGTTTATTTGGTAGAGAAGAGCAGATGAATTGCCCAACACCGTATCCTGAGTTCCTATACTTTTCAATATCCTTCTTCACTATATGTCGTTATCTCCAAGATCTTAATACAAGGATATGTTATTAATGATATGGAAAGGAACTTTCCTCTTACCTACAACGACAACTATGTACATAATAGACTGGTAACTTTCATCATTAATTTTTGCTTCACAGAAGACCATGCCAGCATAGCTGATCATGTAGCTGGGAATAGTAAAGCCCTTCTTGCTGTCCCAGGAAATTCTGTTACCATCAGGAACAAATCTCTTTTCTGGGTACCTCTGGGTAATAAAAAGAAATATCAAATACTTAATTCAGTACCAAAAATGAGAGCCATGTACAATGATCACTGAAGAATTCATCTTATTTTTAAGAATACTAATTAGGGTTATTCATTGCATTTGACCCTTCCTAAAGGATCCTTAAAACTCATTGTGAATATTATAAACAGGCTACCCATCTTAATATTAGCTTAAAATTATAAAAACTTAAGAGACGATTGGAGGAGATGCAACTTACTGCACAAAGTGACACGTTGAGATTTGAAATAGACCCGAGACATGGAATCACCACAGTTTTGTTTTTGTTCTCAGTAATGTACACGACTCCATGTTGGTCACTAACAGAAGCGATAAATGGAGATCTGTAATCTGGAAGAAAATTTAGTTTTATTAATGAGTTAATAGTATTTACTAGAAAAGTTGGTCATTTTTCAGGTTCCTAACTCTAACCAGACAAGTGAATGACTGGAAGTGACACCTCACACAAGCAAAGGCATCCACAGATTATTCTGCTGATAGATATCTGTGCTACAGGAGGGTGTGTGTATGTGTGTGTGTGCACGTGCACATGCATGTGTATATATTTGTGTGTATAAAAATTTTGAAAAAACTCCCAATTGACATTGACTCCTTTCACAAGGTTTATTGACAAGTAGAATATATTTTTATGGATTTCACATTTTAAAAGATTAAGCATTATAATTTTTTCAAAATGAAGGATAATATTTACTTTAAAATTTAAAGTTAAATCTATACACTTCATAGCAGCATGATTTATAGTCCTTTGTGTATATACCCAGTAACGGGATGGCTGGGTCAAATGGTATTTCTAGTTCGAGATCCCTGAGGAATCGCCACACTGACTTCCACAATGGTTGAACTAGTTTACAGTCCCACCAACAGTGGAAAAGTGTTCCTATTTCTCCACATCCTCTCCAGCACCTGTTGTTTCCTGATTTTTTAATGATGGCCATTCTAACTGGTGTATAATAAAAAAAAAAATGTTGAAACTGAATTTCCAGACAACAATAAAATAAAAGGTAGGAATTTGTTAATGAGTAAACAACAACAACAACAAAATAAAAATAAATCTATACACTTTACCGACAAGTTTTACTGATGTTTAAAATACTCATGTGCTCTCTCTTTAGGTAAATAATGTAAATTCCATGAAAATAAATGAATGGATCCCAAAGGATCTTTAGATTAACAGGAAACAGCTAACATTTTTGAATTTGGTTATTCAAGAGGACCTTTCATGTGAGCATTTTAAGATTCTGAAGACTAGGGATATGATTCTTTCTAAAACCATGTTTAATTGTTTTTGCATTTAGTTTAACATTCAGCAGTCATTGATATCTTCAATGACAAACATTTGAAAAGTCACCATTCCAAAGACTGAGAAGAAAACTGAAGAGATTCTGACCGGGTTCAGTGGCTCACACCTGTAATCCCAGCACTTTGGGAGGCTGAGGCAGGTGGATCACTTGAGGTCAGGAGTTTGAGACCAGCCTGGCCAACATGGCAAAACCCCATCTCTACGAAAAATACAAAAAATTAGTCAGGCATGATGGCACGTGCCTGTAGTCCCAGCTATTTCAGAGGCTGAGGCAGGAGAATCGTTTGAACCTGGGGGGCGGAAGTTGCAGCGAGCCGAGATAGCACCACTACACTTCAGCCTGGGCAACAAGAGCAGAACTCCGTCTCAAAAAAAAAAAAAAAAAAAAGATTTCAAGGCCATTCAAACATTACTTATACAATGTTAACACACTGCTGGAAACCCAGTCCATTCCCGAGAGATAGAGATGATGTGGTGTGGAGTCATGCTTGAAATCTCAGAGAGATAACATTTCACATTGCTATGCCCAACACAATCTGATCAAGCATTTTCAGAGTGCTTCATAGTAGTCAGTCAAAGTGAAGAAAGAGTTAATTAAACCACAGGGGCAAAGGCAGCTAATTCCCTGCAACAGCAGAAGTTTGATTTCCTTCCCAGCTGGAAAGCACAGAAAAGCAGCCAATCTAGCCCACCACATGGCATAGCCATTATCTTATGAGGCCAGGGCTCACTTCCTGGCTCCATCCATTGCTGAAGAGAATGGGGTCAGAAGACTAGGGAAGTAAGGTGGGGACCAGAGGGGACATTAAACACCTATCCATAGAGAATACTTCAGTGTTTCCTTTCCCGTTGTTTAACTTCATGGACAAAATCTTGGACAGCCCAACTCCTAGAACTTTAGGCTTAGACAGGAAGCAGAATTTAATGGTATACCCAAAGACAGGCAGTGTACCAATAAACAGTGCTAGGATTTGCCACTTCTTAATATTGCCTACCTTTCATCCACATGTTATGAAATATTACATAACTTGCTTACAGAGCAAGCCTTTGGAAGCTAAATTAACCTTTTGACGTAAGACTAAACCTATTTAGTAAATCAATTCTATTTCTGTATCTCAAAAAAGGAAATAAACAAAAGAAACCCAAACAACCACCCAGCTTCTCAAAATAAAATATTTACTGAAACTCATGAAATGAATTTTCACATGCCTCCAAGTTTCCTGACTTAGGAAGAAGTAAATAATGAGAGATCATGGGGGAGGTTCATCTTGTAGTATTTCTAGACAGGCTGAAAGCAGGAAATCCTTGCAATCTTCTGACCGAGCTGCATCTCTCAAGACTGCCAGGTCAAAAGGAGCCAGAAATTCTCCAAGATGTGAGCCTTGTCTCTTTCAAATCTTGTGAAGGGAAGGAGGAGGGCACAGAATTCTATCTTGGACAATGCTTACTCTGGGCAAAGATATTTCTCACACATTGTGAATCCAGTGGCATAGGTTATTTTGATGTAGTCTCCACTTTTTCATTGCACTGACCATATTACACTACTGAAATGTAAGCAGAGATATACAAGTGTGTTTCCCAAAGCTGATGAAATTCTTGCCCTGTGAAAGCTGCTTCTGGGAAAAAAGTCTAAGTCATCTTCACCTGTCTCAAATACTCTGGGATGTAGAAAGGCATATACATAAATACATAAAATGTCTGTTTATCTTCACTGAAAAGAAAAATATTTGGTACATCCAAGCAAACTACGATGCAGCTCTTACATTCCTTAAATTTATATCATAGAGATCTCATTAGTTAAGTTAGGTTTTCACAGAAAAAATAAGATAGTGTAAGATTTTTGAAACACAAAAGAATGCATAACTCATTATAAATGCAGAATATGTGTGACATTTATTTTTTATTATATGTATGTTAAGTCAGCCTTCATAATATCAATCCCAAATTGCACATCCTAGAAAGATACAGCATATCATCCAAGATCTCAGACCAAATAAGCAAAGGAAAGAAACATTGTCCTGAGAAGAGTCTGAAGCAATGTCTTTATTTGCACATGCGTATGGGAATTGTTTTTTATGAAGTATTAGTAAGGAAAAAAAAGTTCCTATGTGCAAAAAACTCCAGAGCCCTTGGCAAAAAATGCTTTCCTATGCATTCTTGGGAAAATCTCCTACTCTGCTGTAGATAACTTATCTCTCCATAGAAATTTCTCCATAATTCACCGCCAAATCTTCCTCGATTTCAAGAATTTTAGGTTTTCTTCTCAAACATAAGAAGACTTTTTACAAGTCTCAATGGCCAATAGTGAACACAGATCTACCTTGGAAACAAACATCAGACCCAAACTAACTGAGCAAAAGAGAGGTAACACGGCCCAAGCTCCAGAATCAATGAGTCTTATTTCTCAGAGAAAGCCTCAGGAGAGAAGAATTTTGTGTATTCCTCTTGGCAAACAGCCTTTAGAGCAAGCCCTTTGTTGTACTCAATTCTTCTTTGAGCCTGTTGTCTTTTATAACCGGTAAAGAGACGTGGGAAATGAATTTTATTTCACCACTTACCTTGAACATAGACATAAATGACTGAGGCCAAGTCAGTTTCCCGGTAGAAGCACTTGTAGGCTCCAGTGTCATTTCCGATCACTCTTGGAATTGTGAGTGTCTTACAGAAGAGGCCATCGCTGCACTCAGTCACCTCCACCCTTTGCTCACTGCCACTCTGATTATTGGGCCAAAGCCAGTCCAAGTCCCTCCGTCCCCTGAAAAATTAATTTCAGGGAGGTATTAATATGAAGTGCCAGACTGTGAGGCTATTTCTAAGAAAAGAGAAAATTTGGTTTTGAAACTTAAATAAACTCTTCAACAGACACAGTCAAAGTCTTCTACTGGCCAGGCATGGTGGCTCATGCCTGTAATCCCAGCAGTTTGGGAGGCCGAGGCGGGTGGATCACCTGAGGCCAGGAGTTCGAGACCAGGCTGGGCAACATGGTAAAATCCTGCCTCTACTAAAAATACAAAAATGAGCCAGGTGTGGTGGTGCATGCCTGTAATCCCAGCTACTCAGGAGGCTGAGGCATGAGAATTGCCTGAACCCGGGAGATGGAGGTTGCAGTGAGCCAAAATCACACCAGTGCACTTCAGCCTGGGCAAGAGGGCAACCCTGTCTCAAAAACAAAATAAAACAAAACAAAAAACAAAGTCTTCTACCAACAAGTCGGATTGACATATGATGAAAAGTTATAAACTCAGCTTCAGAAGTCACTTATAGAGATTCCTGCGTTTTCCATTAATTAATGCATTCTTTCTTTCAACAGATATCTATTAAGCATCTACTATGTGCCAAACTTGTTAAAGACTAGAGAAAGAGCAGTGAACAAATCAGACAAAAATCAATGCCTTTACGGAACCTCAGTCTAACTGGAGAAAACAGGCAATTAAAAAGTAAGTAAAGTTTATTGTATAAAAGATGGTGTTTAGTACTATGGAGAAAAATATAGAAGATGCAAAGAAAAGGGTAAAGAATTTTGCAGGAGGTGGTCTTGATAAAGCTAGCCATAGGAACATCACGAAGAGCAATATTACAGGAGCAAAAACAGCACATGGAAAGGCCCTGGAGCAGGTGCATATCTGGAGTATTAAGGGAATAGCCAGGAAGCCAGAGCAGCCAGGTAAGAGTGAGCAAAGTGGAGTAAGAAGTGAGGTTAGGAATGAAGGAGGTGGAAGTAAGAGGCCCTCAGGACCTTGTAAGGACCTCGTATGAAAACATAGATGGCTTGTACTGCAGCATTTCTCTACAAGGCCCCAAGGAAGATAAGAAGATAGTCAACATCAAGAAGAATGTAACATTATTGGCCCTTCATTCAAAGAACTTAAAATTTCCAGGAAGTTGCAGCTAAATCAATGAAGTTACTTTTAACACACTCCATGGTTTTTTTCAGAACATAAGAAATGTTTATGCAGAGTTCTAAAAAGCGAGCATGGGATCCTTGGGGATTTCAAATAACCTTGTTATCGAGGGTCGGTAAAAGGAAAATCTAATGGGAAATGTGTCTTAAGCAAGTAAAGCTAGAGAAACAGTAGCTGCTACTGTGTTTTTTCCCAAGGGCTGGGTATTGGTAAGGGGCTAGGGTATTCTTTATACTGCAGTCTAAAATAGATGTATGTCATTCGGTTTAATGCTTAGTATTCAACAAGTATGAAGCAATGGCAATAAGCTACCCAAGGTCCTTTGTGGACCCCCAGCACTCTTCCAGGAGGGTAACATCACCTCCACTTGTCACAGTCTCTACCAAAAACACACAGGTCCTAAGAAGGCTCCATGCCTTTCATGTGTGATCACTATGTTAAACCCAAGGGTCTTCTATCTTTCATCCTGGGGTAAGGGCTGAAAGGCAAAATTTAAAGGCCTCTTCTTCTTGACAAAGAAGTCTACTTCTCCAGTTACCAAAAATCAATAGCATGACTTGTTGCTAGCAAGTGGGGAACGATGCATTCCAGAATATCAAGGCAGAGCCCGAAGTCCATTATTTATGTAGATCATGCGCTCAGTAATATTACCCACTAAATATTAAATTGCTATTAAATATTACTGCCTAAGTAATTACAGTAATAAATTTCTTATAAAGCAAAGTTTTTGGAAAGGGATAATAAGATGTTCAAGAATCATACTGAGCATAATACAGTCCCAAATTTTTTCAACTCTATTCCTTAAATGTATGCCCTCAACTTCATTTATTCATTCATATTTATTGAGCGTATGTCTACTATATGCCGGGTGGCGGTACTGGTTATTGGAATGTGGGTGTGTGTGTGTATTTGTGTGCATGTGTGTGTGTGTGTGTATGAATGTTGGCAGAGAATAGTATAAAAACGCCAGCAAAATTGTACAGAATTTTTGAGAGAAAATTCTTCTCGTTTTCCATTATTACATCAGTTCTTAGAAACCTCACCACTCATGAACAATTACTACAAGCTCTATTATAATTCTGCTCTACTGGAAATTATTTCCACTCAATAAACAATCAGTTACTTAACACAAGAAATCTAGATCTAGAATGAATCCTTACCTGCAAGTAATTTGAAGAGTTGTATTAGCCTTAATTGTAAGTATGTCTTTTTGTATGCTGAGCCTGGGCAGATCAAGAGAAACACTAGGCAAACCTAGAAACAAATTAAATAAATGAATGTAGTTGCCACTGAGTTAGACCTAATAGGAAACACCTTCCATAAACAATGCATAATCTATACTTTAAAAGGCCTCTTCAGCAATTCATTGTATAAAACTGGGAATTTACTTTTCACCATTCTCAGTAAAAGTTCACAAGCTGTGTCATAACAGGAAGAATGGGCAGATGGTCATAAACCAACACAACAGTTCTGCAATTCATGGAGCTAGGGTGGAGTTCCTGTTTTCCTGCATTGCCAACTTCAAGGTCTTACAAAAGGATATGGGACATTGAAACCAAATGAACCTTCATCTGATGATCTCACTCCCTTGGGAAAGGACCCACTGACATTTCTTATAAAACATAGGATGTACACATTTGACTAAATTGCTGATTAACGAATCCCACTTAGACGGATTTCTATATAGTTCATCTACGTACCCTGAAGGGAGTGAGAGAATCTATGACCTTGTCTCATTTTCCTTTATCAATTTTCTAGTGCGCTTCCCCTGGTAACCAAACGGCCACAGCTGAAATAATGTCTCATAAAGACTGTACATTAAAAGAAGGGAGAGAAACTGAGGAAGAGAAAACATTCCCCAATTCCACACATACATGCATATTAATATACTTTTATGTATGTGTGGAATTTTCCCAATTTTACACATATGTGGAAATTAATATACTTTTCTGTCTACTGTAATTCATTAGCATTACCCTTTTTTTAAAAAGTATATGAATTTTTTGGTGAAAAATTTTCCCAATTTCACACATACATGCAAACTAATGTACTTTTCTCTCTATTGTAATTCATTGGCATTACCCTTTTTTAAAAACGTATATAATTTTTTTTAAGTGTAATGCTAATGAATTACAATTGGGAGATCTGAACTTATTCATCAAAGCCCTGAACTCATCCTGACATCAAGCTTCAGTCATAAGAAACTTGTCTTTACCTATAAGGGATAAGAACCAGAAAAGTACCACGGCATAGATTCCTCACCATGGGTCACCCTACAGCAAGATAATTGAATTCTCTGTCAACTAAATGTGAAGAGCTATGAGGTGTTGAAAAAGCATGAGAGAAAGAAAAATTGTCCACTATGCTAGGGTCTTAATAAATATCAAGACCTAGAAAATATCAGCTTTAAAAAAGTAATTGATGCTGGGCAGGCACCCAAGCTTTCTAAGTCATATCAACTAAGAAAAAATGACTCCCTAGGCCTAAACTGGCATTGACCTTGCTGGGCAAATAAGAGAGTATGAACAAATAGGAGGAAGTATGAGACGGTATAAATAGAGAGAGTATAAGCAAATATTCAGTGCAAACATCCAATGCATTGAATCTGAGGATCCCAATGTGAACAAATGCAGGCAAAATGAATAAGTGACTGCACATGTTTTCACGCACCACACAGATGTGCAAAATAAGTTACTGACATAACTGCTCAATATCATGGTTTTTAAGTCAATAATATGGTTTTTAAAAAACTGGAAACTAAGTTATATCAATATATCTCAGAAATTAATTGCCCTGACTTATGTTTAGGGCAGTTTTGTTCTTAAGACTTTAGACTGTGTCAGAATATCCCTGGGTCTACAAATCTGCATTTTAACAAGCATTTCAAGTTATCCTACCACAGATGGTCTATGGGCCACTCTTGAACAGTTGCTGGTCTGGGTGGTCATGTTTAATTAATTTGCACAGTACTTTGTGTGTGGAAGGGGGGTTACATTTATGTTTTAAATAAAGAATGGGGTCTCGCTATGTTGCCCAGGCACTTCTTGAACTCCTGGACTCAAGCGATCCTCCTGCCTCTGCCTCCGTAAGTGCTGGGATTACAGGAATGAGCCACTGCACCCAGCCTGCACAGTACTTTTTAATATGAAAGAAACAACTGCCCCCAAAACAGGCAAACAAAAAACCAAAATGTTTAAAAGCAAAATGAAACCTGGAGTCCCACTTTATCTAAGAAAAGGAAAATGAAAACAATTCATTTGATAACACAGATTTCAAACTTGACTGGGGAACACTAGGTTGAGAAAGATGCTGAAAACATGATGTACAATTCACACTGCAATCCAAATGAGAAAAAAACCATTATTTGGGCACATTCTTGTGAGAAAACAAATGACAGTAAAAATGACTCTCAATAAGCTGTGCCCACTCGGCTACCAAAATGAGAAACTCTTGAAGGTCCCTCATAATTTATTGCCACAGATCACATTCTAGACACACTTTCCCGTGTAACAAATATTTTAAAAAAGAAAAGGTATGTCCTTCATTCATAGGAAGCTGAGACAATGCCATACTATTCTAGAGACACATTTACAACAAAAATCTATTCAACAAGGCTCTCAGTAACTTCAAATTCATATTTGTAGACCAATACAGTTTTTTGTTTTTTGTTTTTGCTCCGTTAAACTTCATTCGCTTTCATTGGCAAGCTTGAGCTGGACCCTTCAGAAAGTTCTAAAGAAATAACTGTAAGAGGTACATATGTTACTACTCAATAAAAAGCCCTTCTATGTTCAAATCCCATAACCAATATTAATTAATTTGTGCACTGTTACCCTTACAGCTCAAAGACGGGAAGGAAAAACAAAGTGCCTCTGTCTCTAGAATTTGATGGCACCAATTACAGCCCAATCCAATTAAGCAAGTAATGCACTCCAAAAGGGCAAGTTCACCATTATATTCAGAGCGACCCGCCTGCCGTTACTACTGCGCTAGGAAACACCCCAGGCTTAAAAGCAAGTCACTTCTTTGTGGAATACAGAGCAACCAACCACATGTTCCAGACCTTCATTCTCTTCCCATAAAGGGGGAGAGAGAGGGCTTGTCAGGGACAAATGAGTGTCCATGGTGGACTGGACCCGTTGAACCAAGTCATTATAAAGAAAATTCAGTAACCATGGACAGATGATCTTCGTACTGTATGTGGGTGTGAGTGTCTTTTAAGACATGTGATTCTTGTCTTAGGAAGTAAGAAATTTTTTTCCCTGAACTATTCGACTTTTTTTTTTCTTTCTCTGACTCTTTCCCCTTTCTCACCCTGCAAAGAGTGGAAATCTGGACATCAGCAAACTGGCTGCAGGAAAGAAATATTATCTAAGGGGTGGGGAGAGAAACGGAAGTGAGGAAGAAAAGACAGACAGTTATTGCATGAAGAACGTGTGTGTTCCTAATTGAAGGAGACGGAAATTTTAGGTGGCAGGGAAAGGAAGGAATGGCACTAAAGCTAGGTACCAAGGCCCACAGGAAAGGTTTTCGGAGCTTGAACTTCTGACAATGCGCTTACTCCAAGGACCACAGCGCTTTGAAAGATGTGCAGTGCTTTACGCAGGACAGTTGGCTGTTACTTGGAGACCCTTGGGGAAGCTGTCAAAGCCCCCAGGACAAGTCCCTATTTCCCCCCCCTTCTTCGCTCTGCAAGGAGAGCGGCGTCCCGCACCAAGGAAGGAAAAAAAGTTTCTCTCCGCTCCAGAACCCACTTCACGCAGTGGGTGTGCAAGTGTGTTCGAGCATAAAGACAACAACGGGCCGGGTCCCGCAAAGAGGCAGAACCGAGTGTATCGTGCGATCCGGGAGACCCGGCCTGAGGTTCCTGCAAGGTTTCCTTCCTCGGGCCCGGACTAGGATATTGCGCGCAGCCAGACAACTTTTCACCGCCTGTTCTCGCCTGCGGAGGCAACTCCTGCCTGCCAGCCCCGGGCGCCTTCCCACCCCTGCCCCCCAAGAGCCTGAGGGTGTGTCGGCATCTCAGGACACGCTCCAGCGGAGGTCCCTGTCTCAAACCAGAGTCCTGGAAAAGGCACTGGGCTAGAGCACAGGCGACCACAGACTCGCTGGGTAATCTTGGGCCAGTCTGTGAGCCTCAGTTTCCCCACTGGTAAATGAAAGATCGCAAAGTGTCAAGTCCCGTCCAACTCTCCAGCTCTACGATTCCGAGTTCGATCTGGCTTTCAGGTCCTCTCCGCCCTCACCCGACCTGTCCGCCTTCCTCCTCCAGAGTGGGCTCCTTACCCACAGAGGCGGCCCAGGTCTCCACGCAGAGCCACAGGGCGACGGCCAGCAGCACCTTGCTCTCCATCCTGCACCTCGAGCCGGGCGAAATGCCCAGAACTCGGGAGCCGGTTCTTTCTCCCAGCGCCTGTCTAGAGAAGGAGGCGCGGAGGTGGAACCGCGGCACCGCGCAGCGCAGGACAGTTCAGCGCACAGGGCTAGGGAGCCCGGGCGCCGACCGCGGCTGCAGAGGCGTCTGCGGTGCCAGTAGGAGAGGATATCCCGGCTGCCAGACTGGCTTTCTGCGGTGCGCAAGTGATGCCCGGCGCGGGCTGAGGAAACGCAGCGACCACACACTGCCTGCTCTCCCGGGTCCCGGGACTCAGTGCTGGGTGGGAGCTGGAGCCGAAACTCTAGAGCGCGGGGGCGGGGCCATGCGGGGCTGGGCCGAGGCGGAGGAGGGGCTCTCCCGTGCGGCCAGCCCCGCCCCTCACCCGGGTACCCGGCGGGGATCTACAGCTCCCCAAGCCCATTTACGTCTCCCCACTTCCCCACACACCTGGACTGCGCTGGGCCCCAAGTCGCCCAGGAGAGAACATCCCGGAGCAACAACTTTGTTTCTGGTGTAAATAAAAAGTAGTCGGTAACGGGCACTGAGCTACTCCAAGGTTTAATCGCTTGCGGGTCCCCTAAATTTGGGGAGCATCACCAGGAGCGCAGCGAGGGGCACCGCGCCCTCACCAGGCGCTTCAAAGTGCAAGACCCTCTTCGCCATCGCGCGCGTCTGAAGTGGCCGAGAATCTGCAGCAGTTTGGAGCTACAAGGGAGAAGCGGATACTCAGCCAAGTATGCCGGGTCGCAAGCTGGCAGCGACTCCTGCCAGCAGTTTTGGTTTTTGTATTAGGGTATTTTGTTTGACCAGCATAATTGTAATTTAAAAAGCTGAATCTGGTTGCTGTTAATCAGAAAACGCACCCGTCCAGCTCGCCAACATTCCCGCTATTTCCCCAAAATATTTGGCGGCTCCAAGTTTGAAGTGACCTGCCTAGCCCCAAGAAGGCATTTTCGTTTGGGACCCCTGCCTGGCTCTCGCCACAAAACCTGTAGCAGGGCTCCAGGGAACTGGAGGTATACAGGGCCCGTCCCTGGCATAAGGCTTTCCGTGAGAGAGGACTTTTGTCCATCGTGTTCCCCAACGAAGAGCCCTAGTGAAAGTTTGGCCATGCCCCTTTTCAGAGCAGAGCTTCCAGCCAAGATATCCTTAGGCCCAGGGGAAGGAGGCCAGCTGCCAGCCGGCTTCAGTGGAGGAGCAATGAAGCAAAAGCACCTAGGACACTCTGTGACCAAATTGCACAACTGTCTCCACGTGTGTGGACTTCTTGTGGCAGCTGTTTGGAGAGGAACTCCAATTCCTTCCTGACCACATTCGTTCCTTCTTGTTTTCTGTCCATATCTCCCCACACCTGAGGAGTGACATCAGATGTCCCCTAACTTCATTGAATATGAATCTTCCAGATGCCTATGTCTCTTACCTCCCAGAGGTGCTTTTTAATGACAACCTAAAGGACCATTCTTCACCAAGATAAACACACAGAATTATTTTATCTACATCTAATTCAAACTAAATTGATTGTATACAATTAATGTAACCTGTTACTTATCTTCATCTGTTTTTAAATATTTACTGTATTCACGCTTTTACTTTTCCAAGTTGACAGGTGAAATATTTTAACTCTGAAATATAATGAATGTATATAGCAAAAAAAAAATGTTGGAAAAACACAAAAAGGTTTAGAGTGAAAAGACTTTCTTTTGGCAGAGGCATTTTTATGTTTCCTATTTTTTCCAAGCAGATTCTTAAGCACAAGTATGTAGATATGTCACCCTTCTCTTCCCACAATTGCTTGGTATAAATGCTGTTTGAGCCTTGGCTTTTTTCCCTTTAAATTGTATCTATTTATTTGAGACAAGGTCTCACTATGTTGCCCAGGCTGCTCTCCAATGCCTGGACTCAGTCCATCCTCCTGCCTCAGACTCCCAAAGTGCTGGGATTACAGGCATGAGCCACCCTGCCCAGCCTTCACTTTATAATATACATTGGAGATTCGTTCTACATCAACCTTTAAATCTCCATCTTTTATTTATTTATTTATTTATTTATTTATTTATTTATTTATTTATTTTTATACAGAGGCAGGGTCTCACTATGTTACCCAAGCTGGCTGCAAACAAAGCTCCATCCTTCCATCTTTTCAATGTTGGCATGGTGCTCTACTGTATAGATGTACTCATATTTATCTGGGAGGTATTTATTTGGGGAGGGGAGAGAATCTTTAAAGAAACTCCTCTCTTCCTGCTAGTAAACTTAGCAAATAAAATAGGATGGACTCTGGCAGAGTTGGATAAAGGGGTGGGAGATGGAACCTTGTTTGGAGAGGGCAGTTTTTCTCCATCCCCATCACCAAACAATTCCCTATCAGCCTTATTTACAATTCATGACACTTCCTCTTCCATGTCTCATTTAAGAAGATAGTGTCTCCTCTGAATGCAAACCAGAACCTGCAGGCCCATGGTAATAGCCCCCTTTAGAAGTCTTGGAGGAAATGATGCGTCTTTGATGGCCGCAAGACCAGAATTTGGCAGAGTCTCAGTGAAATCAGCCTACCACATTCCCTCCCACACAGCACTTAGAAGTGCCTTAGGTTCATTAAAAAAATGGCAAAGTCTGTTAAAAAAAAAAAAAAAAAAAAAGATAGAAAGTCTGTTCCATGTGCAGCACGCTCTCATTATCTGGCATTGCAAAGGAGTGACTTTTGGGAGTTAACCCAACAGTACGGCACCTAGCAAAGTGCCCCAAATGTGTGGAGTGTCCCACAGATGCTATTCAGATGCTACAGCAGAGTAGTAGTTAAGTGCACAGACTCTGGGGCCACTGCCTGGATTTTATTCCCAGATCTACCACTTATGATCTGTGTGATCTTTACCAACTTACTGGTAACTTATCTATGAAACACAAAAAAAATTACAATAGTACCTTCTTCATAGGGTTCTTACAAGAATTAAAGGAGTTACTGCATGTAAGGCATTTGGAATAGGCCCCAACACAGCTAGTAAAGATCTTGGACATAGTAAGTACCAGATACACATTAAGAAACATTCTGGAAAGGTTAGTTATACTACAAGGCATGGGCTTCTTCATGCTGCTGAGATCTAAACTGCAAAGCAGGCTCATTCATTCAACAGTTTTTGAGCACCTACTATATGCTAGGCATTGAACCAGGAACTGGGGTTACGATGGTGAAAATAATGTCAAGATGAGCTTAAATGAGGAATCATTGTAACAGCCTCACCCAAGACAAATTTAATTTAATCTTTAAGCACTTCTTGTCTCCAGCTACTTTTCTGGGCTTGTACATACAGAATATACATTGTTCATACTCAAAGCACACTGCATAAATTACTCTCCATGGTCTCCAAATTTGGTTACGTTACCAGCAGTATTTTGGACTCCATGTCCTAACAAGTTATATGAAGATTGGTGAAAGGTTAATAACTGTGGAAGTTCAATTGCTTCAAAGAGAATAAAATACCCAGGAATCCAACTTACAAGTGATGTGAAGGACCTCTTCAAGAACTACAAACCACTGCTCAATGAAATAAAAGAGGACACAAACAAATGGAAGAACATTCCACGCTCATGGATAGGAAGAATCAATATCGTGAAAATGGCCATACTGCCCAAGGGAATTTATAGATTCAATGCCATCCCCATCAAGCTACCAATGACTTTCTTCGCAGAATTGGAAAAAACTACTTTAAAGTTCATATGGAACCAAAAAAGAGCCTGCATTGCCAAGACAATCCTAAGCCAAAAGAAAAAAGCTGGAAGCATCATGCTACCTGACTTCAAACTATACTAGAAGGCTACAGTAACCAAAACAGCATGGTACTGGTACCAAAACAGAGATGTAGACCAATGGAACAGAACAGAGCCCTCAGAAATAATACCACACATCTACAACCATCCAATTTTCAAGAAACCTGACAAAAACAAGCAATGGGGAAAGGATTCCCTATTTAATAAATGGTGCTGGGAAAACTGGCTAGCCATATGTGGAAAGCTGAACCTGGATCCATTCCTTACACCTTATACAAAAATTAATTCAAGATGGATTAAAGACTTAAATGTCAGACCTAAAACCATAAAAACCCTAGAAGAAAACCTAGGCAATACCATTCAGGACATAGGCATGGGCAAGGTCTTCATGTCTAAAACACCAAAAGCAATGGCAACAAAAGCCAAAATTGACAAATGGGATCTAATTAAACTAAAGAGCTTCTGCACAGCAAAAGAAACTACCATCAGAGTGAACAGGCAACCTACAGAATGGGAGAAAATTTTTGCAATCTGCTCATCTGACAAAGGGCTAATATCCAGAATCTACAATGAACTCAAACAAATTTACAAGAAAAAAACAAACAACCCCATCAAAAAGTGGGCAAAGGATATGAACAGACACTTCTCAAAAGAAGACATTTATGCAGCCAACAGACACATGAAAAAATGCTCATCATCACTGGTCAGCAGAGAAATGCAAATCAAAACCACAATGAGATACCATCTCACACCAGTTAGAATGGCAATCATTAAAAAGTCAGGAAACAACAGGTGCTGGAGAGGATGTGGAGAAATAGGAACACTTTTCCACTGTTGGTGGGACTGTAAACTAGTTCAACCATTGCGGAAGACAGTGTGGTGATTCCTCAAGGATCTAGAACTAGAAATACCATTTGACCCAGCCGTCCCATTACTGGGTATGTACCCATAGGATTATAAATCATGCTGCTGTAAAGACACATGCACACGTATGTTTATTGTGGCACTATTCACAATAGCAAAGACTTGGAACCAACCCAAATATCCATCAATGATAGACTGGATTAAGAAAATGTGGCACATATACACCATGGAATACTATGCAGCCATAAAAAAAGATGAGTTCATGTCTTTTGAGGGACATGGATGAAGCTGGAAACTATCGTTCTGAGCAAACTATCGCAAGGACAAAAAACCAGACACCGCATGTTCTCACTCATAGGTGGGAATTGAACAATGAGAACACTTGGACACAGGAAGAGGAACATCACACACGGAGGCCTGTCGTGGGGTGGGGAGAGGGGGGAGGGATAGCATTAGGAGATATACCTAATGTAAATGATGAGTTAATGGGTGCACCACACCAACATGGCACATGTATACATATGTAACAAACCTGCACATTGTGCACATGTACCCTAGAACTTAAAGTATAATTTTAAAAAAAATTTTAAAAAAAACTGTGGAAGTTGAACAGTGGGTACTTAAAGATTCATTTGACTATTCTCTCTACTTTTACATGTTTGAAAGTTTCCATGATTAAAAAAAAAAAATCTGTTTTAAATGACTGTAATCAAAGGATGCACAGGCCAATATAACACTAACTTTTCCATTGTCTTTTCCTTGATATGGTGAAAATAAGGAATTGGAATGTCCTTGAGCATTATCTTTTAATCATTTCAGGCAGCAGCTTCATCATTTGTCAATGAAAATAATAATTCTTACCTAACTTAAGGACTGTTACGAGACTCAAATGAGATCATCTCATGAAAGTGCTCTATAAACTGTAAAATGGTGATGGTGGTAATAAGGATTCAATAGATGTTTAATTTTTTTCCTTAAAGTACTTGTTACCAAGGCCTTTAATTAGGTGTCTTCCACACATACCTTCATCACCTAAGAACATCAACTGTTCAAAAATATTTCCTGGCCAGGTATGGTGGCTCATGCCTGTAATCCCAGCAGTTTAAGATCCTGAGGCAGGAGGATTGCTTGATGCCAGGAGGCTGAGGCTGCAGTGAGCTATGATTGCACCACAGCACTCCACCCTGGGTGACAAAGTGACACCCTGACTAAAAAAAAAGATAGTATTTTCTATATTTCTTTGAGGTGTAGATATAGATATAGAGAAGAGATACATGGAGACATACATGCATAATAGAAAATTTTGCAGAAAATATCTAGAAGGGTACACACCAAAAAAATACCTACCTTGGGGAAATGGTTGAGGCACAGAGGCAGAGGGATGAGAACTTGTACTTTTTGCTTCATATATTTCTATAATTTTTTTCAAACCAAGAAAGTATTACTTTTACAAATAAAAATACTATAAAAGAGATCAACTCTCTTTTCTAGGGGCTGTTATATTTTTAAATATGACCATTTATTGATTACATGTTTGCACTGACACTTTCTCATGTTTACTGTATTTTTCTTTCCATGTTCATTTATTTTCAACTTACCAGAGCCTATGACTACCTCACCAGATGTTGGCTCAGTTTCAGAGCCCATTCATACTTACAACTGTTGCGCCTTGGGAGATCATGAGCATACCCTTTGTTTCTCATTATCTACCTTCTTTAAACATCTAAGTTTATTTCACTCCCTGTGTGATTTATACATTTAACTTGTTATATTTGTATGTTCAAGAAAAAGAAGGCTATGTCACCACAAAGCCAGGCCCGCCTTGAATGTGTCCAACAGTGTTCGATTTTATTCATAGAGGCTTATATTCTAGTAAATATAAAGCAAACTCTCCATCCTCTTTGTGAAAGAGATTAAAGAGAACTTGATTACTTGCTCCCCGCAAAGGAAAAAAATCTCAGTTACAATAAATATGTATAACTATGTTCCAGTCCCAAACTCTCCCATATAGTTTCTCAGAATACCTCACATGAGAATAGATAGAATAATTTCTAAATGTGTAAAAGATGCAAAGAATTTAAATAATCAGCTGAAAGTCCACACAGCACCAGAGAAGGGTGCTAAAAAATAATAAGAGCTAACACTTTTTGAGCACGTCATTTGAGCAGGCTCTGTTCCGAATACTTTATTTCTCATTTCATCCTCATAACATCCCATGAGGTGGCAAGCACTATTAGTATTCCTTAGAAAGAAAAGAAGAGAAAAAATATTTATTCTTAACTTAAGTAAATGTCTCTTTGCCTTCCTAAAAGTCTTGCCAAAAAAAAGTTGTTATATCTCTTTGTAAATAATCGATGAAGTTTTTTCATCATTAATTAGGAATATGATAAAAGGAGGGCATTCTTTGCTTTTTTCAATAACAATAAAAAGAAGGGGTAGATTTTTGGAGCAATTACTATGTGTTAGGTATTTTACTTGGATTATCTTATTTAATGCACATAATAACTCAATAGAAAAGATACTATAATTATTCCCATTTAAGGGAGATGGGAAAATGAGGTTTAGAAAGTTTAAGTAACTTTTCCAATGTCCCATAACTGTAAGTGGTGGAATCAGGACTTAAAAGCAGAGAGGTATTAAGCACCCAAAACAGACCCCTCCTAGCACATACAAATAGCTTTTTGTTTTTGTTTTTTTGTGTTTTTTGAGGACTAATCTCATTCAAGGCATGAGGCTGAGTGAATTGATGCCACTGAATTCCTCTGCCTCTCCATAACAATAGCTTCCATTTTCCTAGATGCATGAAAAGCTAAGTGACTTAGAAGAGGCACTCTGAGATGGCTGACCAAGGAAGAATGCAAAGCAGGTAATTAGATCTTGCCCTCCCCACCTGCAGAATCCCAGCCACATTGAATATTTACCTTCCACCCAACCCCCAAACCACAGATCTTCTCTTCCAAAAAAAAAAAAGGAGTAGTTGCTTCTATACAAATAATCACTTGAGCATTTGGGGCATTTCTTTTCTACCATGAATTTTTGCCATTTGTCCTCTTGGACATACCTTCCATACCCAGTGCAAATATCTGTCCCAAGTGAAATGTTTTGTTTTTTTATTCAGCTGTCTGCTTCAATTCAGACCCTTCTAGGAGAAATAGGCAAAGACAAATCTTACCTGAGCAAGTAGTTAAGTTTGGAAGGATAGTTGGTAAGGTCTAATAAAAACGATTAAGGACATGCATGATGATGGTGCCTATTAATAAAATCTATTTTGTATACTATAGACTTATTGTGTTATGTCTAATTAAATAAAGCTATTGTAAAGATACTTTGGAGTTCACATTATATATGCTAGCTATATAAAATGTGCTTTATATGATTATTCTTAAATTCACATTTAGATAATAGTTATCCATTTAATAAATATATCCAGTTATACTGAATTTATGCTTTATCATTGACAAATTAATGTGGACTATTTTGTTATTCACAGAACTAGGAAATTGTTTTCCTTTTCCTGTACACACATAGCACTTATGCAACATCTGATAACATAATCACATATTTATGCAAATGTTTCTCCCTCAAATCAGGGATTAGGTCACATTGATTTTGTATTCTCAGTGCCTAACACAGTCCCTGTGCATATTCACCTCTCAACACATTAATGATGTCCAAGTTATTTTTGTTATTTCCATTTCTGCTGCTCTTTGTTCCTCCTTTGCTTTTTATTTTTCCAGAATCACATGCCTCTTGAGTATTCATTGCAAATGTCTTTACAGAGAGCAACTTGTGGGAATAAATGGAACCATACAATGCCAACGTAGACACAACGGAGTGAAACAGTCAGTTCTTAATTTATTAAGCAGTGGGGATTGAAGATTTTTGTTTTTGATTTTGAGTACAATGAAGAAAAAGAAATAAAGCATTTATAAGATCTGCATGTACTATACAAGAAACGTGTGATTGAAATGTTGCATCTGTGTCATTTGCAGACTTGTAACCATTTTCCAGTGAATTAATACCATCTTCCCCCTTAAAGCCTATCAAGTTTTCAAAGAACTGAATAGTGCAAAAAAATACTTTTGGTTCCCAGAGAAGTGCTACAGATTACCATTCCCTTATAAGAAGAATGTATACACTTCCAGGTTAGTTGTATTAGTTTGCAATACTGTCCACATTTTTAGAGACTAAAGATAATATTTCCCGGTAATGCTACTTCACTAGCGTTGAGAACAAGTCAATGACAGCAGAAAAGTTTTATGTTCTTTGTATATAAATTTAGTCTCCAGAGTTTCCAAAACATTAGTGAATAGTCCCTGGAGGCACAAATAAAATTTTTTTCTTTGAGCAGTGTTTCTGAACCTTCATTTCTAATATATCACTGCATTGCTTCACTTAATTAAAAAAAAATCTCACGAAGGAACGCCTCACAAAGAGAGAAATTTTAAAATAAAATGAAAAATACAACTTTAGATCTAACTGACAATCATCCAATAATTGGTCAGGCTGGTCATAGGCAGATGAAAGGCTGTAAGGGAGTCATTTCATGCATCTGATCACATAATATAAATAAAAGATCCAGCTGTGGAGAAAATGATTCTAGTAACAAAGCACCACATCAAAAATATTCCACATTAAAATGGTCTTTGGATATATACAAAAATGCTTATATTTCCTTATCCTAAGAAAACTTGACCTTGCTGCTCCCTAAAGCTACTTACTAGTCTAGTACTTTGACCCTTCCTTCAAGCGAGTTCTTGAAAGATAAAAGGACATCCCTCACCATCTCTCCTCATGTGCAGTAACTTCTTACTCTTGACTCTGCCCAGCATCTCCACAACAGCCATCCCATTGTCCACCCTCTTCTTGAACCTCCGTCTTTGTTGAAGCTTGAAACACTCATGGGTACACTCCTACCTACCAGCCAATTCCCTTCACTGGCTGACATTCCTTTGCTCAACCCTAAACATAGGGATGGCCGAACCCATTCTTGGTCACCATCCCTTGTACTCTTCCATGACTTTCTCAGGAATTTTATTTCTTCTTGTGCCTTTGACTACCTTCCTTACAGAGAAAACTTGAAAAATTGTGCTCTCCAACTCTGATTTTTTACCCTAGCTCCAGCTTCTAATGTCTAATTCTTCCTGAACATCTCTGTGTACGTTCCACCAATTTCTTAAATTCAAAGTGCCCCAAACCGAATTCTTTGTCTGTTTACACCCACCCTGCCTCCTTCAGCCTTCTCAAGCTCAAAGTCCCTCTAGATGCTTATACTACATTCCATGCTATCCCCCTGCCTTTTCTTTTCCGCTCAAATCCAATTTTGCCTACATTCTTTACTTCCCTCATATCCATCTCCTATTTTCATTCATCAGACTGCCCTGACCCGTGACCAGTTTGCCTTTTTCTTGGAATATTCCAGTCCACTCATCACTCTGCTGCCAAAGTTATCTTCCTAAAACACAAAGTTCATCTGTCCTTTACCTTGGACAGTTGACCACTGTACATAGCATAAAGCCCCAAATCCCAAGCCTTGTGTTTAAGGGTTTTGTTCTTTGCTGCTTCCTATTTACACAACTTACCTCCCAGTATACCATATACATACTCTTAGTCCAACTTTCTAGATTTCACTGGCCACCTCCAGAAAATGCGTTACACTTTTTTGTCTCTTGCTTACTGTATGCCTTGAATGTGCTTTATTCCAATATCTGCCGGTACATAGTTGGCCCTCTTTAAAAAGAGGCCCCAGGAAGTCTCTGCAATCCCTCCTCATCCCCATCTCCCCATCTGACTTACTCTCTCCATGCCTGCAAGAGTAAGGATTCCTTAAGTTGTAAGAAACAGGAAAACCAACTCAATTTGGCTTGAATGTATAGGGTCATGTTGTTGTAAGTTATGGGCTGCCTTCAGACAGTTTTGTCCAGAGTCTCATTGTGTCATTCTGCTGTTTTTCTCTGTGATTGTTCTCAATTCTGCCTTCAGGCTGTCCTCATAATAGAAAAAAAAAATGGCTACACATTCTCACTCCACACTGTCCATAGAAAGACAGTGTCTCTTGAGAAATAAAGGGGAAGATCCTTTGATCCTTTGACCTAAGCACATCTTAAATCTGATTGCCTTATCCCTAAACCAGTTACCAGAGGCAGGAAGGATCTGATAGGCTATGTCAATCAGAGTCCACCTTTGCAATTAACAATAAGCTCAATAACACCAAAACTACATAATTAAAATAGAAAAGGGACTATTCCTCAAAAAATTCTAAATATTTTTCTAGGAAGCAGGGGGAAATGGATGTTAAAGAGACAGCTAATCAATGACCATTATATTCCCCATGCTCCAAGAATATCTGTTGTGACATAAAGGATATCATGCCTTCTAACAGGTTTATTTGAGTATGTGTGTCTGTCTCTCTCATTATATTGTAAGATGAAGGACAAGTTTAATGTGGTTTACATAATCGTTTTCTCTAAACTTCCAAATAATTGATGACAAGCTTTTCAATCTTCTTCTGAAATAGTTTTTTCTGCATCCAACAGTATCACCATAATAATGACTAACATGTATTGAGTTACCATGTGTCAGGCTCTGTTGTAAGCATTTTACGTGTGTTGACTCCCTTAATTCTCACCATCAGGCTACACATTTCATAGATGCAGAAATTAAGGCTGAGGGAGGTTAAGTAACTTGCCCAATCCTAAGCAGCTTGTGTATGGAGGAGCCAGGACTTGAGCCAAAGCAATGTGTTTCCAAAGTCTACACTCCGAAGCTGCCTCTTAATGCTGGTTATATTTATTAATCTCAATAAAATGTACCTGTTGGCAAAACAGTAAAAAGCTACTTATCTTTCAGCCCACCCATTCAGACTACCACTCAGTCTTGCCAATTCTTTTTTAATGTATCTGTCCTTTATGGTTTGTTCTTACATTAAATTGACCATTCAAATTCTGACCATCTCTTGGCTAGAATTCTAGACTAATATATTTAAGAATGAATCCATCTCATATTTCCACCCCAAACTATATGCTTAGCCTCAATACTTTTCTTCCTGACCTGATCCCCAATACTAAAGGTGGACCATCTTTCAGCTCATAATCAGAAGAGAATAAGACCATCAGAAGTTAACTATCTAGAGTGGATTGTGACAACAAGTCTTATGGGACAGCATGGTAATTGATTCTTTGATGTTGTCCGTCCTCTGAGATGGAACTCATATAACTGTGAGAGCCCTTCAGAGATTATACAATCCATTGCCTTCTCTTCAGTCAGGAATCCATTAACCATTAAAGATTAATCTTGATTATTATCATCTTGAAGAGGCATTGAAAAGATTCTCCACAATCACACTTGGAAATACAGAACTTCTACCCCAAGCATGTGACTGTGACAGCGGCATGCCACGAGGTTTCACCCCGTGCTATGTACCCAGTAGCCTGTGCAGTGCCAGAGACCTACTCCTTGAGCACAGATCACAGATTGCCAAGCAATCTCTACTAATTCATTACCTTGCTTTCTAATAGGTAATTATGATGTATCTATGCAAACACCAGCATTTTAGATGTTTTAAAAGTATTACCCGTGCACTAGATATATTGTTCCTTTTCTTACAGAATTTATAGATATGTATCATTTTATTTTTAAGTTTTAACTTTCTTATTTATTTATTTATTTATTTGAGATTTAAATACACTAGTTAAATCAGTGGTTCTCAACCCCGGCTACACATTAGAATCTGCAAGGTCTGGGGAGCTTTGAAAACCTGGTACCTGGCACCTTCCTACATCATAAATCAAAATCTTTGGGAGGAAAGATTTGATCAATAGATTTTTGTTGTTGTTGTTTATTTGTTTTCTACTGTGACTCTGTTGTGCAGCCAAAGTAGAGAGACATCATGTTAAACTCTTGTTTATGAGAACAGAAATATCTTTCCAAAATTTAGAAATAAAAACTTTGTAGCTTCAGGATGATTCCATCTATTGGGTACAAGAGCCACAGTGAGCTTCCCAAAGAGCACCAAAAATACGTGAGAAATTTGAAAACCATAACACATAAGAGCAAAATAATTTATTCCTAACAAACTCAAAATTATGAAGAATACTTTTAAATACATTTTGCCCCCCAAAATCTGTTTCATGTGAATGAATGTTAAGGTGTTTGGCATGATTCAGGGTGAGTCTTCCACATGTAAGGACATTTATAACAAATTCTTAAAGCATTCTTGAGTATTTCAAATTGCTATTTAACATTTGACTAGATGAAATGTTTCTACCTACTACTGGGAAAAAAAGTAGAAGAAGTAAAAAAGTCTGAAGTCAACAGTCTGGTACTAATAATTCACTTTGATAGGAGGAATTACGGCATTCCAAGTCTTAGCTTCAAACAGAAGATAAGCTTTTTATGTTTGTTGAGGCAGCTCTCTCCTTTTTTTCTGAGTAATGCTTTTTGTTAAACGCTACTATGAATGAAAGAAGAACTGCTTGAGGGGGATTGAGTGGGAGGAAGACATCAAAATTGAGTTTCAAGAAATAAAGATAATCTAAATCAGCTAATCTGATCTAGAAACATTGCTGAACATAATGGAGTATGCGGTGTCGTCTTTTGCCCTTCCTAACTCCTAAAATCAAAAGTCAAATTCTAATAAACTAGAGTAATATGTAGAGCTAACTCATATCCAGTTAAAAGAATTCTTTAGGGTCTAGAAATACTAAAAAATTAGCCGGGCATGGTGTCAGGCGCCTGTAATCCCAGCCACTCGGGAGGCTGAGGCAGAGAATTGCTTGAACCCGGGAGACGGAGGTTGCAGTGAGCCGAGATCGCGCCACTGCACTCCAGCCTGGGAGACAGAACGAGACTCGACTCAAAAAAAAAAAAAAAATTCTTTGTAAGCTTGTGTTTCAAAAAGTTTTAAGACATCTGTATGTGTGTGCTTGTGTACAGAATACACACTAAAACCATACCCATCAGAATTTAACAGTGGTTATTCCTCAGTGAGAAAAATATGAATGACTCAAATTTTCTTCAACAATCACATAATACTTTTTATATGTATATGCATAGCAGAAAAGTCTTGAAGGGCTCACATGAAACTTAATTACTCCTAAGGACCAGAATGGGGTGGTAATGATGGAAGGGATCTCATTTATTACTCTATATTCTTTCATATTACTGAATATTTTTATTAATAATTTATAATTGAAAATGATAGTTTAAATAATAATAAACATATGATTAAAATTTGAATTCTAAAAGAGCCATTAAAGACCGTACTCATTCTTTCCAATTGGGAAGTGTCTTTATTAATATCTCATCTGCCCAGGTGGGTAAGAGAACATGAACAGAAATGCTCTCACATTTTTAATCTTTGTTATGGCAACATCTCACTTCCAGGTACCAAAACATGTGTTCATTTTCCATTACTGCATAACAAATGACTCCAAAACCTAGTGGCTTCAAATAATGAGAATTTATTATCTCAGTTTTTGCAGGTCAGTGAGGGCAGTCTAACTGGATTGTTCTGATTCTGGGTGTTTCATGAGTTTGCGGTCAAGATGTCAGCAAGGGATGTGGTCATATGAAGGCTTGACTGGGGCTGAAGAGTACATTTCTGGTGTGACTGACTCACATGACTATTGGCAAGAGGACTCAGGTCTTCACTGAATATTGGGACTCTCTATAGGGCTACTTGAATGTCCTTATGTCATGGAAGCTGCCTTCTGCAGAGCAAGTAACCCAAGGTAGCAAGGTGGAAGCCACACGTCTTCTATGAACCAGACCTGGAAGTCATGTCCACAGTATCCTATTAGTTCACAGTTCAACCCTCTTCAGTGTGGGGGAACAGTAATTCCAGGACTTTCATACCAGGGACAGGGGTTACTGGGGGCCCTCTTGGAGTTTATTACAATTTCTGTCATTATTGTTTTATGGTTTTCAACATCCAAATCCTGACCATATTTTTATAGATGTATCCCAAAGTATTTCATATTCTTTGATGTCATTGTAAATGGAACCATTTTTAAGTTTTAATCTCCAATTGTTTTTTGCTATTATATAGAAATACAACTAATTTTTTTATTGTCCTTGTAACCTGTGCCCTTGCTAATCTCACATATTAGTTCTAGTAGGTTTTGATTGATTTGGGGATTTTCTATGTAGATAATAATGTTACCATTAATAAAGACAGTCTTAGTTCTTCCTTTCCAATCTGTATGCCTTTTATTTATTTGTTGGCTTGTTGCATAGACTAGGATCTCTAATATAATGTTGAATAGAGGTAATGAGAATGTGCATCCTTGTCTCATATCCAAGCTTGAGAAGAAAGTATGTAGTTTTTCATTATTAAATATGATGTTTTAGGTTTTTCATAGATACTTTTTATCAGGCTGAGGAAGTTCCCTTATTATTTCTAACTTATTGGAATTTATGATGAATAGATGTTGAATTTAGTCAAATGCTTTTTCTGACTCTATTGAAATAATAATATGGTTGTTCTTTTTTAGTCTGCTGCTATGTCAAATTCATATGATTGATTTTTGAATGTTGAGCCAAACTTGCATTCCTGGCAAAATAACAACTTAGATATAATGTGCTTTTTTTTAATACATGACTAGATTTGATTTGCTAATGTTTTGTTAAAAATTTTTGAACCTATATTAATGAGGGATATTAGTCTTCAGTTTTTTTTTTCTGATTCTGATTTGTTATCTTGGTGATGATAGCCTCATAAAATTAGTTAAGAAGTATTCTCTTCTATTTGCTGAACCATATATATTTGCAGGTAAAATGATATTATCTTGGACTTGCTTCAAATTATTTTGAATGGATAGAGGGATAGATGTGAATATACATGATACAGGATAGACTAGGAGTTTATAATTAATGAAGATTAGCAACGATTAAGGATGTATGACACTTTTCTCTGTGCCTCTGTATATGCATGACATTTTCGATAATAAAATGTTTTCTTTCCTTTTTTTTCTTTTTTTGAAACAGAATATTGCCCCGTCGCTCAGGCTGGAGTGCAGTGGGCATGATCTCAGCTAATTTTTATGTTTTAGTAGAGATGGGGTTTCACCATGTTGTCCAGGCTCATCTCAAACTCCTAACCTCAAGTGATCCACCCTCCTCGGCCTCCCAAAGTATTTGGAGTACAGGCATGAGCCACCGTGGCTGGCCAAATATTTGCTTTTAAAAATAAACCAGTGTCCTTTCCACAGCTCTATCCTACTTTCCAATTAGTATGCGAGTAGAGGAGGGCATCTCAAAAGTTCAGCAAAGGGAGAAGTAGAGATTTAGACAGCGTTCATAATTCTTTTAATGACTGTACTGGTCATTATCATCCAAATGTGTATTAAGAGGAGAGTAGGATACACTGAGTACAGCTTCAGGATTTAAGATCTTCTTAATTTCTTGGCTACCATAATGGATTAATGTTATACACTTGTCAAAACCTATAGCATATGCAACACCAAGAGTGAACCCTCGTGTAAATTTTGGAATTTGGATAATCACGATGTGTCAATGTAGGTTTATCAACTGTAATGAATGTACCATTTTGGTACAGGATATTGATAGTGGGGAAGCCATGCATGTGTGGAACAAGGAGTGTAAGCCAACTCTGTACTTTTCACTCAATTTTGCTGTGAACCTAAAACAGCTCTAAAATATAAAGTCTGTTTAAAAGAGCAGAACAAAAACAAAAAACACACTGTTGGACTCCATCTTCAGAGTTTCTGATTCAGTAGGCTTGAGGTGGAGCCTACGATTTTGCCGTAACTCTAATGAGTTCCCAGGTAATAGTTATGATGTTGGTCCATCAGCCACCGAGAACTTCTATTCTAGTATAATGCTTCTGATCTCAGAAATTTGAAGCCTTCTCACAATTTAAACTCTGGCTTCAATCCAAGTAGAATAGTATTTAGTTCACAAGCTACATTGATTCTGAATTCTGTTAGATTCATTTTAGCAAATTTTGCTTGGACATCGACTATGTACCAAGGCTCTTGTTAACATCTATAGACACAAGGACACATATTAATGCACTGTCTCTGCCATTAAAGATTTTATAGTCTGATGTTCTAATCTTCAGTCTTGTTTAGTAATTTTAGAAAATATTTATGTTCAATTCTAACCTGTTTCACTTCTAATGGATTATTTTTCTTTGCTTCTTTAAAAGAAATTAACCATTGAGTTCAGCTTATAGTATAAAACATTATGATTTTTTCCTACATCTTACTCTATAACATAATTCAGGTGTTCCCAAGTGTCCCCCAGAAGGGAGCTGAGAAATCATCCCATTCATTCACTTGTTCACATTTTACAGTTGAGGAAAGAGAGGCTCAGAAAAGGCAACTTTTCCAAGTCACTGAACTACTAAGTAAGAAGGCTGGAACTAAATTCAAGTTGTAGGACCCCCAGTGCTGTGCTCTTTCCATGACTTCAGGCCTCATGACTTAAATTCCAACATCAAAGAAAATTATGAATCCCCACATCTAGAAAATATTACAAGTTTCAGTAGAATTTCACATTTAAATTAAATTATTGAAGATCTTTGTGAATTAAAGAAGAAAAGGTGGGGGAAAAGATGAAGGGATTGGGTGGTGGTGGTACAAGTCATAATAGTAGTAGTATAGTAGTCATAAATAACTTTCCATGTGTTACACAGTGTGACTTTCTTAGAATATTCACTCTTCTCAGTAACTCTTTGAAGTATGTGCAATTATTATATCCATTTTAAAGATGAGGAAACTGAAGCACAAGAAGTTTAATAATTTGCCCAAAGAGACATGGATTTTCAATTCAATTTCATTTAGTAGTCTTGGGTATAGTTAATCCCCTAAATGTAACCAAATTCTGCTAGGAGGGAGGTGTAAGTAATATTGAATCATTGTGTAGAGTTTTGTATAGTTCTTCAAAGCACCACATCTCTTTTAGATAGCTTAGCAAATCTCAGTGAGGTAGTTGAAACATAAGGAAATTTAAAATTCTTTCTTCTGCACCTATTAAAAATGTATTTAACAGTTCTATCTTTCTTAGCAGGTCAAATATTAAATAAAAATTGTTCTTTCAGCAATTGGGTTCATGAATAGGTCAAAAGGCTTCGTTGGAGTGGGTGATGCAGAAGGTACACACACATTCACACACACGTAGACACACACACCCTCATTCAGTCTCATGCATAAACAAACATTACCTTATACCCTGGGGGAATACTTTTAGCTATCTTTAGCCAAACTGGTTTCACTTGGCAGACTGCAACCCCCTACAGGTGGCACCTATTTTCTGTGAAGTGTTTCCTTTTCCCAGAACTGAGACATTGGCACCACATACCTCCTTGCTCTTCTCAACATCTGTTTCTACTTATGTGCCAGATAGGGCCACCTGACCTGTGAAGGGAAACAAAACAAAGGTTCATGGCTATTGTCTATCAAAATGTCATGTTTTGGTCCACCCAGATTGGGAAACTCAGTTGGAATGCCAAGCACTGGTCTACCATAAGAAGGGGCTATGGGAAAAAAATATTTTCCTTATTCAACTGTTTGTGTTCATTAGAATATAAGGTAGGCCTCTAGACCTTGGAGTCTAGGAAAACCAATTCATAGAGAGATTAATCATTTGCTATCACTTCTAAGGCATTGCATATTGCTGCACAGATGGTACAAAGAATATAGAAAGGCATAAAACTTGCCCTGAAGAGGTTTATAAGATTAGGAACTCAGAATTGGTACATTAGAAAATAAGTATGTAAAGCTAGATAGTGTATCCAATTTACAGGGCAAGCAATAAGTATCATAGGCATTCCTTGGAAGGAGTGATAACCAAGGGCTGAGGTGATAGGAGAACGTCAGTGGTGATGAAACTTGAAAAAAGTAACTGATTTCATTGTCATGACAAATGAAATCATTTTCTTTTAAAAGATTACCAGGATGAAAATGACCAAGTCATAACTCTCCTAAGACCCGAATCCTATGACACCTAAGAAAATCTGTGTCCTTGTTTCCTAAATATGTTTATTTTCTGCTTCTCTTATTTTCCTATAGTCAACATTCAATTTATCTGCAGTTGAGGATAGAGACTGGAAAGGATAAATCTAGGGATATACTATACCCTTTATTTTTGCCTTCTGATTTCATTTCCAGTTCTCAAAACTTTTACTAGAGTTGAGTAACATGCACCCAAATGTAATTACTTGAATATATACATGCACAAGTCCACAAGTTGCCTGTAATGCGGATATTCATTGCAAAATTAGATGATTAAAAGGTTAAAAAAATGGAAACAAAGTTAATACCTACCAGTAGGGAGGAGTTACATATATTGCTCATGGAAAAAAAGCAAGCTGCCAAGCAGCAATGTCTAGTATGATTCCATTTCATTAACACAACAACCAAAAAGAATACCTGTACCCCGTGCATGTACCTCATGCATAAACCAATTCTGGGAGGCAATATGAGAAATTGTTAATAATGCGAATATCTGTGGAATTGGCATTTGGCATTTCATTCTTTTACTTTATTTTTTCTTTGCTGGTCAAGATTTTTAAATATATACTACATTTATAATGTTTAAAAATAGTTTAATATACATGTATATATATGTAATATTTAAATTTTTTATTTTCAGATCTTCTGTTTAACCAACAAATGACCTGGAGACTCAAAGTGAAGCAGACTCAACAAAAGGTTCAGAAAAGTCGACCATTAAGCAGAGGAAGGGCCACTAGGCACAGGTTTTTTAAATTTAATGGTATTGGTCATTGCCTCACAGAAAACCAAATTTTCTTCAAGCAATAGATGATAAATATTTTGGGCTTTTGGTACTAATAAGTAGTTCAAAGCCTCAGTAGCTTGAATTTCAAAACTGAACAGGGCTCATGAAACTACTCATAAATTGTGAGAGGCTGATGGTTTAAGAAGTGGGAAAGACATTGCTAAGATGATCTGTCTGCTGATGGCATTCTGTGACAGCTGCCAGCCTCAAGCAAGATTGAAGAATGCTAGATGTTGAAGTGGCCTTTCTTCTCCTTTGCCTGAAGAGCTCTGAGCAAGGCAGCCAGATGACCATGAACTCTGTGTTTGGGATCTGGAGATAAGTGGGAGAGGCTCAGAGCATCCTGCTGATGCACCAGTTCAGGGAAAAGTTAGTTGACGCAGCCCTTTGCCTTCCGTTTGGCTTGAATAAAATCAGGAAAAGTGGCTTAGACTCAGTACTTTCTCTGCCCTCCTCAGGGTCCACATGTTTCCTGACCCTTAACCTTTTTTTCTGTTCAGGGGCAGTCACCTGCACATGAGCTTAGCTGACAATGACATCCTGCCCATCTCTATGTCCTGTACCCATCCTTGTGGTTCATTGGGCTGCCCATGTCTTCTGCAGACAACTCGCTTCACGTCTAGCCATTGTCTGACCTAACCATCGCCTAACCATACAGCCAAGCTGGTTTTCTTATTTAACAGGATTGGAGACCTTTGAAATGGGCAAGTTGGAGGGAGTCCCTGTAAAAACCAACTAGCTAATTTACAAAAACACAACTCTCCAGAAATAAATTGAACCGCCTTATTTTTTTCTTTCTTTTTTTTTTTTTTTTTTTCTGATTCCTGTTAAGGAGGGTATAATGGCCAAACCTTTTAGGGAGATGATAAAACACCCGCTCAACACTAACTGTCTTTTTTTTCTTTCCTTTTAGAAAAATATATACAAATTTTGGAGCTCAAGTGACAGAAATGGGTCAACCCTGTGTGTCCATTTTTCTGGTTACATCCTATAGGAAGTAAATGTATATTATAAATGACACAACTCCAAATTATGATATAGTGGAGAAAGCACTGAGCTGAGGGTTAGAAAACCTGATTTTTATATCAAATCTGCCACTAAATACTCTGGACCCTGTTTCTTCATTAGCAAAATAAAGGAGAAGATTGTTGTCTTCTTGTTATGAAATGCTTTGCTTCCGTGGATCAGCGGCAAGTCGGAGGCAGGAATCATACTCAGTTGCATTTTCAGCTCCATCTGGAGATCTACGGTCAGTTTGTCACCTATCACAAGTGTCCTGGAATGAGGCAAACTCCCTCATTCTGGTAAATAATCAGAACCAATTACATCACTTGTCATGTTTGCTACTCTCTGAGAAACTTAGCATGTTTTCAGAAATTATATTGTACGGTTAATTTTCCCCACGGTAGCCTGAGAACTTTACTGTGGCAGAAGAGAAAGAAAAACAAGGAAGGAAGGAAGGAAGGAAGGAAGGAAGGAAGGAAGGAAGGAAGGAAGGAAGGAAGGAAGGAAGGAAGGAAGGTGATAGACAATACATAAATGACAGGTAGGTAGGTAGATGAATAGATGATGGATGGGTGGATGGATGGATGGATGGATGGATGCATGGATGGATGGATGCATGGATGGATGGATGAATAGACAGATGGATACGTGAATACATAGAAAGATGGAATCAAGTTTCTAAGCATGGTCTCTAGAACCAGACTACCTTTGTTCAAATCACAGTACTACAACTTTCTGACTGAATCATCTCAAATTATGTCACCTATTTGTGATTCAGTTAACTTAATGGAAATGGCAAAATTCGGAAAGCAATATTTACCTCATAAGGTGGTTGTCAAGATTAAGTAGGATTCTTTATGTAAAGCTTTCAGCAAAGTGCTGCATGTACAGTAAGTGCTCCATAAATATTAATTATTATTATAATTCTTATTTAGGAAATAGTATGTGTATTTCCCTTTCACCATCATTCCAACCACCAATCCCCCTGACCCCACACACACACCCAGAGGTAACCACTGCTAGTGGTTTGGTGCATGTTTTCTCTTACATACATAGATATATACACATGCTCATGCACTCATAAACACACATCCCTTACAATTTTTGTGTTACTGTTCCCAAAAGTGGGTTATATATCATATATTGTTTTGAGATGATTGTTTTCTTTTGCTTAGCAATATGCCTTATAGAGCTTCGTATGTCATGTATAGACATTATTCATACACCAAAATATACTAAATCATGCCTCTATTGATGAACAGTTAAGCGGTTTCAAATTTTTCAATGGATAGCCTTTAATATGTCTTTTTTCCCCTATGTAACTATTTCTTTTTTTTCTTTTATTATTATTATTATTATACTTTAAGTTTTAGGGTACATGTGCACAATGTGCAGGTTTGTTACATATGTATCCATGTGCCGTGTTGGTATGTTGCATCCATTAACTCGTCATTTAGCATTAGGTATATCTCCTAATGCTGTCCCTCCCCCCTCCCCCCACCCCACAACAGTCCCCGGAGAGTGATGTTCCCCTTCCCGTGTCCATGTGTTCTCATTGTTCAATTCCCACCTATGAGTGACAACATGCGGTGTTTGGTTTTTTGTCCTTGGCAATAGTTTGCTGAGAATGATGTTTTCCAATTTCATCCATGCCCCTACAAAGGACATGAACTCATCCTTTTTTATGGCTGCATAGTATTCCATGGTGTATATGTGCCACATTTTCTTAATCCAGTCTATCATTGTTGGACATTTGGGTTGGTTCCAAGTCTTTGCTATTGTGAGTAGTGCCGCAATAAACATACGTGTGCATGTGTCTTTATAGCAGCATGATTTATAGTCCTTTGGGTATATACCCAGTAATGGGATGGCTGGGTCAAATGGTATTTCTAGTTCGAGATCCCTGAGGAATTGCCACACTGACTTCCGCAATGGTTGAACTAGTTTACAGTCCCACCAACAATGTAAAAGTGTTCCTATTTCTCCACATCCTCTCTTTTTTAAGATCACCATTCTAATGGTGTGAGATGGTATTCATTGTGTTTTGGTTTCATTCTCTGATGGCCATGATGATGACATTTTTTCATGTGTTTTTTGGTGATAAATGTCTTCTTTGAGAATGTCTGTTCATGTCCTTTGCCCATTTTTGATGGGTTGTTTGTTTTTTTTTTTGTAAATTGTTTGATTCATTGTAGATTCTGGATACAGGTTGCAAAAATTTTCTCCCATTCTGTAGGTTGCCTGTTCACTCTGATGGTAGTTTCTTTTGCTGTGCAGAAGCTCTTTAGTTTAATTAGATCCCATTTGTCAATTTTGGCTTTTGTTGCCATTGCTTTTGGTGTTTCAGACATGAAGTCCTTGCCCATGCCTATGTCCTGAATAGTATTGCCTAGGTTTTCTTCTAGGGTTTTTATGGTTTTAGGTCTAATATGTAAGTCTTTAATCCATCTTGAATTAATTTTTGTATAAGGTGTAAGGAAGGGATCCAGGTTCAGCTTTCTACATATGGCTAGCCAGTTTTCCCAGCACCATTTATTAAATAGGGAATCCTTTCCCCACTTCTTGTTTTTGTCAGATTTGTCAAAGATCAGATAGTTGTAGATATGCAGCATCATTTCTGAGGGCTCTGTTCAGTTCCATTGATCTATATCTCTGTTTTGGTACCAGTACTATGCTGTTTTGGTTACTGTAGCCTTGTATATAGTTTGAAGTCAGGTAGCGTGATGCCTCCAGCTTTGTTCTTTTGGCTTAGGATTGACTTGGCGATGTGGGCTCTTTTTTGGTTCCATATGAACTTTAAAGTAGTTTTTTCCAATTCTGTGAAGAAAGTCATTGATAGCTTGATGGGGATGGCATTGAATCTATAAATTACCTTGGGCACTATGGCCATTTTCAAGATATTGATTCTTCCTACCCATGAGCATGGAGTGTTCTTCCATTTGTTTGTATCCTCTTTAATTTCATTGAGCAGTGGTTTGTAGTTCTCCTTGAAGAGGTCCTTCACATCCTTTGTAAGTTGGATTCCTAGGTATTTTATTGTCTTTGAAGCAATTGTGAATGGGAGTTCACTCATGATTTGGCTCTCTGTTTGTCTGTTATTGGTGTATAAGAATGCTTGTGATTTTTGTACATTGATTTTGTATCCTGAGACTTTGCTGAAGTTGCTTATCAGCTTAAGGAGATTTTGGGCAGAGACAATGGGGTTTTCTAGATATACAATCATGTCATCTGCAAACAAGGACAATTTGACATCCTCTTTTCCTAATTGAATACCCTTTATTTCCTTCTCCTGCCTGATTGTCCTGGCCAGAACTTCTAACAGTATGTTGAATAGGAGTGGTGAGAGAGGGCATCCCTGTCTTGTGCCAGTTTTCAAAGGGAATGAGTCCAGTTTTTGCCCATTCAGTATGATATTGGCTGTGGGTTTGTCATAGATAGCTCTTAATATTTTGAGATACGTCCCATCAATACCTAATTTATTGAGAGTTTTTAGCATGAAGGGTTGTTGAATTTTGTCAAAGGCCTTTTCTGCATCTATTGAGATAATCATGTGGTTTTTGTCTTTAGTTCTGTTTATATGCTGAATTACATTTATTGATTTGTGTATGTTGAACCAGCCTTGCATCCCAGGGATGAAGCCCACTTGATCATGGTGGATAAGCTTTTTGATGTGCTGCTGGATTCGGTTTGCCAGTATTTTATTGAGGATTTTTGCATCAATGTTCATCAAGGATATTGGTCTGAAATTCTCTTTTTTGGTTGTGTCTCTGCCAGGCTTTGGTATCAGGATGATGCTGGCCTCATAAAATGAGTTAGGGAGGATTCCGTCTTTTTCTATTGATTGGAATAATTTCAGAAGGAATGGTACCAGTTCCTCCTTGTACCTCTGGTAGAATTCGGCTGTGAATCCATCATGTCCTGGACTCTTTTTGGTTGGTAAGCTATTGATTATTGCCACAATTTCAGAGATTCATCTTCTTCCTAGTTTAGTCTTGGGAGGGTGCATTTGTCGAGAAATTTATCCGTCTCTTCTAGATTTTCTAGTTTATTTGCGTAGAGGTGTTTGTAGTATTATCTGATGATAGATTGTATTTCTGTGGGATTGGTGGTGATATCCCCTTTATCATTTTTTATTGCATCTATTTGATTCTTCTCTCTTTTCTTCTTTATTAGTCTTGCTAGCGGTCTATCAATTTTGTTGATCTTTTCAAAAAACCAGCTCCTGGATTCATTAATTTTTTGAAGGGTTTTTTGTATCTCTATTTCCTTCAGTTCTGCTCTGATTTTAGTTATTTCTTGCCTTCTGCTAGCTTTTGAATGTGTTTGCTCTTGCTTTTCTAGTTCTTTTAATTGTGATGTTAGGGTGTCAATTTTGGATCTTTCGTGCTTTCTCTTGTGGGCATTTAGTGCTATAAATTTCCCTCTACACACTGCTTTGAATGTGTCCCAGAGATTCTGGTATGTTGTGTCTTTGTTCTCATTGGTTTCAAAGAACGTCTTTATTTCTGCCTTCATTTCGTTATGTACCCAGTAGTCATTCAGGAGCAGGTTGTTCAGTTTCCATGTAGTTGAGCGGTTTTGAGTGAGTTTCTTAATCCTGAGTTCTAGTTTGAGTGCACTGTGGTCTGAGAGACGGTTTGTTATAATTTCTGTTCTTTTACATTTGCTGAGGAGTGCTTTACTTCCAACTATGTGGTCAATTTTGGAATAGGTGTGGTGAGGTGCTGAGAAGAATGTATATTCTGTTGATTTGCGGTGGAGAGTACTGTAGAAGTCCATTAGGTCTGCTTGGTGCAGACCTGAGTTCGATTCTTGGATATCCTTGTTAACTTTCTATCTAGTGGATCTGTCTAATGTTGACAGTGGGGTGTTAAAGTCTCCCATTATTATTGAGTGGGAGTCTAAGTCTCTTTGTAGATCTCTAAGGACTTGCTTTATGAATCTGGGTGCTCCTGTATTGGGTGCATATATACTTAGGATAGTTAGCTGTTCTTGTTGAATTGATCCCTTTACCTTTATGTAATGGCCTTCTTTGACTCTTTTGATCTTTGTTGGTTTAAAGTCTATTTTATCAGAGACTAGGATTGCAACCCCTGCCTTTTTTTGTTTTCCATTTGCTTGGTAGATCTTCCTCCATCCTTTTATTTTGAGCATATGTGTGTCTCTGCACCTGAGATGAGTTTCCTGAATACAGCACACTGATGGGTCTTGACTGTTTATCCAATTTGCCAGTCTGTGTCTTTTAGTTGGAGCATTTAGTCCATTTACATTTAAAGTTAATATTGTTATGTGTGAATTTGATCCTGTCATTATGATGTTAGCTGGTTATTTTGCTCATTAGTTAATGCAGTTTCTTCCTAGCCTCAATGGTCTTTACAATTTGGCATGATTTTGCAGTGGCTGGTACCAGTTGTTCCTTTCCATATTTAGTGCTCCCTTCAGGAGCACTTTTAGGGCAGGCCTGGTGGTGACAAAATCTCTCAGCATTTGCTTGTCTGTAAAGTATTTTATTTCTCCTTCACTTATGAAGCTTAGTTTGGCTGGATATGAAATTCTGGGTTGCAAATTCTTTTCTTTAAGAATGTTGAATATTGGCCCCCACTCTCTTCTGGCTTGTAGAGTTTCTGCCGAGAGATCAGCTGTTAGTCTGATGGGCTTCCCTTTGTGGGTAACCCGACCTTTCTCTCTGGCTGCCCTTAACATTTTTTCCTTCTTTTCAACTTTGGTGAATCTGACAATTAGGTGTCTTGGGGTTGCTCTTCTTGAGGAGTATCTTTGTGGCGTTCTCCGTATTTCCTGAATCTGAATGTTGGCCTGCCTTGCTAGATTGGGGAATTTCTCCTGGATAATATCCTGCAGAGTGTTTTCCAACTTGGTTCCATTCTCCCCATCACTTTCAGGTACACCAATCAGACCTAGGTTTGGTCTTTTCACATAATGCCGTATTTCTTGGAGGCTTTGTTCATTTCTTTTTATTCTTTTTTCTCTAAACTTCCCTTCTCGCTTCATTTCATTCATTTCATCTTCCATCACTGATACCCTTTCTTCCAGTTGATCGCATCGGCTGCTGAGGCTTCTGTATTCTTCACGTAGTTCTCGAAACTTGGCTTTCAGCCCCATCAGCTCCTTTAAGCACTTCTCTGCTTTGGTCATTTTAATTATACATTTGTCTAATTTTTTTTCAAAGTTTTTAACTTCTTTGACATTGGTTTGAATTTCCTCCTGTAGCTCGGGGTAGTTTGATCGTCTGAAGCCTTCTTCTCTCAACTCGTCAAAGTCATTCTCTGTCCAGCTTTGTTCCGTTGCTGGTGAGGAACTGTGTTCCTTTGGAGGAGGAGAGGCCCTCTGCTTTTTAGAGTTTCCAGTTTTTCTGCTCTGTTTTCACCCCATCTTTGTAGTTTTTTCTACTTTTGGTCTTTGATGATGGTGATGTACATATGCGTTTTTGGTGTGGATGTCCTTTCTGTTTGTTAGTTTTCCTTCTAACAGACAGGACCCTCAGCTGCAGGTCTTTTGGAGTTTGCTAGAGGTCCACTCCAGACCCTGTTTGCCTGGGTGTCAGCAGCGGTGGCTGCAGAACAGTGGATTTTCGTGTATCGCAAATTCAGCTGTGTGATTGTTCCTCTGGAAGTTTTGTCTCAGAGGAGTACCTGGCCGAGTGAGGTGTCAGTCTGTCCCTACTGGGGGGTGCCTCCCAGTTAGGCTGCTTGGGGGTCAGGGACCCACTTTAGGAGGCAGTCTGCCCATTCTCAGGTCTCCAGCTGCGTGCTGGGAGAACCACTACTCTCTTCAAAGCTGTTAGACAGGGACATTTAAGTCTGCAGAGGTTACTGCTGACTTTTTATTTGTCTGTGCCCTGCCCCCAGAGGTGGAGCCTACAGAGGCAGGCAGGCGTCCTTGAGCTGTGGTGGACTCCACCCAGTTCGAGCTTCCTGGCTGCTTTGTTCACCAAGCAAGCCTGGGCAATGGCGGGCGCCCCTCCCCCAACCTTGCTGCTCCCTTGCAGTTTGATCTCAGACTGCTGTGCTAGCAATCAGTGAGACTCCGTGGGTGTAGGACCCTCCGAGCCAGGTGCGGGACACAATCTCCTGGTGTGCCATTTTCCAAGCCCGTTGGAAAAGCGCAGTATTAGGGTGGGAGTGACCTGATATTCCAGGTGCCATCTGTCACCCCTTTCTTTGACTAGGAAAGGGAACTCCCTGACCCCTTGCTCTTCCTGAGTGAGACAATGCCTCGCCCTGCTTCGGCTCGGCTCGCCCACGGTGTGCTAAACCGACTGTCCTGCACCCACTGTTTGGCACTCCCTAGTGAGATGGACCCGGTACCTCAGATGGAAATGCAGAAATCACCCATCTTCTGTGTTGCTCATGCTGGGAGCTGTAGACCGGAGCTCTTCCTATTTGGCCATCTTGGCTCCACCCTATGTAACTATTTCTATAAGATTGATTCCTATCTTGCCGAGTTATAACATATGTGCACTCAAATATCTTATATGTATCCTGCCCTATTATCTCCTAAAAGGATATTATGAATTTATATACTCCCATCGACAATTTATGAGTCTGTTTTTCCACACTTTTACTCTTATGGAATACTGTTAATGTTTTTAAATCTGTAAATTTTGTGAGCAAAATGTGCTACTTTATTTTAATTTATAATTCTCTAATTATTTATTTATTTATTTGTCCATTGAAATTGACCCAGGCTTTTTGTAGACATTTACTGTATTTTCCTTCCCCCATCCAAACATTTATCTGAAAATGTTGCCAAAAAGTGTGAACAAGGCACTGCACAATTCCCAGCTGATAGGATAATCACTATTCTGGGTATCTCCTTCCTTGTGTTAGAGCCAAGAAGGTTGGAAAAAAAGAGAGAAGTTTTCCATTAGAGAAGTTACATCCTTATTCTCTTTATTTATTTCTTTTGCGTTCATTCAATAGTTTGACTTGGAAATCCAACATTTGAAATTGGGACTGTTCTAATACTATCTTATGAACAGTTTGCTTAATTACATGGGGAAAATCAAAACCCAAATGCTCTTACCGTGGCAAATTTCCTTAACGATCTCAACATCAACACTCAGTGCTAATGGGAACATGAAGACAGGGATATTCTCATACCCCCCTGGTAGAAATCCATTGTGCTGCCATCTGTAGGGGAAGCAACCTGTTAAGGCATCTGTTAACATTAAAAGTATATATACCCTTTGCCCCAGAATTTTACTCCTGGAAATCTAACTATAGAAATGATAGCATTAATATGAAATGGCATATATACTAGGTCACTACTCAGTCTTCAATGTCAGTTTGAATTTCCTGGGGATTCAGTTCAGTAGGCTGGGATAGAACTTAAGATTCTGCTTGTTGAAGAAGCTCCCAGGTGATGCTAATGCTGCTGGTACATGGACCACACCTGACTGGCTAGGATATTAACTGTGGTATTGTTCATTAACAGATTAAATTAAAAAACAAAAACAATGAGTGAATACTCATCAGGAGGCCCAGGAAATCATCAAATATCCACATCATTGAGTATTATGCAGGGATTTAAGGTAATGAAGTAAAGGTTTACTGGTTGATTTGGAGGGCGTTTTGTGTGTGTGCATGCTTGTGTGTATAATTTTATTATTTAGAAAATATGAGAGAATATTAGTCAGGTTGTTAGCCACCTGTGGAGGGGATAAAAGTAATGTGGCAGGAAGAAGATAAGCACAAAAAAAAGGGAAAGGAAAAATCCAAAAGTTTATTTACTGAAAACAGCATATTTGTAATCATATATATATGTATATATATAAAAAATATAATTTTTTTTTGAGATAGAGTATTGCTCTTGTTGCCCAGGCTGGAGTGCAGTGTCACAATCTCTGCTCACCGCAACCTCCACCCCCTGGGTTCAAGCGATTCTCCTGCCTCAGCCCCCCAAGTAGCTGGGGCTACAGGCATGCACCACCACACCCAGCTAATTTTGTATTTTTAGTAGAGACGGGGTTTCTCCATGTTGGTCAGGCTGGTCTCGAACCCCAGACCTCAGGTGATCCGCCTGCCTCTGCCTCCCAAAGTGCTGGGGTTACAGGCATGAGCCACCGTGCCCGGCCTCTAATCATATTTAATGGACACTAACATATATACGTAAGTATATGTGTCAATAAATTTTAAATGCTTAATACAAAAAAGTTAAAGAAATAAAAAGTAAATGTGATAAAGTTAAACCAGATCAAAATCTAGGTACCGATCCATGCTACAGGAAACCTTGAAAACATTTTACTAAGCAAAAGAAGCCAGTCGCAAAGGACCATGAATTGGATGATGCCATTTATGTGAAATGTCCAAACTTAGGCAAATCTATAGATAGAGTAAGTAGATTGTTCCTTGCCTAGGGCTGGGGCAGGCGAGAGCAGGGATGAAGAGGTTAGGGGATGAGGTGGTGGCTAAGAGGTGCAGAATTTCTCTTGAGGGAGATAAAAATGTTCTAAAATTGATTATGGTGATGGTTGCACAGATCTGTGAATACCAAAAACCACTGAACTGTACATTTTAGGTGGCTGAACTGAACGACATGTGAATTATATCTTCATAAAGCTATTTAAAACTTGTGTGACTGAAAACAATTTTTCTAATGTGAAAGAGCAACTAACTCCTATTTATTGAGATTTATTTTCCTAATTGTTGACTTAATATTTTTTCTCCTTCGAAAGGCAAAAATCCTAACTTGAACTTTATCAGGAATTTTTACTCATTTTTGACATGGTTTCTGGTGCACATGCCAATCTAAAAAGTATATAATGCCTTCACTATAAACTTATGCTCACCAATGTGAAATGGACCCTAGAAATCACACTATGTCTCACTTGCCCATTCTCTGGGAAACGCTCTCCAAGCCTTCTTCACTTCCTTCTATCCTTGTACCCCAATGCAATGGAAAAAAAGAAAAGCCACCAGTAGGCTATCATGTAACCTGTCTACGTCCGTTCCTGTCCTACTTTTGTTTCTTCTGACCTAGAAATAATCCCCTCTTCTGTGCTTTGGGCCCCATTCTCTGCCATTTCTTAGATTCCTAACACTAACAATAATCCTTTCTTACTCCCACAGATTTTATTAATGCCCACTCTGCTTCATTTATACCTACCTGGTTTCCACAGTCATTGAAGCTTACCATGCTTGCCTTATAATAATAGTGTGGTATATATCTTTGCATACTTTTTTCCACTTACATAATATAAATACATTTAGCAGAAAGCTCTTCATATTGTGTTTTACAAAATAAAAGGGACTATAGAGTTAAAATATTCTTTTTATCCGTTCATCTGCTGATGGACACTTAGGTTGCTTCCAAATCTTGGCTATTGGGAATACTGTTGCAATAAACATGGAAGTGCAGATACATCTTCTATATACTTACTTCTTTTCTTTTGGGTATATACCTAGCAGCAGGATTGCTGGATTATAAGGTAGCTCTGTTTTTAGCTTTTTGAGGAACCTCCAAACTGTTCTCCATGGTGGTTACACTAATTTACGTTCCCACCAACAATGTATGAGGGTTCCCCTTTCTCTATATCCTTGCCAGCATTTATTGCCTGTCTTTTTGATATAAGCAATTTTAACTGGGGTGAGACGATATTTCATTGCAGTTTTGATGTGCAGTTCTCTGATGAAGGATCCTAAGCACTTTTTTACATACTGTTGGCCCTTGGCACAGCTTCTTTTGTGAAATGTCTATTCAGATCTTTTGCTCATTTTTAAATCAGATTATTAGGTTTTTTCCCTATAAAGTTGTTTGAGCTCCTTGTGTTTTCTGGTTATTAAACCTTTGTCAGAAGGGTCGTTTGCAAATATTTTTTCCCGTTTTGTGGGTTGTCTCTTCACTTTGTTGTTTCATTTCCTGTGCAAGAGCTTTTTAACTTAATGTGATCCTATTTGTCCGTTTTTGCTTTGATTGCCTATGCTTGTGGGGTATTCCTCAAGAAATCTTTGCCCAGGCCAATATCCTGGAGAGTTTGCCCAGTGTTTTTTTTTTGTTTGTTTGGTTGTTTTATTATTATTATTATTATTTTAGTAGTTTCATAGTTTCTGGTCTCAGACTTAAGTCCTCAATTCATTTTGATTTCATTTTTGTATATGGCAGGAGATAGGTGTTTAGCTTCATTCTTCTACCTATGGATGTCCAATTTTCCCAGCACCACTTATTGAAGAGACGATCCTTTCCCCCCTGTATATTCTTGGCACATTTGTCAAAAATCAGCTCACTATAGATGTATGAAATTATTTCTGGGTTCTTCATTCTCTTCCATTGGTCTATTTATCTGCTGTATTTGTCAGTACATTGCTGTTTTGGTTACTATGGCTCTGTAGTATAATTTGAAGTCGGGTAATGTAATTCTTCCAGTTTTGTGTTGATCTGCTTTGTTTTGGCACTGGCTATTCTGGTTTTGTTTTTGTGTGTGTGTGTGTGTGTTTCCATATAATTTTTAGAATTTTTTATTCTATTTCTGTGAAGAATGTTCATTGGCATTTATTTTCTTATTTTTCTGTCTATCTTATTTCTTTTTTCTTTTTAATTTTTGTAGGTACACAGTAGGTATATATATTTACGGGTTACATGAAATATTTTGGTACAGGTATGCAAAGCATAATAATCATATCAGGGTAGATAGAGTATCCATCACTTCAAGCATTTATCTTTTGTGTTACAAACAATCCAATTATACTCTTTTAGTTATTTTTAAGTGGACAATTAAATTATTTTTTACTATATTTTCCCTGTTGTGCTAGCAAATACTGGGCATTATTTATTCTTTCTAAATATTTTTTTGTACCCATTAACCATTCCCCCTTCCCTCCCATCCCACCACACTACACTTCCCAGCTTCTGGTAATCATCATTCTACTCTCTATCTCCATGACGTCAATTGTTTTAATTTTTAGCTCCCATAGATAAGTGAAACATGCAATGTTTGTCTTTCTGTGCCTGGCTTATTTCACTTAACATAATGATCTGTAGATCAACCCATGTGGTTGCAAATGACAGGATCTCATTCTTTTTGATGGCTGACTAGTATTCTACTGTGTATATGTACCACATTTCCTTTATTCATTTGTCTGCTGATGGACACTTAGGTTGCTTCCAAAGTTTGGCTATTGTGAGTACTGCCGCAATAATCATGTAAGTGCAGATACCTCTTTGATGTACTGATTTCCTTTCTTTTGGGTGTATACCTAGGAGTAGGGTTGGTGGATCATATGGTAGCTCTATTTTTTATTTTTTTGAGGAACCTCCAAACTTTTCTCCATAGTGGTTGTACTAATTTACATTCCCACCAACAGTGTACAAGCATTCCCTTTTCTCCACATCCTTGCCAGCATTTGTTATTGCCTGTCTTTTGGATAAAAGCCATTTTAATTGGGGTGAGATGATATCTCATTGTAGTTTTCTTTTGCATTTCTCTGATAATGGGGGATCTTGAGCACTTTTTCCTGTACCTGCCTGCCATTTGTATGTCTTCTTTTGAGAAATGTCTACTCAGATATTTTGCCCATTTTTAAATTGGATTATTAGATTTTTTTCCTATAGAGTTGTTTGAGCTCCTTATATATTCTGGTTATTAATTCTTTGTCAGATGGGTCGTTTACAAATACTTCCTCCCATTCTGTGGGTTGTCTCATCACTTTGTTGATTGTTTCCTTTGCTGTGCAGAAGCTTTTTAACTTGATGTGATCCCATTTGTTCATTTTTGCTTTGGTTGTCTGTGTCCACGGGACGTTGCTCAAGAAATCTTTGCCCATTCCAATGTCCTGGAGAGTTTTACCCAGTGTTTTCTCTTATTAGTCTCATAGTTTGAGGTCTTAGATGTAAGTCTTGAATAGGAAAATTGGAAGTTCCTCTACATGCTATTAACACTGCACATATTGCCACTGTTACATATTTCTTAATCATTTGCATTTTATCCCCTGTGAATTGCCAGTTCATATTTTTTGCCTACTTTTAAATTGGACTGATTTTTGTGTCATTTTATAAAACGTTTTTGTACATTACAGATACAAACCCTTCTTCTAACAAATGAGTTCCAAATACATTTCCTTTTGGTCACTAAAATTTTGATTTTTGTTATGGTATCTTCTCAACAGAAGTTTTGAATATTTATGTTGTCAGATCAATAATTTTCCTTCATTTTTTCTGGGGTTCTTGTCTTGCTTAAGGAATTTTCTTTGATTTCAAAGTTATATAAATGTTCCTCTGGATTATCTTCCAATATTGTAATGATGTTATAAAAACATCATTTTATACCTGCAGATTTTTAATTCATCTAGAGTTTCTTTATATATCATATAAACTAGGTAAAGACCTAATTTTATTGCCTGATTCAAATCCTAACTCTACTATTTAATAGCTGTGTGACTTTGGACCAGTTACTAAATCTCCCTGTGTTTTAGTGTTTTCATTTGTGAATAGGAATAATAATAGTATCTATCTTAAAGGCCTGCTATGAAGATTGAATTAATACATGAAAAGCCCTTAGAATAATACCTGGCATACAGTGAGTGCTAATTAAATGCTAGCTGTTAGCTGACCCAATCCTGATATCATTTATTAAACAATTTTTTCTATCAGTAATGCCCCTTTTAGCAATATAAAGTTAGCATATATACCTAGATCTGTTCCAGACTCTACTGTGTTCCATTGATGTATATATGAATACCACACTGTTTTATTATTAGCTTTATAGTACACTTTAAAATCTAAGAGGAAAAATCCCTCTCCCTAATCATTTTTCAAAACTTTCTTGGCAATTTCTCATCTATATAAGCTTTAAAATATTAATATTCATCTATATGAACTTTAAATAACTTAAAAATAATTTTGGATGGAGGAAGAGAAATAAATTATCAGCTCCACCTTGTCCAAAGGGAGCAAGTGCCAAACTTAGTACACTCTTCCATTACAGAAATCTAAAAGTTTACACTGTGAGAGGGCACACAGGCAAAACGAGCCACTTAGAGGCAACTATTTCACCAGATTGCTCTTAATCTGGAAAAGTGTTAGCTTCTCCCTACACTCTACCCATGGGGTACAACACAAGGATCCTTGTGTGTTTACTTTAAACTGTGTTTGGCACATATGCTTTCTAGGATAAAATAGTTTATCTGGATTTGCAAAATCATTTCCTGTCGTTCCAAGATCAAGCACCATCTTGACTTGTAAACATGTACTCTTCTGTCCGCCCAAGCAGCTTAGAGGGCACCAATTCAGGTTTCCCTTCCGATTGTGACCAGGAAGAAGCCCAATAAATATTTCAAACATAAAAGGATTGTTATAACAAAGGGGTCTTAAAATCCTCCTGGGTTATCTGAACAGCTTTCCGTTTCATTTTGTTTTCACCTCTATCCCCTTGAAATTAGAAGAGATTTTTTTTTTCTCAGAATGAAATACAAGTTTACACCCACAAAGACTGAGGTTAGAAAAGAAAACAAACAACAACAGCAACCAAAAAAAAAAAGTGGGGCTCTCATAAATGAAGGTATAGATATTAAGGGGAAGAGAAATGTTATGTCAGGAAGACAATCTGACCACAGGCCAGTCTTCGTAATCCTATCCAGGATGTTACTCCTGATAGCAAGCAATTCCTGCCTCAGTGACAACTCCATATATATGCGTTATACACACAAACCTATCAGAGCACGCATTACATACACCTTACCGTGACATGGCAGATGGTTGCTGGCTTCCAAGATAAGCTTTATGGAGAGTGAAGAAGAAGGGACAAAAGAAGGTGAGAGACCCAGAAAAAAAAAACACTTCCCTTAATCTTTTGATGTTACCAAAGTGATCCTTGATGAAAGAAGCATCAGTCTTACTTTTCTCCCTTTCCACAGATTGAAATCGGAGGCTAAATATCATCAAAAGTTGGCTCCGTTGGAGGATACAGCTCCCTAGAAGCCTCAAGCCAAACCCAAAGCAAATCAACACTGGTTACATTGGCTAGACTTAATTGCAAGGCATTTGTCCAGCTTTATTTCTTCAAAGTCACTCACAATGAATGCCACACCGAATGATCTCAAAGAGGCTTTATTCTTTGACTGTCACATAGATTAAAGAAGGCAAGTGATAATCCCCTGGAAATTGTTACAGAAGCCTGGCAGCCCAAGGTAATGTATAACAAGTTTAAATTCACAAAAAGTGCAACTCCACAGTGGAGTATTTAGCTAACTTAGGAATAACAGTATCTGACCCAAATGCAGCAAATTACATTACAATAAAAGCAACAGAACAATTAATCAAGTCATCAGGTCAAAAGTATATATCATGAACAACTTGGGCTCAGTTCTGTGAAAGGCACTGGGTAGAGAAGTACAAGCATAAGCTCCACAACCTCATCCCTCTATGATCGTCTTTCTAGTTACAATAATACACAGGCAATAAATTCAAGTAATATGAGGCAATATATGATTACACTTTTACAACTATGCAGAGACCATGCATGCAATTAGATTTCCAGTAAAAGAGAAAATGTTCTTTGAATTTCATTGTGATGAACTATAATGTAGAACTCAAGCTATAGGGTCAGTTCTTTAAATCTATAAATTATTCTAATTAAATATTTCTTTTTTGTTTTTTTTGGAAATACAACTTGGGGCTTTTTCCTCCTCCTAGCTCTATGATGCAGTTGTTTGGGGAGGAATTTTCTCTTTAGAGTTCTCAAGTTTATGTACATATTGAATATATTTAACTTTATTTAACTATTTGAAAATAATCTGACCTCAAATAAAGTAAATAATAAAATCAGATTTTCCCTGCTGAATAAAGTTAGTCTTACCTTGAACTATGGAACACCCTATTAAACTGTTTAATAATGTTTAATTACAGCTCTAAATAATAATGGATTGAGTGTAGGACATAACATGGAAACAAAGCCAATTCATCATAACACAGATGGGTTTTTCATCATAAAAAATGGAAGGTGACAGGCAATCACAAAGAAAATGAAGTGAACCACTGGAGATGTGTCAATAATATATCCCCAAACCTCTCAAAGCTATTGATAAAATTAGATAGAAGGTTCATGTTATTCAGATCAGTTGTCCACACTGATTAAATCAGATAGACAACTCCTTGCGATAGGAATCATCCAATACATTATTAATGAAATTGCACTAAATAATTGTTCAACTCTCCATTTGGGATATACTATAAATTATGAGCAGGTGGAGGAATAAATCTGAAATTCATTTAATAATTGCTAATGTTTATACCATATTGGATCATACGTAAAGAACTCTCACTCATAGAAATTGCCTCATTTGGCTGGGTGAGGTGGCTCACGCCTGTAATCCTAACACTTTGGGAGGCTGAGGTGGGCGGATCACCTGAGGTCAGGAGTTTAAGACCACCCTGGCCAATATGGAGAAACTCGGTCTCTACTAAAAATGCAAAAATTAGCCGGGCGTGATGGCACAGGCCTGTAATCCCAGCTATTTGGGAGGTTGAGGCAGGAGAATTGCTTGAACCTGGGAGGCAGAGATTGCAGTGAGCCAAGATCACACCATTGCACTCCAGCCTGGGAGACAGAGCGAGACTCTGGGAGGTAGCTGAGGGGTTACTGTCATCCTTACTTTATTTTTTTTTCTTTTCTTCTTCTTCTTTTTTTTTTTTTCTGTGTACTCTCCTATAAGCATCTTCATTTAAAGAGGAAGAAACTGTCTCAAAGAGATTAAACGACTCTACTCAACTGAGGTAACCCAACAACGGAGTCCGGCTGTCATGACATTACCAAGAACTCTGGCTAAGTGAGTCGCAAAAGCAACCCTTAGATTTCACACGTTGTGCATGGGTAATGGTTGAGTGAAGGATCTCAGTGGGTCCGCAGTGCGTATGCACGGAACGTTTGTACTTCGAATAACTGCTACCAGTTGCTTTGTAGACCGCCTCCCTCCACCTTTCCAGCCGGAAAGAGCCTCCACTTAATCACTTCTCAGCCTGATTCTGTAACTTCCCATTACTTTTTCGTTAATAAAATTTAATTTCAGTTAGCTCCCTTCCTTCCTAGAGCAGGCAGTCTGGGATGGCCCTGGATTTGGAGTTGGGGCGCGCGGCCAGGTGGCGGTCTCCTTCCCTGGGCCGTCAGGGCTGCGGGCGGCTGTGACACTCCGGAGGCCTCGACAGAGGGGTCCCAGGCGCAGCGCCCCCGGGCTCCTCTTGCCTCAGCGGAGCGTCCCACGGCAGGCCCGGACGCGCGCCTCTCCCGCCAGGCTCCTGCAGGCCCAGCGAGCCTGCAGCCTGGGATCCTCCGCTCCTGCACCCCGGCCCGGGATGGGTCCCGGCTTCCCACCTCACGCGGGCGGGGCCACCCTTTCACTCCGCCTCCATCTGCTCTGTGGTCCGCGCTCGCTCCTGGAGTTACGCGTATACACCAACTTTCAACTGGGACAGAAGATGTCAGTCTCGCTTTCTCTCAGACGCCCACGAAGTTGAGACTGCATTCTTCTGAAGATTCACTACTCCCTCGTTTAGGGAGAAGTACCAGCCAGTGCGCCCGCCTCCCACTGCCTTTCCTGCCCCCATTGCGTCCTTGACCCAGGCGGGCATCTGTGTCATATCTGGGGCCCGCCCTGGGGCTCCATGTCTTACCTGCATCACTTTTGAATCCAGTGCTGATCTCCATTTCCCGCACACCCCAGCACTACCGGGTAACCTCTGAGAGTAGGGAAAAAAAAAAACAAAAAACCCTCAAAGTGTCTGCAGGCCAACCATATGGTAGCATGTGTGAATATGGACGTTGGCTTAGGTAGAGGGCTTACTTTTGCCATTTATTATTTTAGCTTTGTTTCTTGGTCTAGCAATGTGCATTGCACAAAAGAGGCTCTCAAGAAATTGTTGCTTTTTTTCTAGTAAACCCAATTCTCTTTTAGGTCAGTTTTATATAGCCTGTTTTTAAAGAATGTGACATAATTGCATGCAATCTCTCTCTTTTTTTAATCCTACGTTTTTTTTAGACCTTTCACGTGGATTTAAAGCAGCCCTTAAAATAGTAGGTAAGTGTTTCCAACTTTATAAGGTAAAAATTAATTGCATCAGATATTATTAAAGTTAAGACAACGTAAATCACAAGTTCCAGGGTGTGGATACAGTTATTGTTGTTGTTTTAATTTTTTGTAGAGATAGGGTCTTGCTCACTATGTTGCCCAAGCTATTCTTGAATTCCTGGCCTCAAGCGATCCTCCCACCTCAGCCTCCCAAAGTGTTGCGATTACCAGCATGAGCCACCATGCCCTACTAGATACAGTCTTACTCAAGTGACAAAGTCATAAGAGCTATTAAAACATATTGCAATAATAGTATCATAGCCTTCCACCCACCCCCATAGTCCTTACTGTGTGCCAGGCTCTGTTCTAAATGTTGTTAGAATGTTAACTGAGTTATACAGGTTATCTTAAGCAGGATCTGACTCCAGGATGAGTGCTCTTAACCACCGCACAAGATTGTCTCTCTGACTTTGTTTCTGGAGAATATGCAAATAATACCTTACATAAATTTCTGTGATTTCAGTCATAGAATTACCAGCATTTTTTAAAGCATTATCTTTTGTACAGCCACTGTGTAACAGCTTTGAGAGCATTATGTCATTTTATCTCAAATTCTATCCCTCCCCAGCCCACCCAAGAGGCAGACATGGAAATTGCAGCTCCGTTTTACAGATGTGAACACTGCAACTCAGAGACATTAAGTTTCTTGGCCAAAGTCATGACATTAGTAAGTGGCAAAGCGAGGCGACAAATCCAGGTAAACCTGACACCAAAGTCTGTGCTCTAAACCACAACACCCTGGGTTCTGTTCAAAGTGAACTAAATTAGGTCTAAATACAACCCCGTATTTAGTCACCTGGCACAATCATGATGCTATATCAAATCAGAGATTGCAAACTGATGACTCCTACTCCTGGGCTTCCAGCCTCTCTGCAAAGCGCTGAAGATCTGGCAGCACAGGGCCCATGCTGCACCAGCAGGCACAATTGCCTCAGCTGGGGCTGGACAGTGCCAGCTCATTTCAGGTATGCAGGCACTCAGGTCCCAACCAGTCCACTTCACCCAACTGTGCCAGTGGCCCCCACAGGCATTTGAGTTTTTGCTCCCTATCCTAGAAATGTTCAGACCAGTGCTGCGTCTCCTCTGACCATTGCAAACTGGTGCAGATGTTGAAATAAATTTATGCCAGTTGAGCAGGGGTTTCCTACAGTGTAAAGCTAGACATCTGGAGTTGGGGAATTCCAATTTCAATGCCCTCCTGGCTTTAAGCCAACTTTAGATTTTACAATCCCACATCAAGGTCTATGATATGGCTCCCGGTGACAGATGTGTGGCACTAGCTCTGCTCGCTGGGGAAAATAATCTGTCTGACATAGGGCTAAAGTCAACCTCTGTTTGCCATTCACAGTCTCAGCAATCTCATTTCCCTCTGTGTTGATTACCACTGCATATCTAAGCCTTTCAAGTTTTCTCTTTCCCTCAGGACCTAGAGGGTCCCTGGAGGGTAAAGACTGTCTGCAAAGTCAGTGTGATTCATGTTTTAGTTTCCGAAAAGAGAAATTTGGCATCCATAGAGCTGCAGATAAGAAACGGGATGTGTAGTATGAAGACAAAAGAGGCAGAAGGGACACCTAGTCTTCACAAAACAGAGATACAGCTGAACATAATAAGGTTGGACAGGTAGAGGATTTGCACAGAAACATTGGCTATCTAAACACCATGTGGTTGTCAGAAATACATTTGGGAAGGAAGAGAAGGAATAATATGATTTCTCTTGCTAACATATCTTGGAAACCAGCCAGTAAGGAAACAGTCTCATCACTGAGATATTTTTGTTTCTTCAACACCATGAAAATTAATGAAATATTATAACATTTTATCTATCTAGGCTACAAATTTGTGTATTGATAGATTCTTCTTTCTGGTGATATGGTTTGAATTTTGTCCCCTCCAAATCTCATGTTGAAATGGGATTCCCAGTGGTGGTGGGGGGGCCTGGTGGGAGGTGATTGGATCATGAGGGTGGATTCCTCATGAATGGTTTAGCTCCGTCTCTTTGGTGATAAGTGAGTTCTCACTTGGTTAGCTCGTGCTAGATCTGGTTGTTTAAAAGGATCTAGGACCTCCCCCTTCTCTCTCTCTCTTGCTCTGTCTCTTGCCATGCAATGCACTGACTTCCCCTTTGCGTTCCACCATGAATCTAAGCTTCCTGAGCGTCACTGGAAGCAGACACTGGCACGACACTTCCTGTACGCCCTGCAGAACCATGAGCTAATTAAACCTCTTTTCTTTATAAGTGACCCAGACTCAGATATTTCTTTAAAGCAGTGCAAGAATGGATTGACACATCTGAGTATAGAATACTTAGATTTTATTTTACTGGAGATTAAAAAGCTCAAACTGGTTTGAACAAAAAAAAAATGAGTTTATTTATTCGTATAAGAGACATCCAATTTAGCTTCAGGTGTGGCTGCATCCAGCTATTCACATGGAGTCGCCAGGAGTTAGTATCCATCTCCTGGCTCTTTTTTCCTATATATTGGCTTTGTTCTCTGGCAGGCTATCTTGTGGTGGCAAGGTGGTCTTCAGCAGCCCTAGATATACATTCTGCCAGGTTATCAATCCCAACAGAAAGAAATGATCTCTCAGAAGGATTTGAGCAAAATCCCCAGGACTGTCTCTGTTTGATCTGGCATTGGTCATGGGCTCACCCCAGAATTCATTACTGTGGCCAGAGGGATGTGGTGATGTGGTGTTCTCATTGATTGGTGCTGAGTCCCCACCAAAGGCAAGGGGTAGGGCCATCTCCATCCAAACCGTGATATCAATGTCAAAGAGATGTGATTTTCAAGACAGAGAAAGAGAGAGAGAGGGCGGGGGGATTCTGTGTGCAGAAGGGCAATGGGCAGGCCAAACCACAGATGATCACTAACATTCTTCACTCAGACCTTGAGGCAGAGGGGAGGATGAGCTTTCATTAAATGATTTTTTCCTAGTCCTTTTGAAAAAGGACTCAGTACTGAGTTCCTTAGCTTCTGGGTCCAACCCACAGATAAACCAGAAGAGTAAAAATTATTATTTTCATTGGATCACTGCACCAAATACAATCAAACAGGAACCAATATATCAGCAAAGGAACTCTTTTCATGAAATATCCTGGCTATCCTTAGTGACCCAATAGTTATCTCCAGGTAATATTAAGCATCAAAATGTTATTCACCCAAACTCCTACATATTAATTCTGAGGCTCCCACATTATTGGTATAGAGCCAACTCTTAATTATTGGCAGACCCAGAATGTGGAAATTATGGATCAAGCCTAAGGTCTCGTTTTAGCAAAGCGATTCAGACTCTTCCAGATAAACCTTTACCCCAGCTGCAGCAAGCAACAGCACTGACTAATTTGACTTTCACATCTGGCAAAACGGCTCCCACACATACCTAGATAGATATGTGGGTCATACACTCCTCAACCCACTTCACAGAGTCTGATGAATTCATATCAGCTCATACCAAATGCAAAAGGGGAGCATTTTTATCATTTTGGCAAAAAGATTCAATTAACCAAGAACTCAAAAAGCCAGTGGTGAAAATCGAATCCAAAGTTGATATTTTCAACTTAATTCCTTCCTGCCCTACCCCCATCTAAAAGGTAGCCAAGCCCCTCAACCATCTTCCCCACCAAAACATAAAATTTCTTCTTTCTCATATATTCTTAATTATTCTACGAGTTTCTGTAACTACCTAAGCATAAATCTTCAGGGAGAAACTGTAGATGAGAAATGGAAAAAGTTGAAAATAGAACCTTGAAGGCAGGAGGGGTAAAGGAATCAGCCTAGGAAAACAAGGAGTGATCAGAGAAGCCATGGGAGACATGGAGGGGTTTTTACAATGGAGGCCAACTTAGAAGGGGATGGCCAGTGGTGTCCTGCTTAGGGGTCAGTTTTATTTCATCTTAAACTCTTCTCACTCCATCCACTCCAACTGCTGAACAACTTTCTTTTATTCACTAGAAGCTTGCTCCATGCTCTCTTTTGGAAATCTTCATCTGGACCACATCTTGGGCCCAGCTTGATCACTAGCTACATGTCCAGTCTTGAAGGTGGCTTGTGCCACTGCCGACACTACCTGCTAATGTGTATCCAGGCCTCCTGTGTGCCAGGTATAGTATCAAACACCATGCATGAACTATTTGGTTTAATTTTAAAAATAATTCCACAGAATAGGACACCTTTATTATCCCAATTTTCCAGATGAGGAAATTTGGCTTAAAATGATAAAGTATCTTGCCCAAGGTTAACCATTAGTAAGTAGCAGAGCAATAGCATGTCAAAAAAAATGGAGGGAAGAAAGAAGATACCTAGGAAATCTACACATTTATCTATTCTATTATTGCTATGACCAGACTGTGTTTATATTTAAGTAAGGCTATGATTTGTTTTTTAGAATATTCACCAAGCAAATGCTTGATGAGAAGATTTAGATTGTGTTCTTTGATGTAAAGCATGCTAAAACATGAGAAATAATTAGAATTATGGAAATCATTTTTCAGGATCAACACATTCTACTAACACTGAGCTCCAAGGAATACTCGGGTTTGTTTTGTTTTGTTTTGTTTTCCCTAGGAGCATAAATCCCTCTTTTGATGAGAGAAAGCCCTGTGATGGTGACTTTCTTGGTGATTTAGTCTTAATTCTGGCTCCCAAGAATAAAACACACAAAAGAAAACCCGTTGTGATTACAGAACTAATAGCTAGCATGCAGTAGAATTCACACAGGACATGGAGTCAGGCTGAGTTGGGATTTTATGTACTGATTAGCTGTGAGATTCAAGACAAGTCCTTAACCTCTACAGGTTATGAGGACGATCACAATACATATGCTCATGGGATTATATCCTCTATATAAATGTGTAGGAATTTTAGTTAAACTAATTTCTAGGATAATATTTGAGGAGCCATGAAAGTTAAATACGATGGCAAATAGGAATATAGGTCTGACACCTAGGAGATACTCAAAAAGGAAATTTAATTGAAATTTTAAATACACCTATTCTTTGATCCAGCAATCCCACTTCTAGGAAATAACTACTCAGAAAGGAAACCACAAGTAAATAAATGTACACGTACAAAGATGTTCATTAAGCATTGAAATAGCAAAGAAGGAAGCATTAGAAAGGCTGACTAAACAGTGGTCCACACATGGCAGTGGCTGACAGTATGGGGAATGGCAACCAATTATGTGGGCAGTGGAGCTAACCTGTGTGAGTGACAGAGCCAAATGGCCTCAGTTGGGATCCTGGCTGCATTAATGTTGTATGATTCTGGGCTAATTTCTTAACCTCTCAAGGCGTCAGTCTCTTACCTCTGTAAAATGCAAATGATAAAAGTGATTACCACACCGGTCGTTGTGAAGATTAAAATGACTTCATATTTGTAAGGTACTTAGAAGAATAAGTAGTACATAATAAACTTTGCTGACTGTCAGCAATCTTGTAACCATTTTCATTTTAATTCTTAATTTTTTAACTTAAGTTTTTGTTTCATCAAGGTATAATTTACATATTCACCAACTCTAGGTGTACAGTTTGACGAATTTTGGTAAATTCTACAACGAGCACGATCAAGAATTTTTCTATCACCCTGAAATTTTCCTCATGCCCTTTTGCAGAATATTTCCTCCTCCATTCTCAGGGAACCCTTGATCTGCTTGGAGTTTTGGCTTTCATTTTCTTTTTTCTTTTTTTTAATTATACTTTAAGTTATAGGGTACATGTGCACAATGTGCAGGTTTGTTACATAGGCATACATGTGCCATGTTGGTTTGTTGCACCCATTAACTTGTCATTTACATTAGGTATTTCTCCTAATGCTTTCCCTCTCCCAGCCCCCAACCCCCTGACAGGCCCCATTGTGTGATGTTCCCCACCCAGGGTCTATGTGTTCTCATTGTTCAACTCCTACCTATGAATGACAACATGCAGTGTTTGGTTTTCTGTCCTTGTGATATTTTGCTGAGAATGATGGTTCACAGTTTCATCCATGTCCCTAGAAAGGACATGAACTCATCCTTTTTTATGGCTGCATAGTATTCTATGGGGTATATGTGCCACATTTTCTTAATCCAGTCTGTCATTGATGGACATTTGGGTTGGTTCCAAGTCTTTGCTATTGTGAATAGTGCTGCATTAAACATACAGGTGCATGTGTCTTTATAGTAGTATGATTTATAATCCTTTGGGTATATACCCAGTAATGGGATCGCTGGGTCTAATGGTATTTCTAGTTCTAGATCTTTGAGGAATCACCACACTGTTTTCCACAATGGTTGAACTAATTTACACTCCCACCAACAGTGTAAAGGCATTCCTGTTTCTCCACATGCTCTCCAGCACGTGTTGTTTCCTGACTTTTTAATGATCGCCATTCTAACTGGTGTGAGATGGTATCTCATTGTGGTTTTAATTTGCATTTCTCTGATGACCAGTGATGATGAGCATTTTTTCAAATATTTGTTGGCTGCATAAATGTCTTCTTTTGAGAAGTGTCTGTTCATATCCGTTGCCCACTTTTTGATGGGGTTGTTTTTATCTTGTAAATTTGTTTAACTTCTTTGTAGAGTCTGGATATTGGCCCTTTGTCAGATGGGTAGATTGCAAAGATTTTCTCTCATTCCGTAGGTTGCCTCCTCACTCTGATGGTGGTTTCTTTTGCTGTGTAGAAGCTCTTTAGTTTAATTAGATCCCATTTGTCTACTTTGGCTTTTGTTGCCATTGTTTTTGGTGTTTTAGTCATGAAGTTCTTGCCCATGCCTATGTCCCGAATGGTATTGCCTAGGTTTTCTTCTAGGGTTTTTATGGTTTTAGGTCTTACATTTAAGTCTTTAATCCATCTTGAGTTAATTTTTGTATATGATGTAAGGAAGGGATCCAGTTTCAGCTTTCTACATATGGCTAGCCAGTTTTCCCAGCACCATTTATTAAATAGGGAATCCTTTCCCCGTTGCTTGTTTTTGTCAGGTTTGTCAAAGACCAGATGGTTGTAGATGTGTGGTGTTATTTCTGAGGACTCTGTTCGGTTCCATTGGTCTATATATCTGTTTTGTTACCAGTACCATGCTGTTTTGGTTACTGTAGCCTTCTAGTATAGTTTGAAATCAGGTAGTGTGATACCTCCAGCTTTGTTCTTTTTGCTTAGGATTGTCTTGGCTGCGTGGATTCTTTTTGGGTTCCATATGAACCTTAAAGTAGTTTTTTCCAATTCTGTGAAGAAAGTCAGTGGAAGCTTGATGGGGATAGCATTGAATCTATAAATTCCCTTGGGCAGTATGGTCATTTTCATTATATTGATTCTTCCCATCCATGAGCATGGAATGTTCTTCCATTGTTTGTGTCCTCTTTTAGTTCATTGAGCAGTGGTTTATAGTTCTCCTTGAAGAGGTCCTTCACATCCCTTGTAAGTTGGATTCCTAGGTATTTTATTCTCTTTGTAGTAATTGTGAATGAGAGTTCACTCATGATTTGGCTCTCTGTTTGTCTATTATTGGTGTATCAGAATGCTTGTGACTTTTGCACATTGATTTTGTATCCTGAGACTTTGCTGAAGTTGATTCTCAGCTTAAGGAGATGTTGGGCTGAGACAATGGGATTTTCTAAATATACAATCATGTCATCTGCAAATAGAGACAATTTGACATCCTCTTTTCCTAATTGAATACGCTTTATTTCTTTCTCTTACCTGATTGCCCTGGCCAGAACTTCCAACACTATGTTGAATAGGAGTGGTGAGAGAGGGCATCCTTGTCTTGTGCCGGTTTTCTAAGGGAACACTTCCAGTTTTTGCCCATTCAGTGTGATATTGCTGTGGATTTCTCCTAAATAGCTCTTATTATTTTGAGATACATTGCTGGATTCGGTTTGCCAGCACTTTATTGAGGATTTTTGCATCAATGTTCATCTGAGATATTGGCCTAAAATTCTCTTTTTTTGTTGTGTCTCTACCATGCTTTGGTATCAGGATGAGGCTAACCTCATAAAATGAGTTAGGGAGGATTCCCTTTTTTTCTATTGATTGAAATAGTTTCAGAAGGAATGGTACCAGCTCCTCTTTGTACCTCTGGTAGAATTTGGCTGTGAATCTTTCTGGTCCTGGGCTTTTTTTTTTTGGTTAGTATGCTATTAATTATTGCCTCGATTTCAGAACTTGTTTTTGGTCTATTCAGGGATTCCGCTTTTTCCTAGTTTAGTCTTGGGAAGGTGCATGTGTCCAGGAATTTATCCATTTCTTCGAGATTTTCTAGTTTATTTGCATAGAAGTGTTTATAGTATTCTCTAATGGTAGTTTGTATTTCTGTGGGATTGGTGGTGATATCCCTTTTATCATTTTTTTATTGCATCTATTTGATTCTTCTCTCTTTTCTTCTTTATTAGTCTTGCCAGTGGTCTATTTTGTTGATCTTTTCAAAAAACCACCTCCTGGATTCATTGATTTTTGGAAGGGTTTTTTGTGTCTCTATCCCCTTCAGTTCTGCTCTCTTATTATTTCTTGCCTTCTGCTACCTTTGAATTTATTTGCTTTTGATTCTGTAGTTATTTTAGTTGTGATGTTAGGGTGTCAATTTTAGATCTTTCCTGCTTCCTCTTATGGGCATTTAGTGCTATAAATTTTCCTCTACGCACTGCTTTAAGTGTTTCCCAGAGACTCTGATTCGTTGTGTCTTTGTTCTCATTGGTTTCAAAGAATATCTTTATTTCTGCCTTCATTTCATTATGTACCCAGTAGTCATTCAGGAGCAGGTTGTTCAGTTTCCATGTAGTTGAGCAGTTTTGAGTGAGTTTATTAATTCTGAGTTCTAATTTGATTGCACCATGGTCTGAGAGACAGTTTATTGTGATTTCTGTTCTTTTCCATTTGCTGAGGAGTGTTTTACTACCAATTATGTGGTCAGTTTTAGAATAAGTGCAATGTGGTGCTGAGAAGAATGTATATTCTGTTGATTTGAGGTGGAGAGTTCTGTAGATGTCTATTAGGTCCACTTGGTTCAGAGCTCAGCTCAAGTCCTGGATATCCTTGTTAACCTTCTGCCTCATTGATCCGTCTAATATTGACAATGGGGTGTTAAACTCTCCCATTATTATTGTGTGGGAGTCTAAGTCTCTTTGTAGGTCTCTAAGGACTTGCTTTATGAATCTGGGTGCTCTTGTATTGGGTGCATATATATTTAGGATAGTTAGCTCTTCCTGGTGAATTGATCCCTTTACCGTTATGTAGTGGCCTTCTTTGTCTCTTTTGATCTTTGTTGGTTTAAAGTCTGTTTTATCAGAGACTAGGATTGCAACCCCTGCTTTTTTTTTTTGCCATCCATTTGCTTGGTAGATATTCCTCCATCCCTTTATTTTGAGCCTATGTGCATCTTTGCATGTGAGATGGGTCTCCTGAATACAGCACACTGATGGGTCTTGACTCTTTATCCAGTTTGCAGGTCTGTGTCTTTTAATGGGGCATTTAGCCCATTTACATTTAAGGTTAATATAGTTATATTTGAATTTGATCCTGTCATTATGATTTTAGCTGGTTATTTTGCCCATTAATTGAGGCATTTCTTCATAGTGTCAATGCTGTTTACCATTTGGCATGTTTTTGCAGTGGCTGGTACTGGTTGTTCCCTTCCATGTTTAGTGCTTCCTTCAGGAGCTCTTGTAGGGCAGGCCTGGTGGTGACAAAATCTCTCAGCATTTGCTTTTCTGTAAAGGATTTTATTTGTCCTTCACTTATGAAGCTTAGTTTAGCTGGATATGTGATTCAGAGTTGAAAATTCTTTTCTTTAAGAATGTTGAATATTGGCCCCCACTCTTTTCTGGCTTGTAGGGTTTCTGCCGAGAGATCTGCTGCTAGTCTGATGGGCTTCCCTTTGTGGATAACCCGACCTTTCTCTCTGGCCACCCTTAACATTTTTTCCTTCCTTTCAACCTTGGTGAATCTGACAAGTATGTGTGTTGGGGTTGCTCTTCTCGAGGAGTATCTTTGTGGTGTTCTCTGTATTTCCTGAATTTGAATGTTGGCCTGCCTTGCTAGCTTAGGGACGTTCTCCTGGATAATATCCTGAAGAGTGTTTTCTAACTTGGTTCCATTCTCCCCATCACTTTCCAGTACACCAATTAGATGTAGATTTGGTCTTTTCACATAGTCCCATGTTTCTTGGAGGCTTTGTTTATTTCTTTTTTCTCTTTTTTCTCTGATCTTGTCTTCTCACTTTATTTCATTAATTTGATCTTCCATCACTGATATTCTTTCTTCCACTTGATTGAATCGACTATTGAAGCTTGTGCATTTGTCACGAAGTTCTCGTGCCGTGGTTTTCAGCTCCATCGGGTCATTTAAGGTCTTCTCTACACTGTTTATTCTAGTTCGTCATTCATGTAACCTTTTTTCAAGGTTTTTAGCTTCCTTGCAATGGGTTAGAATATGCTTCTTTAGCTCAGAGAAGTTTGTTATTACCAACGTTATGAAGCTTACTTGTGTCAATTCGTCAAACTCATTCTCTGCCCAGTTTTGTTCCCTTGCTGGCGAGGAGCTGTGATCCTTTGGAGGAGAAGAGGTGCTCTGTTTTTTGAAATTTTCAGCTTTTCTACTCTAGTTTCTCCCCATCTTTGCGATTTTATCTACCTTTGGTCTTTGATGTTGGTGACCTACATACAGATGGGGTTTTGGTGTGGATGTCCTTTTTGTTGATGTTGATGCTATTCCTTTCTGTTTGTTAGTTTTCCTTCTAACAGTCAGACCCCTGAGCTGCAGGTCTGCTGGAGTTTGCTGGAGGTCCATTCCAGACGGTATTTGCCTGGTTATCACCAGCGGAGGCTGCAGAACAGCAAATATTGCTGCCTGAACGTTCCTCTGGAAGGTTCTTCTCAGAAGGGAACCCACTGTTTGAGATGTCTGTCAGCCCCTACTGGTAGGTGTTTCCTAGTCAGACTACATGGAGGTCAGGGACCCGCTTAAGAAGGCAATGTGTCTGTTCTCAGAGCTCAGACGCCATGCTGAGAGATCCACTGCTCTCTTCAGAGCTGTCAGACTGGGACTTTTAAGTCTGCAGAAGCTGTCTACTCCCTTTTGTTCTACTATGCCCTGCCCCAGAGGTGGAATCTATAGTGGCGGTAGGCCTTGCTGAGCTGCGGTGGGCTCCACCCAGTTCGTGCTTCCTGGCCTCTTTGTTTACACTGTGAGCTACTCAAGATTCAGCAATGTCATATGCCCCTCCCCTCATCAAGCTGCAGCGTCACAGGTTGATCTCAGACTGCAGTGCTAGCAGTGAGGAAGGCTCCGTGGTCATGGTACTGCCGAGCCAGGCATGGGAGGGTATCTTCTCGTTGCTAAGACTGCAGATAAAGTGCAGTATTTGGTCAGAAGTGTACTGTTTCTCCAGGTACAGTCTGTCATGGCTTCCCTTGGCTAGGAAAGGGAAATCCCCCAACCCCTTTTGCTTCCCAGGTGAGGTGATGCCCCACCCTGCTTCACCTCGCCCTCCATGGGCTGCACCCACTTTCCAACCAGTCCCAGTGAGTCGATACCTCAGCTGGAAATGCAGAAATCACCCATCTTCTGTGTCGATCTCGCTGGGAGCTGCAGACCAGAGCTGTTCCTATTTGGCCATCTTGGAAGTGACCCCGAGTTTTGGCTTTTCTAGGTATAGATGGAATCATACATACATCAACTTTTGTATTTGAGTTCCATTGCACATAGTTTTTGTTTTGTTTCATTTTGTTTTGTTTTTTTAAGATAGAGTCTCACGGTGTTGCTCAAGCTGGAGTACAATGGCACAATCTTGGCTCACTGCAACCTCCTCCTCCTGAGTTCAAATGATTCTCGTGCCTCAGCCTCCTTAGTAGCTGGGAATATAGGTGAGTGCCACCACACCCAGCCACTGCACACGGCTTTTGAGTCATCGGTGTCATTATGTGTATTTATGCTTTGTTCCTTTTAATTGTTGAATAGTACGCCATCACATGAATATACCACAATTTGTTTTTCCAGTCATGAGTTCATAAACATTTGAGTTGTTTTCATTTTTTTGCCCTGAATATTCACGTACATGGCTTTTGTGTGGGCATGTTTTCATTTCTTTGGGATAAACAGCTTGAAGTGGGATTGGTGGGTCATATGTTAAGTGCCTGTTTAATTTTATAGTAAACTGCTAATGTTTTCCAAAGTGGCTGTACCATTTCACATTTGCGTATATCTCATTATAACTATTTTTAAAAAAGAAAAACTGGCCAGGTGTGCTGGCTCATGCCTGTAATCCCAGCACTTTGGGAGGCTGAGGCAGGTGGATCACAAGGTCAGGAGATCAAGATTATCCTGGCTAATACAGTGAAACCCCGTCTCTGCTAAAAAATACGCACACACAAAAAATTAGCCAGGCGTCATGGTAGGCACCTGTAGTCCCAGCTACTCAGGAGGCTGAGGCAGGAGAATGGCATGAACCCAGGAGGTGGAGCTTGCAGTGAGCCGGGATCACACCACTGCACTCCAGCCTGGGCAACCGAGCGAGACTCTGTCTCAAAAAATAAATAAATAAATAAATAAAAATAAAAATAAAAAGGAAAAACGGGGGGCCAGGCATAGTGGCTTATACCTGTAATCCTAGCACTGTGGAAGGCCAAGGTGAATGTATTGATTGAGCTCAGGAATTCAAGACCAGCACGGGAAACATGGTGAAACCCTGTCTCTATAAAAAATACAAAAGAATTAGCCGGGCATGGTGGCACCCAGCCTGTGTTCCCAGCTATTCAGGAGGCTGAAGTGGGAGGATCACTTGAGCCCAGGTGGCAAAGGTTGCAGTGAGCAGAGATCACGCCACTATACTCCAGCATGGGTGATGGAGTGAGACCCTGTCTCAAAAAAAAAAAAGCAAATTTCATCCCATTTGAATAAAGTAGATGTAAATATAATTGCACAGCTAAGGAAAGAAATGGGGGTCAGGCACGGTGGCTCACACCTATAATCCCAGCACTTTGGGAGGCCAAGGCGGGTGGATCACAAGGTCAGGAGTTCGAGACCAGCCTGACCAACATGGTGAAACCCCGTCTCTACTAGAAATACAAAAATTAGACAGGTGTGATGGTGCACGCCTGTAATCCCAGATACTCAGGAGGCTGCAGCAGGAGAATTGCTCGAACCTGGGAGGCAGAGGTTGCAGTGAGCCGAGATCATGCCATTGCCTTCCAGCCTGGGTGACAAAGCGAGACTTCATCTCAAAAAAAAAAAAAGAAAAGAAATGAGAAGAATACGCACCTTTTTTTTTTTTTAATAGCAGTTACCTCTGCAGCATGGCATGAGAGGGACCAACAGAGGCACTCTTCTCATATTTGTCTATGTGGCTAGAATTATGAATCTTTTTATTCTCATCTTTAAGTGATTTTCAAATAAATTAAGACATTAATTTTACTTGAATCTGACGCTCTGTTGGAAAGGGACTTCCTTCTTTCCTAGGGCCCCCTACAAAACAGATGTTGAGGCTCCAAGTCCCCTGAAGAGTCTGGAGAGACATTGCTGGTGCTGCAGAAGGACTTTTCAACATTCCACAAAGCCTAGGAGAAATGATGGGTTCGCTGGTAATAAGGCTGCTTAGAAGAGCTAAGACAACATATGTTCCACTTGTGGCTAGAATTACACCAATTCAGTGTGGTAACCTTGATTACCTCAGGCTGATAAGACATTCAGAAGAGTAGTTTTATTTGTCTACAAATTATGATTAATAAGTTTTAAAGAAAGAAAACAACTCTTGGCTTAATAATTGTGCTTTGGCATACAAAGCCTTTCAAAACACAAACACAGAATTCAGTGGATTAATAAAATGGGGACCAACAGTTCGACAAGCAGTCACTGTCTGGTGGCAGTGCTGCCATTTTTAAGCTTTCAAAAACCCCTAGAATGTTCTCTTTATCAAAGGAAATGAAGGCAGCTCCTCTTGGCTGTTCCTGCCTGATACTACAAACTTTTTAAAGGCTTCAAGTCAGGTAGCAGTTTTTGCCAACTAATGACTTGATAATCTCCAGGTCTAATGTAACCTTGCCATAATCGCTCTTTTATTTTCACCAGATAGAGAGTAATAAATAATACATGTAACCTAACCTATTGGCTTTGTCCACTCTCGTAAGTTAATCCTGGCTCCTTCTCCCTGCCGCGGCCCCTGGTCTTGGCCCCTGCCTATTCAGCCCAGCATGTCGGAACATTTAGTCATCTCTTCAGAGCCACTCTTCCAGGAAAAGGCTATTGTTCCTGCATTTCCTGATCGCTTACTTCCTGTCATTTTTTTCAAAAGAGAATCAAAACTATTCTAAAATCACACAAAGGTTCTTCTCTACTTCACAGTTGTAGTTTATTATATTGTCATCATTTACTTGATTTTGGAGCCATTTAAATACACCATGACCTGCCTGACCTGATCAGCAGTGTCCCTGAGTCACAGGTAGTTTCCACATGAGCCCCAGTATGAACACTGCCTTGTTTTCAATCACACGTGCACGCAGCTTAAACTTGTTTTTCTCCAAGACCTCGAAGAAATTTCTAAGAGTACCCACATTATTGACTTTACACCAATGACCCATCTGATGAAGGAAAAGATCAGGGACAGAGAGGGCGAGCATCTTCCTAAGCTGGGGAGGAAGTGGCAGGCAATGAAGACATGGAAATGTCTCCTCTCTGCTGCAGCCCTTCCTCAACTCACACAAAGAAAAGAACTGATCAAAAGGAGTTTTGCTGCCCAGAAGAGACTGAGTCGTTAGAAGGGTGAAAATGACAGGGAGGGTGCTCAGGAAATAAAAAACCTGGGTTTTGACTGGCACACACATGTACAATACACATACAGGTGTGTATATACATGTACACATATACATACATACACATGCACATACATACATACACACCACCCACACATACATGTTTAAGAGCTTCCTTTGTGCCAGGCACTGTGCTAAGTATTTATATCTTGATTAATTTTGACACCTTCCCATGGGGTAGGTACCTTTATTCTCCACATATTACATGTCAATATTATATATGAATGAACTCATCCAAGTTCACACAACTAGTACAACAGCTGAGCCACAGTTAACTCATGCTTTATCTAACAGCAAAGTTGCATAACTAACCCCTCTATTTGCTAGCTGTGTGATTTCTGGTGAGTCACTTAACTGTTCTGAAGTTCAGTGTCCTCATCTATAAAATGGCAATAACAAAGCCTACAAAACCTGCTTCCATATTGTGTTGAGAATTAAATGAATTTATGTGTATATTTACCACACACAAAGATGTATTTCTCTTCTTTACCTCAGTTTTGGTTTGCTTTTGGTAAAATGCTTATTATGACTGGGTTATTGTAAAAATTAAAAGAGGAAACATGAAAATACTTTGGAAACCATAATTAATAATTGTTATTCTCAGATATGGTTTTTCTTTGTTTTTTGTGGTTATTTTGTGTGTGTGTGTGTGATGGAGTCTCGCTCTGTTGCCCACGCTGGGGTGCAGTGGCGCAATCTCGGCTCACTGCAACCTCCCCTCCTGGGTTCAAGCGATTCTCCTGCCTTAGCCTCCCAAGTAGCTGTGATTACAGGCACCTGCCACCCGCCCATCTAATTTTTGTATTTTTAATAGAGACAGGGTTTCACCATGTTGGCCAGACTGGTCTCAAACTCTCGACCTCAAGTGATCCACCCGCCTCAGCCTCCCAAACTGCTGGAACTACAGGCATGAGCCACCACGCCCAGCCTCAGATATGTTTTAAACAAAGATATATAACCAGGTAGTCTAGATTAACTATATATCATAATTTACCAGTTGTCAGATGGGCAAAGATAAAAATGTTTGAGAATACACTGTGTTAGAAAATGGAAGGGAAATGAGAACACTCATACATTGCTTATGGGTATGTAAATTGTCACATCCTCTGAGGAGAGAAACCGGATTACATTTCTCAAGGTTAACCATGTAAATAATTTTTTTTTTTTTTTTTTTTGGAGATGGAATCTCACTCTGTGGCCAGGCTGGAGTGCAGTGGTGCAATATCAGCTCACTGCAACCTCCAACTCCCTGATTCAAGCGATTCTCCTACCTCAGCCTCCTGAGTATCTGGGATTACCGGCACGAGCCACCACGCCTAGCTGATTTTTGCATTTTTAGTAGAGCCGGGGTTCCACCATGTTGGCCAGGATGGTCTCCAGGTTCTGACCCCATGATCCACCCACCTTGGCCTCCCAAAGTGCTGGGATTATAGGCATAAGTAACCACATCGGCCATAAATATTCTTTGACCCAGTTTTTCCAACTGCTTAAGTGTGAAAAAGACAAGTTTATTTATTATAGTATCATGTGTAAAAATTTGGACAGAAAAGTTGGAAACAATCTGAAGTTCCATCAACAAGCGCTCTTTCTATAAATGAAGTTTTTTACAACAAAATACCATAAATCACTATTTTAAAAAAATCTCTTTACGTAGTGATGTAACACAATTGCCAAGACACATTGCTAAGTGGAAAAAGAAAGGTGCAGAACAGCGTTTCTATTATGCTATGGCACACACCTGTGTGCGTGCGCACACACACACTCCCCTGTGTATGTGTATTCTTATTTATGTATAGACCAGGACTGTGTGATAGAAATATAATGCAAGCAACAAATGTAAGCCACATGTGTAATTTTAAATGCCCTAGTAGCCACAAAGAAATGAAACAGATAAAATGCATTTAATGATATCCAAACTATTATCAACATGTCAACACGCAATCAATATAAGAATTATTTATGAGATGTTTTACATTCTTTCTTTCATAAGACTTTAATACGGTATGTGTTTTACACTGGTAGCACATCTCAATTCAGATTAGACACATTTCAAGTGTTGTATGGCTACACACAAGTCAGCACACATGGCCACAGCTACCTTATCGAACGTTAAAGGCATAGTAGTCTCCACAAGAAAATGGTAACAGCAGCCACCTCTGGAGAGAAGAACCTCTCTGGGGACCTGGGTAAGAGGAAGAACTGCTCTTCACTCTATGCCTTTTTGAGCTTTTCAAATTTCATGCCTTGTGCATTGCCTTTTCGGAATAAAATGAATAAAACAGTTTTACAGCAATTCTTTACAGTAACTTCTTATTCACTCTGCCATACAAATAGGGACGGATGATTCATACAATGTGAGGACAATTATCAGCAACCAATGACTCTTTCTTATTCCCTGGAGTCTTGTCATTGCTTAGTAATTTAAGGAATCCGTCTCAGGGACAAGCAACAGTTTGCCACTGAGAGAATAGAGTCAGGTTGGGGACATATTCCCAAACTGGAAATTCATCAAATTAGAAACAGGGTTTTGTAACCAATTTACAGCTGAGAATATGAAATACGAAAGGATCCTAGCTGGTGGGGATCCTCTCACACTTCCCTACCATGAGCTCAGAGAAGCCTCCACGTCAGGACACAGAGCCGGAAACTGCAGGGGGCACGTGAAGGCAAAGACAGGAAGAAGAGGACAGGAAGGAGAAGTGAGGAAAGAGGAGGTTTCCATAAACAGGAAACCACCAGGTGGCCTTTTCACCTCTTAAATCTTGAGGGAGACAAGCAGAGAACCCCACTCCCAACCAAGAGGGAGGACCCACCATTTCCCAATCAGCGGAATGTGGAAATGCTCAACAGGACTGAAGTGAGGTTAAATTCTCTTCCTCTAATTCTTCCCCGAGTGGCAAGGTGGGTTATCAGGAGGGAGAAAGAGCAGGGTGGGTGGGTGGGTTGAGGGGAAGGGACATGGGATGCATCCGTGGGATTTCACAGATGCTGGCAGGACATAGGATGGAGCGGGGCAGTAGTCAAGGCAAGAGCTGTGGCTGTGTAGAAAGATCAGTGATCAGGACACTCATCAAGGCATTGTTCATGACCTGATCACACCGAAGACTGCCCCGATGTTTTCATTTGGAGGGTATTTGTGATGTAATTCAGGGGTAAAAGCAAATTTTAAAACAATAGGACACTGTATTTCACTCGTAGAAATAAACACACACACACATATAACACCTACACACACATATAACACCTACACTCACATGACTGGACGGATATTTATTAAAACAAAAAGGGAAGTGGTGGGACTAGAGATGTTTGCTAATTCTCCTTTTAGCTTACCTGTATTTTCCAGAGTTTTCACCAGTGAGCTCATACTCATTAGCAATAATGTGGAGGGGGTCACAGATTTCTCTCACAACCGTTGGACATACAGAAAAGAGGGAGTTTCCTTATTTGAACTGTAACTAACCCATTCTTCTTTACAATCCCCACTTGTTAGAGGAGAAACATTAACTTTTCATCCTATCTACTTTAAAATATAGCTCAATCCAGTACACAAAAAAGTCCATCTAGAATATGTACTGTCCGGTTTCACAGCCACTAATGCCTCTTTAATTTTAAATGTGAACACTTAAAATTCAATTCCCCACTTATCCTATTTGACTTCCCTTTTATTTCTTAAAATAATTATCAAAAAAATGAGGTTTATTTTCACTGCTCTTTACTCAGAAATAGTTTAGCTCTCTTCCTAGATGTCCCTAGAAGTCAAATAATTAGAAGTTGATTTTTAACTTGTATGTGTTCTATGATTTTTAAAATGTAAAAATAGATATATAAGGGATATGTATATTGTGACTTGTATATTGTATATTGTGACATTGTATACAATGTATATTGTAAATTGTGACTCAGAGAATATACAAATTACTTTGTGTTAGCATGTAAGGATTAGGAGGGGTACTGTTTTTCTATTTTAAATTCTCTTTTAATGTCATTATATTATTTTTACAATTAAAATGTTTAAAATAAAAAATAATAATAATTCTTATCATTGGGTACAAGTCTAGCGTTTCATAGCTACACACTACTCATGGCTACATATTATATATTCAGATCGCTTTTATCATCCCAGAATGCCCTATTGGATACAGCTGCTCCAAACAGTGCTGGATCTCAGATTTCTCCGCCATCACCCCTGGCTGGCTAGGACTGGGTAAGGTCTGGATGTGTGGAAATGAGTGTAGCTCCCCTTCCTCCCTTCCTTCTGGCTTTGGCGGGCAGGAACCCTGTGGTCTGGTGCTGGTCTTTAGTGAGGCCAGGTGCCTCGACCTTGGAGCCCTTCAGTGGTCTTTGCTACCATACAAATATCCCTGTCTCAATTTCCTGACTTCAGGGGTCTTACAGAGGCCCAGTTTGTGTGTATCCCATGACATAGCTCCCTAGTCTCCATAAGAAGGCCTGGGGCTTGCAGAAGGAAGTGAGCCAGGCTTGCTCACCTGACCACCTTCTGGGACCTACGCAATAGTCTAGGCCTGTGGGCTTCTCTGCACTCCCTGTCACCCCAGCCTCAGCATCTCCAGACACTGAGAACTCTATTCCCCCAGAAGCCTACCACAACCACATCTGATCTTACATCTGCATACTACCACATTTTTCCCGAGTCTGATGCATTGAGGGACTCTAAAGAGACTACAATTTTCCCAGGCTGTGCCCAAGAAGTAGGGGCAAGACCCCAACCCTCAGACCCCCTGAGACTTCTCTGGCTGGTGGTGCGCATCTCCTCTTCCAGAAGTTTCAACGCAGTGGGGGACAGGCCCAGGTGCCTGCTTCTCGCCTCTGTCCCTCTCCCTTTTTTTTCTCTTAACTACTTTTCTTCTTCCCATTGCTCCTCAGGGATGAAACAGGATGGGATATTCACTGATTATTCAGTGTCATACGGCAGAGCAACAAGCCTGGTAACCAGGCTTTCTCATCCCTAGTTGAAAAAGCAAGGCCTTTTCCTTTGTGTATTTTAGAGGGAAATCAAGGAATTTTTAAAATTCCTCCTCAAAACAATGGCTGGCTTGGAAGGCCATTGTCTTCCCGCAGAATGCTGTTTTATTTTCAGTGGAGGCGGGGATTATTACTCGCACCTTTGTCTTTGCATTCTATATGTAAGATTTCTAATCTCCACATCCTCCGCTTGTGTTTTCCCACCCCACCCATGCAGGCAGAGGGAAGCCCTGGTCCCACAAAGGCACAAATCATTTCCTCAGAAAGATTAACCAGAAACAGCATATGAGCAAGTTTCAAATCATCACACCCATTACAATAAGGAAGACACAATTTTCATTTTTACATTTTTTATGACAGTTGTTGGCTTAGGCTAATCGAAACTGTCTTTAGAGAAGAGGTATTTCCCAAGGTCACATGTTTTAATATAATTGGCATGGGATCAAATGGATGTTAAAGAGTTGGCATCCAAAATTACCACACTGTTGGCCTTGTGACCAAAAAAATCCAAATTCCAAAACACTTTTGGTCCAAACACTTTCAGATAAGGGATACTCAGCCCTTAGTGACTCAGGAAATAACCCATGATAATAATATTACTATACTACTACTTACCAATAACAATGACAACATAAACAGAAGAAGTCTTAAATCAGAGGATAAGAGTAATAGTAATAGCCTAGTTTTTGTTTCTAGGCCCAGGATTATGGCTTAAAATGGACATAAGTAGTACCATTAAGTGGTTTTATTTCATAGAATCTCTAAATGCAGTAGAATCACAGGGATGACAGAAGCCTTAAAGACCACTTCCCCAACTCCCTATGAAACATTCATATGTCCTGACAGCAGTAGCAAGCTCTTCTCCAAACTCTGCTTGAATATCTCCATAGAAGAGAAGCTCACCACTCCCACGGGTGATTTTTTTTTATTTTTTTCCGAGACGGAGTCTCGCTCTGTTGCCCAGGCTGGAGTGCAGTGGCGCAATCTCGGCTCACTGCAAGCTCCGCCTCCAGGGTTCACGCCATTCTCCTGCCTCAGCCTCCTGAGTAGCTGGGACTACAGGCGCCCGCCACCAAGCCCGGCTAATTTTTTGTATTTTTAGTAGAGACGGGGTTTCACTGTGTCAGCCAGGAAGGTCGCGATCTCCTGACCTCATGATCCGCCCGCCTCGGCCTCCCAAAGTGCTGGGATTACAGGTTTGAGCCACTACGCCCGGCCGGTGATTTTTTTTCTTCTGAGTTCTGATGGTTCTAATTCTCTTCCTTACATTACGTATTACTTTGTCTCACTATAACTTTTTCCCATTTATTCATTTTTTAAAAAGTTGTTCATGACTAATCAAACACAGCAGTTTGTAAAGCATTACAAAGGTTTATAAAGTAAAAATTAAGGTTTCTCCACTACATCCCACCAGATTCTATTCCCCAGAGGTGATCAGATTCTTTATACAATTCATTTTTTGTTTTTTTGTTTTTTGTTTTTTGTTTTTTTGAGACAGAGTCTCACTGTTTCACCCAGGCTGGAGTGTAGTGGCGTAATCTCGGCTCACTGCAACCTCCACCTCCTGCGTTCAAGTGAGCATGTCCGGCTAATTTTTGTATTTTTAGTAGAGATGGGGTTTCACCATGTTGGCCAGGCTGGTCTCAAACTCCTGACCTCAAGTGATCCACCCACTTCGGCCTCTCAAAGTGCTGAGATTACAGACGTGAGCCACCGCGCCCAACCAGATACTTTATATACTTCTGACAACAGGGCTTGTTTCCTTTAGTATTGCATTGTGAACATAGTTCCATATCCCAGATTGATAGCTCTGAACGGACAGGCTACAATTCATCTAACACATTCCCCATCAGTGGGTCTCCCACTGGCCCCAGTTTGGCCTTCTGGTGTCACTTGGAAGAGTCTTAGTTTTTAAAACATTTAAAGTCAGCTATTATGTCATCACTGAACTTTCTCCAGGCCAAACATCCTGCGTTCCTAACATCATTTCTCATATGATGTGGTTCTAGATTCCTCCATATATGCTGTACCTTTTCTGGGTCCCCAGACCCCAACAGCAGGCTCCAAGGCAGCAGCTTTGGGCATTGCAGAATGAGAGAAGGCCATGCCTCAGTTTCTGCCGGAGGACCTAAGGGACTACTCATTTGCCAGGCAGCTGGGTCCCCTCATCATTGGCAGTTGGGTGACCAAATCATTTCTTTTCTAAACCTCAACACTTTTGAGAGTGGGAGGTATACAAGTTGGATGGGACATGGAGAACCCAGGACCTTCCAGGGTGAAATAGGCATTTTTCATGCAAAAGTTGAAGTCAGTTAAAACTTGAAGGGGTTTCTTTTTTACACCAACTGCTTTTAAACTAAGCTCTCAGGTTAGTTTAGCAGCATACTCAATAGAGGCAAAAATGGTCTAATTTGAAGGTAGATTTGGTTTTAGAAAACAGTCAGTCTTTATCACATAGAGGAAACATGAGAGACCAACTGCTCTAGCTTCCTTTATGGTGAAGAACAAGACCCAGTGAGGTAAAGGGTCATGGTTTAAGGTAATTCCATTGATTAGTGACATCTTTATTTAAGAGGGGAAAAAAATTTATTGAAGATGTAGAACCAAAATTCAAACCAGCACCTATGATGTGCCTGTCACAATGCTAAGGTTTTTAAACATATTTTTATTAAATCAGTATTAATTGAGCACTTACTATATGCAAGCCACTGTGTAATATGCTTGGGAGGAAATCCCTGTCCTCAAACAGTTCACTTATTGGCTCATGTAACCTATCAATAAACCAGCAGGGTCAATATTCACATTTCATTTTGGGATATATGTGAATGGATAGGAGGAAGGCACATGCATAAGAAGAAATGGAGACTCAGAAAAGTGAACTTATTTGCTGAAAGTCACAAAACAAGTAAGTGGGAGAGCAGAATTCTGACTCCCTGCCTTACACCAGAAATCACGCCACAGCCTGCTCCGTGCTAGCATCAAGTTTGGCCTTGGGAAACCTGGGGGAGCCTCAGGATTGCACCTTGATCAGTGCATGGGGTCTATGAGTCACAGCAGAGGTGGCGGTGACCTCTACAAACTCTTGCTACCAATGACTACACCCCTCACACAGGGATTGTCTACTAGTGAGAAAAACCATAGTCTACTTTAGATTCCTTATGTTATTGTAAGTAGGGAAGACCATTACACACTGTACAAAGACATATTTAACATAACAACAACCAGGATTTGTAAAGGATCTTTGCAGATTTCTAAGTGCTTTCACATGCCTCATCGCGTTTAATATTTACTACCCTAACAGACAGGCAGCCATCATTTTCCCCTACAGACCAGCCAGCGAGGCTGGAGGGTGAGGCAACCTGCCCAAAATTCCAGAAATCGTGGACAAGAGCCAGTATACCAACCCAGACCTTTTTCTCTATTGTAATTAATTAACTATCTCCAGCTATTTCATTAGCAACACAATATGGAAGGTCCTTATAGAGGGACAGCACGGAATACCCTCATGTTATTGGTTGATTGTGGTTTATGGAAGTAATGCTATTCCTTCTTAAGATGCCTTCAGGTTCATTTCAACTGTAAGGGCATATTCAATCCTCCCATCCCAGGCTGAGTCGTCATCAGAGCGAACAAGCAGCCTGGCTCAAGTTTCCTTCCTTGGTGTTTTCTTATCTGTCTCCCACCAATGGCTTGGCCTGTATGGGTGAGTGGGGTCAGGAAGTGGCATACAGTCTCTGTTTTTATTCTCTGTTTAGAAATTTTCTAATTATAGGTCACACCAAGAGTTTCCATTCCTCCCCCAACAACCCCCCATGACTCTTCACCTTGTTTATGTAACTTAATAAGCAAAGACCCAAGGCTTTTTTTTTTCTTTTTTAAGACTTAAACCATGAAGCTTTTAATGAGGAATCAAACTCATTCCCTTATCTTTCTGGCTAGTAAATAGCTGCCTGTTATCTTCTTAGTGTGTAGCTGAACTTACAATCTCCTTTCTGGTCAGGGGTTTTATAGTCTGATTACGCCTTAGGCTTCCTGTGCAAGCCATCAGAAGAAGGACTATTCACACACACACGCTACAAAAAAGGAGATTTAAGGTAAAGTCCTTTAAAACTCCAGCCTTCACAGAATAAAGAGATGATATATCACAGAATCAAGAAACAAGAGTCACAAATTCAAGATAGAGCTATCATGGCATCCAACAAAATGAAGTTGCCTATTTAGGGTGTAAATGAGAGCGAGATTTTAGTCAATTGTCATGCTTTGGAGACTGCAAGTTAAGGGCCAACACTTAAATAATTTTATTCCAATTCTATCAAGATTTTTTCCCTAACTTAACTGCCTAAAAAAATTATAAAAGTTATGTCACCTTAGCCTACGATCCTTTGGAAATATATTCAATAATAGTAACTTTTAGACAAAATTTGACCAGTGGCCATAAACCAAATCCATAGAACAAAATGAAAAATATCCTACTTTTAAGAGACAAAAACACATTCTTAAGCCAAATGTTATTAAAGCAAAAAACAACTATGTAGGAAATATTCTGTGTTTTTCCCTACCAGCAGTGTTCAAGCAGAAATCACTTCTGCAGAACTACTGAACAATGAAGGCTGGAAAGGAAATATAAAAGAAGTGGTATTTTGGTAAAAAGATCCTGACCCTGAGGATTTGCACTAGTATTAAGTGTTACAAAATTAACCTTTCAACTATCCTCTGGGGTCTGAAGAACACACCAAAATGAAGGAAAACTAATTCATGAAACAGGCTGCCAAGGAGGATCAAGGAAGGGGCTTGCTATTCAGGAAGCTCAAGAAACAGCACCCAAGCAGGGATGCAGGGCCCAGAAAGAAAAGATTTAACTGATTCCAGAAAAGTCATTGAGCTTTGTTAAAGAAGGAGTCGTGGCAGCCTCACTACCAAACATTTGTACCTACCTCCTCCTCCATGTGGTGAGGAGGATTTGAGGCCTGGCACAAAAGCAAGGCCATCACCATCATCATTATTGCTATTATCAGGGAATCCCCAAGCAATGTCTATTCAAGAGATGTTTGAAGCCTTACGCAGGCATTTTCCAGCCTTTGAGTTTTTTGACCCCTTTTTTCTTTGATCTTTGTTCCATTTTGATACATGGAAAAATCTTACTCCACCGTCTCAACTAGATTTCAGTAGGTTTTTCTGTGTGGGAACGTCTCTAAGTATCTCTGAGCAGTCTATCTTCTGTGTAGGTGCACCAGCAAGAAGAATTTGTTGATCTTTACTATTGTAAAATAAATATATATTTTTATTATTCAGTATAATACAGAATATTTTATGTATATATTATGTTGCTTTATATTTCATTGCTTAATATATTATTGTATTGAGTACATTTTTTCCCAAGCATACACAACTTTCTCCTCTCCCCAAAATCCTTTACCACGCCCTTTATAAAAATCACTACTTTAGGACTTAGTCTAGGAGAATTATCTCATTTGTGATGTACATTGCCGGGTGATTTTCTAAAGGAAGCAGGACTTTGTGAACTTACTGAATTCCTGTGAAAAGAAGTAAAATAGGAACATAAGGCTAATGTAGAGAAAAGTTGGAGGAAGGGCTAATGAGATTAATTAGATAGATAGATAGATAGATAGATAGATAGATAGATAGATAGATTTTAAACATAAATAAACATCACGCTCTTTAGTCCCTCAATACATAAAAGTGGTAACTTGAGCCACCAGAGCTACAATGAATGAATCCAATACACTTTAATGTAATCGCCATGTCCAACTCACAGTGCTTTTAGACAGATTACCAAAGGGCACCCCTTCCTCAAGGCACTTTACTTTCATCTTCTGGAAATCATTGTAATATACTGATATTTTTTAAGAACAAGAAACTCCCACCTGCTTTAAAACTTGCATGTAAATTTGTACAAATCTATAATATTTATGATGCAAATCATACTCTGTAGAAAGTCCTCTGTTCAGTCTACAACTTGCTCAGGGACACCCAGCTCCCCTGGCACCGCTTGTGTAATGCCCTTCACCACAATCATGAGGAGCTGTGTTTGTTTTATGCAAGGATTCATCTAACTCAGTTCCTGGTACACAGTATGTTCTCCAGATAGCAATTGAATGACGGAATGAATGTGTGAACCAAAAAAATAAATGAATGAATGGCCCCTCTTTAGCACAAAAATCTATTGCAAAAGTGAAAAATCAGTACAGCTAATGTTTACTGAGCACCTACTATGCATCAGTCCCTGTGCTAAGCATATGTGCGCATTCTCATTAAAATCCTGTGAAGTACAGATTTTTACTCTTCACAGAGAAGTTAAGTAACTTGCTACAGTCATTCAGCTGGTGACTTACAAACCACGGGACCATATAATCACATTCCTAACCGCTACACTGGCAAGTCGGCCTGTATCCTGTCCTGCTCCAAGGGGGAGCTACACCTTTTGGAAACACAGAGTTCCCTTGTGTGGCCAGGATAAGGAAAAGAAGGCATCTGAGATCCCATGGCCATGATGATTTCCTTTTCTGTCTGTAAAGACGAAGTTACTCTCTTCATGCAACTTAACCAGCAATTAGGTCAGATCACACAATATTCCTAGTCCTGGCCTGCATGCCCAGCACTCACCTTTGAAATCAGTTAGCAGCGAATCATTAAGTTACAGAATAAGAGCCCTCGCATCACCTGTGGGTGCAACACCTGGGTTTACAGCACCCTCTGAAATGTCCTGGCCACTAGATGGCACTGAAGCTCAAATGTCACAGAACTGTACAAAACATGTCCCGCCATGTTTTAGGTAAGACGATAACAACAATAACCAGAACAGCAACATTATTAAATACTTACTATAAGCTAGGTACTCTTCCAAGGTCTCTATTTGCATTATCACATTGAATCCTCACAACTCTATGGGGGTGAATTCATTATTATCGCCATAATAGATTTAGAAACAGATTTAGAAAGTCAAGTATCTTGGCCAAGTTCACACCGCTAGTAAGAGGCAGAGCAGAGATTTTAGCTCAGGCAACCTGACTCCAAAGCTCAACATTCCTAACACTCCACTGCTCTGCTACACTATCATTGTCCTTTCACTTAGCTGCTGAGCACATGTTCAGTATCCACCACAGATTATTTTTGAAACTCCTTTTGGAAAATCCTCTCTCATGGGGGAAAAAGAAAACCTGCATTCAGGCCACATAAGCACATCAGGCACAAGCCAAGATTCAGATGTACTGGAGCTATTTGCTCAAGGGCGCAACCTCAAAAGAATATCATCCTGGTGGTGAAGAAATGGGTCACAGCCTGTGGTGCAGCAAAGCAAAGTCAGCTGGATCCAGCTGCAAGGTCTCACATGTTAGGAAGAGCCCCCAGGAAGATGGCCAAGGGCAAGCCCTGGCTCCTCCTTACTCATCATGATATCTAGAGCACGACACTTAAGCATCTGGAGCCTCTGGTATTGTATCTATTAAAAGGGGGAAAATGCATGCCTTGTCCTCTCTACTGGGTAAAAATAAAATGTATAAAGTGTTCACTGTGGTCATTTCAGAGTTAAGTATAATATCATTAAAAGCCTTCATTCCCCCTTTTCACCTAGGCAACATCTTGCCCCATCTTTCCTTTTATAACCCAAGTCTGTTTCCAGAGAACTGTTCTCAAAGCATAGATCTTACCAGATCTGCTCCCCCCAGCCCTGCCAATGACTCTATCTTCAATTCCAAACATAGCAGCTAAGGCCTTCCATCACCCACTTGCAACCTGCCTCTTCTTCCTCATCTCTCCCAACTTTGCCCTTCCTTCACCTTATGCGCAACTGGACCAGATGCTTTGCTGTACCCAAATATTCTTATTTCTCTGCCTCTGCATCCCTGCTCAGATATTCCTTCCACCTGTCCATGGTTTGTGCTGCCCAACATCAGAGCTATTGGGCTTTTAATTAGAGCTTGTGCTCTTCCTTTAAGGAATGACTCCCCTGGCATTGCATTGGCCAAGAGATGGGTATATGACCTAGGTAAGACCTCTCAGTCCCTCTTACCTTGAAATTTGTACCTTAAGAGAAGTGACCCAAACCAAAAGCACTGGAGTTGACTCATCCTTATAGGCCATACTCTAAAAAAAAAAAGCGCCATCTATCCCTAGTACATCAATCTATAACATGTTTCCTTAAAGGTACAGCTTTTTACTTCAATTCAGGAGCTATCTCCACATTCCCCAACAGATTCCCCCTGGTGGTGGTGGTGTTGTTTTTTTTAATTTTTTTTTTCCTCTTCAATTAGCCAGGGTTCATATCTGCTTCTTGCAGCCACTAAATAATCCTTCAAGGTTCAGTTCAAATGGCAATTCCTTCATAAAGCCTCACTTAGGCACATTTTATAGCAGTTATTTGTATACATTTCTGTTTTCCCTCTACATTATTAGCTCCTTAAAGACAGGGATCAGGACTTGTTCATCTTCGTACCCCAACTGCTCCCAGTAGACCAGACACATGGTCATTTTTTGGTAAATACTTATTGACTTGAATCGCAAACCAGTTAAGAAGGAGAATTTAAAGTACTTTGTAGGATTCAGTGGTATTTTAATTCTGTGTTTTGTAGTGTTCATGAATGCTGTTATCTAATAAAATTTGTTTTTCTAGAGAAATCATCTATCCAAATTCTACAACCATTATCACATTTTCAAGACAGCCTGAGGCTTACAGTGAATTTGAGAGTTCTCCTCAGATCCAGAGACTTCTAACTTTTGCCCTGCTTTCCCTCTCTGCTGAAATGTCAGGGCTCTGGCAGCTGCCACTGTCAGATCCCAAACAAGCGTGTGAATAACAATGGGAAGTGTGACAATTCCCTAAGTTGTTTTTTTTCTTTAAGCCTTCACAGGAAGAGCTTGACTATGGCGAATTCTATGTTTAGACTGTAGTCTTTTGTATTTAGTTTAGTAAACTGCATTTCAAGGCCCCTAGGATGCAAGTTATACTCATTATAATGCACGAATAATTTCCCCTTCAACATGATTTTCACATCAGAATGATAAAGGACAACCAAAAGATAAGAATGAACTGTTGCAGTATGAAACTGACCCACAGCTTACGTAAAACTGTAAATGAGCACAATTGAATTGTTTATTGAAGCATATTTATAAATACTACCAAACCAAACATGATTCCTGTTATCTCTAATGAAAAAATTATACTTTTCCTTTTTCCTGACAAGGAATGAGGGGAAGGGATAGGGAGAAGGGAAGCTGACAGCAAGGTTTCTTACTACACTGCTCCCTCTCCTCCTAATTAAGAAGTCTGCTGATTGGGGCAGTCCTCACAGCAGCAGCCACCTAGCAGAAGTGCAGGGGAAGCCTTAGATCTGCTTATTATCCACTTTATTAGGCACCCCTGCTTTACATTCTATGAGTTGTCCACTCCCAATAATTACTTCTTCCTGAACATCCATCTTGACAAGAATGAAAAGCCTTCACAAAAGGCTTTTTCCCAAAAGAAAAAGTTCAAGTATCTTCTCTTTTCACACCCCATACTTCCAAACATTGTCCTTTAACACAGCAAATGATAAGGTTAAACTTGGCCTATGCTCCAAGTATAAAACCCAAGGACACTACCTATGCATAAAAATAAAATGAACTAGTGGAAGAACATTCCATGCTCATGGGTAGGAAGAATCAGTATCGTGAAAATGGCCATACTGCCCAAGGTAATTTATAGATTCAATGCCATGTCCATCAAGCTACCAATGGCTTTCTTCACAGAATTGGAAAAAACTACTTTAAAGTTCATATGGAATCAAAAAAGAGCCCGCATTGCCAAGTCAATTCTAAGTCAAAAGAACAAAGCTGGAGACATCATGCTACCTGACTTCAAACTATACTACAAGGCTACAATAATCAAAACCGCATGGTACTGGTACCAAAACAGAGATATAGATCAATGGAACAGAACAGAGCCCTCAGAAATAATGCCACATATCTACAACCATCTGATCTTTGACAAACCTGACAAAAACAAGCAATGGGGAAAGGATTCCCTATTTAATAAATGGTGCTGGGAAAACTGGCTAGCTATATGTAGAAAGCTGAAACTGGATCCCTTCCTTACACCTTATACAAAAATTAATTCAAGATGGATTAAAGACTTACATGTTAGACCTAAAACCATAAAAACCCTAGAAGAAAACCTAGGCAATACCATTCAGGACATAGGCATGGGCAAGGAACTTCATGTCTAAAACACCAAAAGCAATGGCAACAAAAGCCAAAATTGGCAAATAGGATCTAATTAAACTAAAGAGCTTCTGCACAGCAAAAGGAACTACCATCAGAGTGAACAGGCAACCTACAAAGTGGGAGAAAATTTTCACAACCTATTCATCTGACAAAGGGCTAATATCCAGAATCTACAATGAACTCCAACAAATTTACAAGAAAAAAACAAACAACCCCATCAAAAAGTGGGCAAAGGATAAGAGCAGACACTTCTCAAAAGAAGACAAAAAAGGCAGCCAAAAAAAACATGAAAAAATGCTCGTCATCACTGGCCATCAGAGAAATGCAAATCAAAATCACAATGAGATACCATCTCACACCAGTTAAAATGGCAATCATTAAAAAGTTCAGGAAACAACAGGTGCTGGAGAGGATGTGGAGAAATAGGAACACTTTTACACTGTTGGTGGGACTGTAAACTAGTTCAACCATTGTGGAAGTCAGTGTGGCAATTCCTCAGGGATCTAGAACTAGAAATATCATTTAACCCAGCCATCCCATTACTGGGTATATACCCAAAGGATTATAAATCATGCTGCTCTAAAGACACATGCACACGTATGTTTATTGCGGCACTATTCACAATAGCAAAGACTTGGAACCAACCCAAATATAGACTGGATATAGACAAATATAAACAACCAAATATAGACAACCAAACCAACCAAATAATAGACTGGATTAAGAAAATGTGGCACATATACACCATGGAATACTATGCAGCCATAAAAAAGGATGAGTTCATGTCCTTTGTAGGGACATGGATTAAACCAGAAACCATCATTCTCAGCAAACTATCGCAAGGACAAGAAACCAAACACCACATGTTCTCACTCATAGGTGGGAATCGAACAATGAGAAAAACATGGACACGGGAAGGGGAACATCACACTCCGGGACTGTTGTGGGGTGGGGGGAGCGGGGAGGGATAACATTAGGAGATATACCTAATGCTAAATGATGAGTTAATGGGTGCAGCACATCAACATGGCACATGTATACCTATGTAACAAACCTGCACATTGTGCACATGTACCCTAAAACTTAAAGTATAATAATAATAAAATTTAAAAACAAAGAACAACAACATAGGCTACTATATTTAGAATCTATAGTAAAGCTATGGCAAATTCTATATATATATATAAAATATAGACATATGTATTTCTATACACACATACTATATATTATGTATATATGTGCATACACATATGCACATACACATATGTACTACATATATACACATATATATACTATAATTTAAAAAAATAAGATAAAATAAAATGAACTGTCTGGGAAAATGAAGAAGATATACTTTTCCCTATTCCTCCCACTAGCTACAACTAAAAACCCCAGACATGTATAAAGCAAATATAAAAAGACTGAAAGGTGGAGAGAAGAAGGTAGACTGGCTGGGGATCTTAGGACCCAAGGAAAGACATGGTGGTAAGTTGCCTTATGTATCCCAGACAAGAAGCTAAAGAGTTCAGCAATCCAGAAATACAAATGAGTTTTGATTTTTTTAAATGCCTCAACAAAAGCCTGTTCTCACTGACCAAAAGACCAGGAAAGGGACAACCTAGCAAAACAGAAAACCTTTAGACAATAACCATTCTACTTCAACCAAACACCACAAACAAAACCCTACTTGCACCCACACCAGCAAAGGCTAAGAGGGGAGCCTAGACTTCACCCTCAAGAGGCTATAACACAGTGGCTGCTACGGTTTGAATGTTTGTGTCCCCTCCAAAATTCACATTGAAACAATCCCCAGGGCAAAGTATTAAGAGATGGGACTTTTGAAAGGTAATTAAGCCCTAATGGGTCTACTTTTTTTATCCCTTATAAAAGGGCCAGAGAGAGGTAGGTAGGCCCTTTTTGCTCTTCCACCTTTCTGCCATGTGAGGACACAGCATTTGTCCCTTCCACAGATGCAGCAATAAGATGCCATCTTGGAAGCATAGACGGACCTCTCTCTCATGAGACATCAAACCTGCCAGCACCTTGATCTTGGACTTTCGGCCTCCAGAACTGTGAAAAATAAATTTCTGTTCTCTACAAATTAGCCTGTTTGTGGTATTTTGTTATAGCTGCACAAGTGGACTAAGACATTGGCCCAATACTCACTAGGGTAGTATCACAGAAAGCCAATCAGGAAGCCAGATTTCTATCCCTGCTGACTGACAGCAAGTCTCTGCCCCAACAGGGTCAGTGGAGGCCACGTGGGAGCTTGGATTTCCACCTCAATCCAACAGTAATGAGAAAACCCTCTTCCTCTTTGCTATGTGGTATCAGAGAATGCCAAAAAAGGGGTCAAGACTTCAACCATCACCAAACAGTAATAAGCCAGTTGCACTGCATTGTCAGTGGAGACCATGTACAAAGGCAAAATTTCTACCCCTACTACTCAGCAGTAATGAGGAGCCTCCACCTCAGGTGTCAAAAGAGGCCAAGTGGGAAACTTAGATTTCTACCTCCACCTGGCAGTAACAAAGCAGCTCCTCTCCTTCCCCTGCTGGACTTGTACCAGAAAAATCCAGGTAAAGCAGAAAACTTAAATAAGATCCAGAGTCTCATAACACAATATAAAAATATCTAAGTAACCCATGCCAATACACATTATAATTAAACTTCTAAAAACTAAAGACAAAGAAAAACCATGAAAGCAGTCAGAGAAAAACCATACCCATAGTGAAAAAAACAATTAGATTGACAGTAAATTTTTCACTGGAAACTATAGGGGCCAAAAGTAATTGGCATAATATTTTTCATGTGCTGAAAGAAAAGAACAGTAGACTCAGAATTGTATACTCAGAAAAAATATCTTAGGGAATGAAAAAGAAATAAAGACATTCTCAGATTCTCAAATGAAAGAAACCAAGAGAATTTGTCACCAGCAGTTCCATTCTAAAAAATTAGCTAAAGGAAGTTCTTCTAAATAGAAAGGAAACAATGAAGAAAGAAACTTTGGAGCATCAGACAGGAATAAAGAACATGATAAGGGAAAACATGGGTAAATACAGTAGGTCTTTCTTCCTCTCTTTAGTTCTCTAAATTATGCTTGTTAAATTAACTCAAGATGGATTAAAGACTTAAAAGTAAAACCCCAAACCATAAAACCCTGGAGGACAACTTAGGCAATACCTAAGTTGCCATAGGCATGGGCAGAAATTTCATGGACATAGGCATGGGCAAAGATTTCATGACGAAGAAGCCAAAAGCAATTTCGACAAAAACAAAAATTGACAAATGGGATCTAATTAAACTAAAGAGCTTCTGCAGAACAAAAAACAAACAAACAAATTATCAAAAGGTAAACAGACAACCTACATAATGGGAGAAAATATCTGCAAACTATGCATCTAACAAATGTCTGATATTCCATATCTATAAGGAACTTAAACAAATTTACAAGCAGAAAACAAACAACCCTATTAAAGTGGGCAAGGGACATGAACAGACACTTTTCAAAAGAAGACATAAATGCAGCCAACAAGCATATGGAAAAAAACTCAACATCATTGATCTTTAGAAAAATTCAAATCAAAACCACAATGAGATACCATCTCATACCAGGCAGAATGGCTTTTACTAAAAAGTCAAAAAATAACAGATGCTGGTGAGTTTACGGGGAAAAAGAGCACTTACACACTATTGGTGTGTGCATAAATTAGTTCAACCATTGTGGAAAACAGTGTGGCAATTCCTCAAAGACCTAAAAACAGCACTACCATTCTACTCAGCAATCCCACTACTGGGTATATACCTAACAGAATATAAATCATTCTATCATAAAGACAAATCCATGTGTATGTTCATTGCAGCACTGTTCACCATAACAAAGACATGGAATCAACCTTAAGGCCCATCAGTGGTAGACTGGATAAAGAAAATGTAGTATATATGCACATGGAACACTATGCAGCCATAAAAAATAATGAGATCATGTCCTTTGCAGAAACATGGATGGAGCTGGAGGCCATTATTCTTAGCAAACTAACACAGAAACAGAAAACCAAATGCCTCATGTTTTCACTTATAAGTGGGGGCTAAATAATGAGAACACATGGATACATAGAAGAGAACAAGAGACACTGGGGCCTACCAGAGGGTGGAAAGTGGAAGGAAGGAGAAGATCAGGAAAAATAACTAATGAGTACTAGACTTAATACCTGGGTGATGAAATAATCTGTACAACAACCCCCCATGACACGAGTATACCTGTATAACAAATCTGCACATGTACCCCTGAACTTAAAATAAAAGTTAAAAAACAACTTAAGGAATAAATCAGCTGGTTCTATTGTCAATTAAAAAAATTTTAATAAATAAATTATGTTTGTTGAAGCAAAAAATTATAAAACTACCTGATATTGTTCTAAATGTATATAGAGAAAATATTTAAGATAATAATATTATAAATAGGGGAGGATAAAAGCAGATAAGATTTCTGTACTAGAATTGGTAAAATGATAATACCAGTAAACCTTCATAAGTCTTGTATAAATAATGTAATACCTAGAGAAACCACTTAAAGAAAAAAGAATGAAAAAGAACAAACAAAGCCTCCAAGAAATATGGGACTACGTGAAAAGACCAAAGCTACAACTAATTGATGTACCTGAAAGTGACAGGGAGAATGGAACCAAGTCAGAAAAGACACTTCAGGATATTATCCAGGAGAACTTCCCCAACCGAGCAAGACTTGCCAACATTCAAATTCAGAAAATACAAAGAACATCACTAAGATACTCCTCAAGAAGAGCAACCCCAAGACATATAATTGTCAGATTCTCCAAGGTTGAAATGAAGGAAACAATGTTAAGGGTAGCCAGAGAGAAAGGTCAGGTTACCTAAAAGGGAAGCCCATCAGAATAACAGCAGATATCACTGCAGAAACCCTACAAACCCGAAGAGAGTGGGGGCCAGTATTCCACATTCTTAAAGAAAAAAATTTTCAACCCAGAATTTCATATCCACCCAAACTAAGCTTCACAAGCAAAGGGGAAATAAAATCCTTTCCAGACAAGCAAATGCTAAGGGATTTTGTCACCACTAGGCCTGCCTTACAAGAGCTCCTGAAGGAAGCACTAAATATGGAAAGGAAAAACTGGTACCAGCCACTGCAAAAACACACCAAAATGTAAAGACCAATGACACTATGAAGAAACTGCAACAACTAATGTGCAAAATAACCAGCTAGCATCAAGATGTCAGGATCAAATTCACACATACCAATATTAACCTTAAATGTAAAAGGGATACATGCCCCAATTAAAAGACACAGACTGGCAAATTGGATAAAGAGTCAAGACCCATTGGTGTGTTGTATTCAGGAGACCCATCTCACATGCAAAGACACACATAGGCTCAAAACAAAGGAATGGAAGAATATTTACCAAGCAAATGGAAAGCAAAAAAAAGCAGGGGTCACAATACTCATCTGTGATAAAACAGACTTTAAACCAACAAAGACCAAAAAAGACAAAGAAGGGCATTACATAATGGTAAAGGGATCAATGCAATAAGAAGAGCTAGCTATCCTAAATATATATGCACCCAATAAGGAGCACTCAGATTCATAAAACAAGTTCTTAGAGACCTACAAAGAGACTTAGACTCCCACAAAATAATAGTGGGAGACTTTAACACCCCACTGACAATATTAGACAGACCAATGAGACAGAAAATTAACAAGGATATTCAGGACTTGAACTCAAATCTGGACCAAGTGGACCTAATAAACATCTACAAAACTCTCCACCCCAAATCAACAGAATCACATTCTTCTCAGCACCAAATAGCATGTATTCTAAAATCAGCCACATAATTGGAAGTAAAACACTCCTCAGCAAATGCAAAAGAATGGAAATAATAACAGTCTCTCAGACCACAGTGCAACCAAATTAGAACTCAGGATTAAGAAACTCACTCAAATGCACACAACTACATGGAAATTGAACAACCTGCTCCTGAATGACTACTGGGTAAATAACAAAATTAAGACAGAAATAAAGAAGTTCTTTGAAAGCAATGAGAACAAACAGAAAACATACCAGAATCTCTGGGACACAGTTAAAGCAGGGTTGTGAGGGAAATTTATCGCACTAAATGCCCACAACAGACATCTGGAAAGATCTCAAATTGATACCCTAACCTCACGATTAAAAGAGCTAGGGAAGCAAGAGCAAATAAATTCAAAAGCTAGCAGAAGACAAGAAATAACTAAGATCAGAGCAGAGCTAAAGGGGATAGAGACACAAAAAACCCTTCAAAAAAATCAGTGAATCCAGGAGCTGGTTTTTTGAAAAGATTAACAAAATAGATAGACTGCTAGCCAGACTAATAAAGAAGACAAGAGAGAAGAATCAAATAGACATAATAAAAAATGATAAAGGGGATATTACCACCAATCCCACAGAAATACAAACTACCATCAGAGAATAGTATAAACATCTCTATGCAAATAAACTAAAAAATCTAGAAGAAATGGATAAATTCCTGGACACATGCACCCTCCCAAGACTAAACCAGGAATAAGTGGAATCCCTGAATAGACCAATAACAAGTTCTGAAATTGAGGCAGAAATTAATAGCATACCAATCAAAAAAAGTCCAGGACCAGACGGATTCACAGCCAAATTCTACCAGAGGTACAAAGAGGAGCTGCTAACACTCCTTCTGAAACTATTCCAAACAATAGAAAAAGAGAGACTCCTCCCTAACTCATTTTATGAGGCCAGCATCATCCTGATACAAAAACCTGGCAGAGACACAACAAAAAAAGAAAATTTCAGGCCAATATCCCTGATGAACATTAATGTGAAAATCCTCAATAAAATACTGGCAAGCAGCACATCAAAAAGTTATCCAACACGATCAAGTTGGCTTCATCCCTGGGATGCAAGGCTGGTTCAACATATGCAAATCAATAAACGTAATCCATCACATAAACTGAACCAGTGACAAAAACCACGTGATTATCTCAATAGATGCAGAAAAGGCCTTTGATAAATTCTAACACCCCTTCCTGCTAAAAACTCTCAATAAACTAGGTGTTGATGGAACATATCTCAAAATACTAAGAGCTATTCATGACAAACCCATAGCCAATAACACACTGAATGGGCAAAAGCTGGAAGTATTCCCTTTGAAAACCAGCACAAGACAAGGATACCCTCTCTCACCACTCCTATTCAACATAGTACTGGAAGTTCTGGCCAGGGCAATCAGGCAAGGGAAAGAAACAAAGGGTATTCAAATAGGAATAGAGGAAGTCAAATTGTCTCTGTTTGCAGATGACATGAATGTATATTTAGAAAGCCCCATCATCTCAGCCCCAAAACTCCTTAAGCTGGTAAGCAACTTCAGCAAAGTCTCAGGATTTTGCACAAAATCAATGTGCAAAAATCACAAGCATTTCTATACACCAATAATAGACAAGCAGAGAGCCAAATCTTGAGTGAACTCCCATTCACAATTGCTACAAAGAGAATAAAATACCTAGGAATACAACTTACAAGGGACGTGAAGGACCCCGTCGAGGAGAACTACAAACCACTGCTTGAGGAAATAAGAGAGGACAAAAACAAATGGAAAAACATTCCATGCTCCTGGATAGGAAGAATCAATATCATGAAAATGGACATACTGCCCAAAGTAATTTATAGATTCAGTGCTGTTCCCATCAAGCTACCATTGACTTCACAGAATTAGAAAAAAACTACTTTGAATTTCATATGGAACCAAAAAAGACCCTGTATAACCAAGACAATCCTAGGCAAAAAGAACAAAGGTGGAGGCATCAGGCTACCTGACTTCAAACTCTACTGCAAGGCTACAGTAACCAAAACAGCATGGTACTGGTACCAAAACAGATATACAGACCAATGGAACAGAACATAGACCATAAAAATAACACCACACATCTACAACCATCTGATTTTTGACAAACCTGACAAAAACAAGCAATGGGGAAAGGATTCCCTATTCAATAAATGGTGCTGGGAAAACTGGCTAGCCATATGTAGAAAACAGAAACTGGACCCCTTCCTTACATCTTATACAAAAATTAACTCAAGGTGGATTAAAGACTTAAATGTAAAACCCAAAACCATAAAAACTCTAGAAGAAAATCTAGGCAACACCATTCAGGACATAGGCATGGGCAAAGATTTCATGACTAAAACACCAAAAGCAATGGCAACAAAAGTCAAAATTGACAAATGGGATCTAATTAAACTAAAGAGCTTCTGCATAGCAAAAGAAACTATCATCAGAGTGAAAAGGCAACCTACAGAATGGGAGAAAATTTTTGCAATCTACCCATCTGACAAAGGTCAAATATCCAGAATCCACAAGGAACTTAAACGAATTTACAAGAAAAAGCAAACAACCCCATCAAAAAGTGGGCAAAGGATATGAACAGACACTTCTCAAAGAAGACATTTATGTGGCCAACAAACATGAAAAAAAGCTCATCATCACTGGTCATTAGAGAAATGTAAATCAAAACCACAATGAGATACCATCTCACACCAGTTAGAATGGTGATTTTTTATATTAATATCATACTTTAAGTTCTACAGTACATGTGCACAACGTGCAGGTTTGTTACGTAGTTATACATGTGCCATGTTGGTTTTCTGCACCCATCAACTCGTCATTTACATTAGGTATTTCTCCTAACGCTATCCCTCCCCCAGGCCTCCACCCCCTGACAGGCCCCAGTGTGTGATGTTCCCTGCCCTGTGTCAATGTGTTTCTCGTTGTTCAACTCCCACCTATGAGTGAGAACATGCAATGTTTGGTTTTCTGTCCTTGTGATATTTTGCTGAGAATTATGGTTTCCAGCTTCATCCATGTCCCTGCAAAGGACATGAACTCATCCTTTTTTATGGCTGCATAGTATTCCATAGTGTATATGTGACACGTTTTCTTTTCTTTTTTTTTTTGAGATGGAGTCTTGCTCTGTCCCCCAGGCTGGAGTGCGGTGGCGCGATCTCGGCTCACTGCAAGCTCCGCCTCCCGGGTTCACGCTATTCTCCTGCCTCAGCCTCCCGAGTAGCTGGGACTACAGGCGCCTGCCAACACGCCCGGCTAATTTTTTTTTGTATTTTTAGTAGAGACGGGGTTTCACTGTGTTAGCCAGGATGGTCTCGATCTCCTGACCTTGTGATCCGCCCGCTTCGGCCTCCCAAAGTGCTAGGATTACAGGCTTGAGCCACCGCGCCCGGCCTGTGACACATTTTAATCCAGTCTATCATTGATGGACATTTGGGTTGGTTCCAAGTCTTTGCTATTGTGAATAGCGCCGCAATAAACATACGTGTGCATGTGTCTTTATAGTAGTATGATTTATAATCCTTTGGGTATATACCCAGTAATGGGATTGCTGAGTCAAATGGTATTTCCGGTTCTAGATCCTTGAGAAATCGCCACACTCTATTCCACATTGAACCATTGTGGAAGACAGTGTGGTGACTCCTCAAGGATCTAGAACCAGTAATACCATTTGACCCAGCAATCCCATTACTGGGTATATACCCAAAGGATCATAAATCATACTACTATAAAGACACATGCACACGTATGTTTATTGTGGCACTATTCACAATAGCAAAGACTTGGAACCAACCCAAATGTCCATCAATGATAGACAAGATAAAGAAAATGCGGCACAAAATGGGATAGTATGCAGCCATAAAAGGAATGAGTTCATGTCCTTTGCAGGGACATGGATGAAGCTGGAAGCCATCATTCTCAGCAAACTAACACAGGAACAGAAAATCAAACACTGCATATTCTCACCCATTGGTGTGAATTTAACAATGAGAACACATGGACTCAGGGAGGGGAACATCATATACCGAGGCCTGTCAGGGGGTGGGGGCAAGGGGAGGGAGAGCATTAGGACAAATACTTAATGCCTGCGGGGCTTAAAACCTAGATGATGGGTTGATAAACAAAAATGGAACTCGAAAACCTTTAAGTAACCCTTAAGAACATGAGAAAAAAATACAGAGGAACAAAAAATATTTTTAAAAACACAGAAACAAAAACTAAAATGGAAGACTGAGCCCTGTCAGATCAATAGTTACATTAAATGTAAATGATCTGAATACACCAGTTAAAAGTGATAGCAGAATGGATTAATAAACATGTTTCAACTATATGTTGTTGACCAGAAATTCACTTCAAATATGATATAGGCAGGTTAAAAGTAGAAAGATGAAAAAAGTTATATTATGAATGGTGACTAAAGGAAATCAGGAATGTCTATATTAATATCAGATAAAATAGATTTCGGAACATAAGCAGACAAGGACATTATATAATGATAAAAGTGTCAATTCACCAAGAAGATATAGCAATTGTAAATGTGTTTGAACAAAGCAATAAAGCTGCAAAATATATGAAGCAAAACCTAATAGAAATGAAAACAGCAACTGACAAATTCACAATTACAGATTGAGAATTCAACACTCTCAACAACTAATACAACAACTGCACAGCAAATCATCAAGAATACAGAAGAAATCAACACCATCAGCCAACAAGATGTACTCAACTTTTATAGAACACTCTAACAGTAGCAGGATGCATATTCCTTACAAACATCTGCAAAACATTACTAAGATAGACCATATATTTGACCATTTTTTTAAAAATGCAACAAATTAAAAGAAATGCAATCATATAGTGTATGTTATCTTACCACAATAAAATCAAACTGGAAACCAATAACATAAAGATAACAGGAAAATCTCCAAACACTTGGAAACTTAGCACCATACATCTAAATAATCCATGGGTCAAAGAGGTAGTCTCAGAGGAAATCAAAACTGAACTGAATGGAAATGAAAACACAGCATATCAAAATTTGTGAGACAAAAACTAAAGCAGTGCTAAGAGGGAAATATATAGCACTAAATGCACATATTAGAATAAAGAAAATGTCTCACATCAATATGGTAAGCTTCTACCTTTAAAAAACTAGAAATAGTAGAGCAAAAATGAATCCAAAGCAAGAAGGAAAAATACAATAAAGATAAGATTAGAAATCAAGGAAATTGAATTTAGAAAAATTATAAAGAAAATCAACAAAACAAAGAGCTGGTGCTTTGAAAAGATCAATAAAATTAACAAACCTCTAGCAAGGCTGACAAACAAAATGATGGAGGACACAAATTGCCAATATAAGTATTAGAAATGATAAAGGAATACCATCACTACAGACCCTGCAGATGTTAAAGAAATAATAAAAGAATACTACTAAAAATGCTACACATATGTTTAATAACTTAAACAAAATGCATCAATTCCTTGTAAAACACAAACTATCACAATTCACACAACATGAAAGAGATAATTTGAATAGCCATATAACTATTTAAGAAAATTGAGTTCGCAAATCCTAGAAATCCCAACACTCCCACCTCCCCGGGCACAGATGGTTTCACTGGAGAATTCTACAAGACATTTAAAGAATTAAGAGCAATTCCACACGATCCCTTCCAGCAAAATAAAAGAATGGAATATTTTCCAATTCATTTTATAAAGCTCTGGTATCTGACATCAAAATGACAGAAAGACAGTACATTAAAAGAAAACCATAGGCCAGTAGCTTTCATGGATAAATGTAAAAATTCTCAACAAAATATTAGCAAATAGAATTCAGAAATATATTTAAAAATTTGTACATCATGACCAAGTGAGGTTTATTCCAGTGATATAAGCTGGTTCAATATTTGAAAATTCATCAATGTAATCTACCATATTACAAGCTAAGGAAAAAAGGTTACATGATCATATCAATCAACAGAGAAAAAGCATTTGACAAAATTCAACACATTTGTGTTAAACACTTTCCGAAAAAAATAAGAATAGAGAAAGACTTTCTCAGCTTGATAACAAAACTTATGTACAAAACTTATGTGATGAAAACTACACAATACTGATGAAAGAAATCAAAGAAAATTTAAATAAAAGGATAGAAATAACATGCTCATGGATCAGAAGACTGAATATGGTAAAGATGCCAATTTTCCCAAATTGACAAAATGGCTTAAAGAAATTCTTAGCAAAACCCCTACAAGATTGTTTTGTGGATACAAGACTATTTTAAAATTTACATTGAAAGACAGAAAGAATTAGAATAACCAAAATAATTTTTCAAAAGTAGAATAAAGTAGAAGGCTCAGTCTACCCAATTTCAAGGCATTATATAGCTACAATAATAAAGACTGAGAGGTATTGGATAGGGATAGACACATAAATCAAGGGAACAGAATAGCAAACCCAGAAACAGACCTGCAAATATGTCCAATTGTTTTTGACAAAAGTGCAAAACAATTCAATGAAAGATAGACAGCCTTTTCAAGAAATAATGTTTGATAAATTGGATACTCGGAGACAAAAAAAAAGGAGAAAATCCTTCACTGAAGTCTAATAGGTTACATAAAAATTAACTCAAAATGGATCAAAGACTTACACATAAAATATAACACTATAAAACTTAAAAAAAAGTTAAGGTGAATCTTTGGGATCTAGTTACTCCAAGAGGGGCTTGGGCCATAATCCCTAAAGACTCAATCCAGAATGCCATGATCCTGAATGTTGAAATCCCTGAAGATTAAAATTTATAAAGTCTAAAATCCCCAAAATCACAATTCTGAAAAATCAAAATTCTAAAAACATAATTCTGGAAAAAATAATTTTAAAAAATTATTTAAAAGATATTTATTTACACTTTTAAAGGGGGGTTTACTTGAGAAATATTTAAAAACACAACAGAACACTTCATAGGCCACTTACACAAGAAAAAAGGCAATAATAACATGCATTTTTTGCAAACATATACACTCAGTATACTAAAAAGACAGTTGCACATGTATAACAGTTATGAGCAGATAGACCATATTCATAAAGGAATCACTTATATAACTGTGGTCATGTGAAATACTGTGACAGACAAAAAAACAGAAGAAAGGTCTCTCCCAGTTCTCAGAGAGAGATCAATTCACCTTCTGTATTTGTTATCTTTAGCCCCCTTGCTGACTGAATAGTACTTGCCAAGATTGAGGGCAGATCTTCCTCACCTAGTCCACTGAGACTCACACTAATCTCTTCTGGAAACACACCCAAAACATGCTTTACCAAGTGTATAGGTAACTCTTAGTCCAGTTAAGTTGGCAACTAAAATTAAGGCCATAAATTCACCCCTTGTCAGTTTGGCACTCAATTGCATCTCCTTAAACCATAACTTCCAAATAAAGACAATAACAAAGTAATCGTTCTGCATAACATAATGCAACTAAAATGATACAACTATCCTGCAGACAATCTAAAATGCACTAACTGCAATTTTCACGATTTAAAATTTTAGGGATTTTAGACGTTAGAGGCTTCAACTTTTGGAATTTTGATCTTTAAAGATTTCAACATTGAGGATTATGGCATTCAAGACTGAGTTTTTTGGGATTACAATCGGCATCTCTCAAAGAGTTCTTAGACTTAACACAAAAAGCATGAGCCATGAAAGAAAAAAGTGATAAATCAGACTTTATAAAAATTAAAAACTTTTGCTCTATGAAAAGATCCTGTTAAGAGGATGAAAAGAGTAGCTACAGACCAGGAAAAAATGTTTGCAAAGCACAAATTCATTAAAAAAAAAAAAAAAACTGGAATCTAGACTATATAAAGGACCCTCCAAACTCAACAGTAAACAAAAAAATTTTTAATCCACTATTCAAGAGACACTTCGCTGAAAAATATACATAAATGGCACTAAATACATGAAAAGATGTTCACCATAGAAAATTATGCTGAGTGGAAAAAGCCAATTCCAAAATGTTACATACTATATAGTTCCATTTATATAACATTCTTGAAATGACAAAAGTTTAGAAATGTAGAACAGATTAGTGACTGCCAGGAGTTAACAAGGAAATGGAGGCAGGAGGGCATCAGTTGTAGCTCTACAAAGGCAACATGAGGAATCCTTGTGGTGATAGAAATCTTCTACATCTCGACTGTTATGTCAATATCCTGATAATAATATTGTGCTATGGTTTTGCAAGATATTACCATTGGGAGAAATGGCAAAGCATACACAGAATCATTAATATTATTATTATTATTATTATTATTTTGAGACAGAGTCTCACTCTGTCACCCAGGCTGAAGTGCAGTTGCATGATCTTGGCTCAATGCAACCTCCACCTCCCAGGTTCAAACAATTCTCCTGCCTCAGCCTCCCGAGTAGCTGGGACTACAGGCACCCGCCACCACCCTGGGCTAATTTTTGTATTTTTAGTAGAGACAGGGTTTCACTATATTGACCAGGTTGGTCTCAAACTCCTGACCTTGTGATCTGCCTGCCTGGGCCTCCCAAAGTGCTGGGATTACAGGTGTGAGCCACCACGCCTGGCCCAGAATCATTCTATATTATTTCTTACAACTGTATGTGAATCTACAAGTTCACAATTTCAAGATCTTGAAATAAAGAGTTCAGTTAAAAATGTTTTTAAGTAAATAAATAAAATAAAGAGAATTGAAGAAAAACAAAAGAAGCTATCACAGATTAAATGTAGTTCCTGCTAATTATACTATATGGTTCCTACTCTATTTTCAAACTACTTAAACTTTTTTCTTCAGGATAACACTACAAAGCACAGTAAAAGGAAGATTTTTGAAGAGACTTGCAGACTAATTGGTTAATTGTAACATGAAGAAGGTTGAAAGTTATAGTAGGATAGGATATAGACAAAGGTGAGAAAAAATATTCCACAAAGTCAGTGGAAGGGGGGGACATCTCACTTAGCTGGTTACATTTGGCCAGTGAGCCTACAAGCCCTGTGAGGGATAGTTATCACAGACAAAAGAACAGAAAACAAATATTTTCAATTAAGAGATTAAAATGGAGATAGAACAGAGAAGCCAAATTTCAGATTGGTATTTTCAATTAAGAGATTAATATGGAGATAGAAAGAGAAACCAAATCTCAGACTGGCATTTGATTTTCAAAGTCTTTTCTATTCTTGGCCTTTACACTTTGTTGAGGATTATGATTTTGTGATTTGAACAGTCCAGTTAATTCTCGAGATTATGGCAGACAAAATAACTGTCTGCCAAAATAACAACTTCAGAAAACTTGTTGCTTTCAAATAAAGATTTAAAAATTTTTACAGTCAGCCTGGGAGAAAAAAATACTGTTGGTCTATGTGATGGTTAATACTGTGTGTCAACTTGATTGGAATGAAGTATGCAAAGTACTGATCCTGGATGTGCCTGTGAGGGTGTTGCCAAAGGGGATCAACATTTGAGTCAGTGGGCTGGGAAAGGTGGACCCAGCTTTAATCCGGGTGGGCACCATCTAGTCAGCTGCCAGTGCAGCTAGAATATAAAGCAGACAGAAAAATGTGAAAAGACTAGACTGGCCTACCTCCCAGCCTACATCTTTCTCTCGTGCTGGATGCTGCCTGCCTTTGAACATCAGACTCAGTTCTTCAGTTTTGGGACTGGGACTGGCTCTCCTTGCTCCTCGGCTTGCAGATGGCCCATTGTGGGACCTTGTGATAGTGTGAGTTAATACTTAATAAACTCCCCTTTGTATATAGATCTATCCTATTAGTTCTGTCCCTCTAGAGAACCCTAATACAGTCTATTTTATAAAAAAGTCACCAACTCTTTCCCAGTAATCCCATTTCAAATGTGATACCTCTGAAAAAGTTTAGTTTAAACAGCTTATTAATCATTCATCACACAGCAAGGTGACTAATTTATTCATTTGTGAGTTTTGGTAGTTTAACATGATTTCTCTTAGGCCATTGGTCCAGTATTCATTCACATCACAATTCATGTAGTGGGATTTTCTCTGGGAATCCAAACAAAAGCTGTTAACAACAGCATCTACAAACTGCTTCCAACAAACTTCATGAAAAATTATTAATAAAAGAAAAGCAAATATTTTCCTTAAAAGCAATAAAAATGTTCCCTGTCATAAATAAAACAATTAAGAACTCAGCCATAGTAGGAAGACAAGATAAATGGAAAAAGAAAAAGAATATTCAGTGATGTTATTTTCAGTTTATAGAGAGGAGACAGCCTAGCATACAACAGTTTAATTTCTAACCTTAATGTAATCTCTGAATAAAGCAAATAATTTTAATCAATCTTTGTTTGCTTTAAGCTTCATCAGAATTGTATTTCTACTTCATTTTATGATGTTCAACTAGTTCAATTTTTCTATTTCAAATGAATATAAAAATAAATACCTGAGTCTTAGTCTTAAAATAATTGTTAATAAATGCCATCTATGATATTTTATGTGTTTTTAATGCCTTACTTCATTTGTCCTATATGTGGATCAGGTTATATTTCTTACATGAATAAAGCATTTAATATCAACGAGGAGAAATTTCTCTTCATGTGGTAGTACCAGATAAACCTGAAAGAGTCTGTTGGCCTGATTCATGGTCATTGATTATTATTAACAGATGCTAGAGAACCCAGAGTTCCATGTCCCTTCACACATTTTAAAATAAATAGAGATTAATGAACAGGTGAAGAAAATGGAATCCACTTGGCCTTCTGCAGTGCATGGCTATTGTATGAAAAAAAAAAGTCAGCCATGATTCAGGTAATTTTTTAAACATCATTTTCTCAGTGTTATTTGGGACTTCATGTAACAAAAAATCTAGTGAAAAACTTATAAAAAAGTACAAATCTTCTTGTCTCCCACATAAAAGGAGTATAAAGGTAAGCAGTTTAAAGCTGGTGTGGAAGTACCACAGATATCAGAGATCCTGGTTTCTTACAACTTTCTGCTCCACTGTCCTTTGCACATGACTTTCATGGCTATATTAATCAGAGATCTCCAGAGAAACTGAACCAATAGGATGTGTGTCACACACAGTGGGCAAGGAGGGTGGGGGAGAGGACGGCCTGATTTATTTTGAGAAATTGGCTCACATGATTCCAAAAGATGGTAAGTCCAAAATCTGTAGGTAGGCCAGTGGACTGGAGACCCAGGGAAGAGCTGACATTGCAGCTCAAGTCCAAAGGCAGACTGCTAGCAGAGTTCTCTCTTCCTCAAGGGACATCAGTCTTTTTTTCTCACAAGACTTTCAACTGATTAGATGAGGCCAAATCACAACCAAAGCAGACTGTAGAGGGTAATCTGCTTTACTCAAAGTCTACTGATTAAAATGTTAATCTCAGAGTTTAAAAATACCTTCACAGCAACATCTATACTAGTGTTTAAACAAATATCTGGGTAATGTGACTTAGGCAAGTTGACACATAAAATTGACTATCACAATGGCCTAATACACCAATTTAGCTGCTGAAACTCAGCCATCATGCCTATTTCAAGGAGCAAGAAGAAGGTAGTGGGCAAAGATCAAGGGTGTACGACAGTGTCTGTTTCTCTCCTGAGGAATTTTGCTGAAAATCCTAATTGACAACTTCCGCTTACATCTCAGTGGACACCTCTTATTGTCAAATAGCCTGAAAGTTGTAGTATTTTAGTTAGGTAAACTAACTGTCTGCCAAAGTAACTAATCCTGATAAACCAAGCCCCAAAGAAAATCTTTATATTTATCCTGTTTGGGGTCCATAGCACTTTTTGTATATGTGGCTTGATATATTTTCATCAGTTCTGGAATTCTTGGTCATTATTTAAATGTTGCTTTCCTTTATTCTTTCTTTCCTCTCCTAATCTAATCACACACATTAGATCTTTTCATTATGTCCCGGTGTCTCTTATATTCTCTTTTATATTTTCCATAATTTCCTCTCAATGCTTCAGTTTGGACATTTTCTTTTGATCTATATTCCAGTTTCTTAATCTTATCTTTGGCTCTGTCTAATGTGCTCTTAAATCATCTATGGAGTTCTTCATTTCATTAATGTAATATTTAGTTGTAAAACTACTATTTAGCTTTCTTTCATAGTGTTCAGTTCTCTGCTCAAATTCTCCACCTTGCCATCTAATCTCTTGAACATATTGTTTTAAAGCCTGTGTCTGCTACCTCAAATATGAGAATATTTTGTTAGTCTGTATCTATTTGTTTTTTCTTGATTTTTGATCACTGGTTTTGTTTGCTGGCATGTCTGGTACATTTTTATCACATGCCATAAATTGAGGATAAAAAGCTATGGAAATAAGTTGAGACTCTGCATAATGCTATAGTCCTTCTGAGATGATTGACTTTTGCTTCTGGCAAGTATGAGTAAACAGATCACCTTAATCCAATCAAAGGTGGAGCTGGCATGAAAAAAAGACTTTTTTTTTGGTAAGGGCTGTCTACATGTGTTTCATCTTTGCTCCTAAAATGCAGTATTTTGCAGATCCCAAATGAAAGCCCAAGATGTTTTCCAGAGTCCCTCCTTCTTGGTAGACCCTAAATTCCAATATGTTCCTTCAGCTATATAATATTAGTAAAAACTAAACTTAGATTTTAAGCCTCTCAGACACCCTTTTATATTCAGCTTTTTCACATTTTATTCTCCATTTGTCAATCACCCAATGCCTCTAGAGAGAAGATGGCAACAAAGATTGGGTTCATTTTTGTGCTTCTCATTTCTCCAGGATTTCAGCCCCTCAATCACGCTCTGCTTTGATAACTCACAGATGCATTCAAAGACATATTTTTTAAGTTTAGCCATCATTTCTTGTTGTTGTCAGTTGAAGAATTAACACATGACTCAGCATAACCAGAAGTATCTTGATTGATGATTTTTGAAGAATTGTCCTAGACTAGATTATAATCTCTCATAACCCTCACTTGTCAAATTGGCCTACTGATTGCCAGATCTTCACTTCATTGTGTGTTACTTGAATACCTGTCCCTGATGTTGTAAGGTGCTTAGGACATTGAGACTTTTTTTAAGTTAATACAGAACAAAAGATGCTACCTCTACACTGTTGTTACAGCACATTAACCCATCTAAATTCACTTGCAAGTAAATAATTTTATGTTGATTTTGAAATTTTATTTTGCTTTGTGTCTAAGATCTCCATTTTGTTCCAGAAACAGAGATACTTACATGTTAGCAATGTGTGGATTATAAAACAGCCTGATACTTCCAAAATAACACTTGGATTGCTTTATTTATTTAAAAGTTCCTCTCTTGTGCAAGGCATATGTGCTTCGGGTTGTAAGAGATACAAAGATTATATAAACATAGACTTCCAGATCTGAAAGAACCTTAGAGAAAGTCTAACTAGATTCACTCATTTGAAGGAAGAATTATTTGCTCCAAAACAAGAATTTTGGCTTCTTAACTCCTATTCAATGCTCTTTTCATGCTGAAGTGTTGGTTCCAAGAAAAAGACTCCTGATGGGCAGTTCCAAGATGGCCAAATAAGAACAGCTACAGTCTACAGCTCCCAGCATGAGCGATGCAGAAGACAGGTGATTTCTGCATTTCCAACTGAGGTACCAGGTTCATCTCACTAGGGCTTGTTATACAGTGGGTGCAGCCCACAGAGATTGAGTGGAAGCAGGGCAGGGCATTGCCTCACCCAGGAAGTGCAAGGGATTGGGGAATTCCCCTTCCTAGCCAAGGGAAGCCGTGACAGACAGTACCTGAAAAATTTGGACAATCCCACCCTAATACTGCACTTTTACAATGGTCTTAGCAAATGGCACACCAGGAGATTATATCCTGTGCCTGGCTCGGAGGGTTGTACACCCACGGAGCCTTGCTCACTCCTAGCACAGCAGTCTGAGATCAAACTGCAAGGCAGCAGCAAGGCTGGGGAGGGGCGTCTGCCATTGCTGAGGCTTGAGTAGGTAAACAGAGTGGCCTGGAAGCTTGAACTGGGTAGAGCCCACCACACCTCAGGGAGGCCTGCCTGCCTCTGTAGACTCCACCTCTTGGGGCAGGGCATAGCTGAACAAAAGGCAGCAGAAACTTCTGCAGACTTAAATGTCCCTGTCTGACAGCTTTGAAGAGTGTAGTGGTTCTCCTAGCATGGAGTTTCAGATCTGAGAACGGACAGACTGCCTCCTCAAGTGGGTCCCTGACCCCCAAGTAGCCTAGCTGGGAGACACCTCCCAGTAGGGGCCAACTAACACTTCATACAGCCAGATGCCCCTCTGAGAAGAAGCTTCCAGAGGAAGGGTCAGGCAGCAACATTTGCTGTTCTGCAATGTTTGTGGGTCTGCAGCCTCCGCTGCCGATACCCAGGCAAACAGGGTCTGGAGTGGACCTCCAGCAAACTCCAAAAGACCTGCAGCTGAGCGTCCTGACTGTTAGAAGGAAAACTAACAAATAGAAAGGACATCCACACCAAAACCCCATCTGTAGGTCACCATCATCAAAGACTAAAGGTAGATAAAACCACAAAGATGGGGAGAAACCAGAGCAGAAAAGCTGAAAATTCTAAAAATCAGAGTGCCTCTTCTCCTCCAAAGGAATGCAGCTCCTTGCCAGCAATGGAACAAAGCTGGATGGAGAATGACTTTGACGAGTTGATAAAAGTAGGCTTCGGATGATCGGTAATAACAAACTTCTCCAAGCTAAAGGAGAATGTTCGAACCCATCACAAAGAAGCTAAAAACCTTGAAAAAAGATTAGATGACTGGCTAACTAGAATAAATAGCATAGAGGAGACATTAAATGACCTGATGGAGCTGCAAACCATGGCACGAGAACTACTCCATGCATGTACAAGCTTCAGTAGCCGATTCAATCAACTGGAAGAAAGGGTATCAGTGATTGAAGATCACATGAATGAAATGAAGCTAGAAAATAAGTTTAGAGAAAAAAGAGTAAAAAGAAATAAACAAAGCCTCCAAGAAATATGGGACTATGTGAAAAGACCAAATCTAATGTCTGATTGGTGTGCCTGAAAGTGACAGGGAGAATGGAACCAAGTTAGAAAACACTCTATAGGATATTATCCAGGAGAACTTCCCCAACATAGCAAGGTGGGCCAACATTCAAATTCAAGAAATACAGAGAACACCACGAAGATACTCCTCGAGAAGAGCAACTCCAAGACACATGATTGTCAGATTTGCCAGAGAGAAAAATCAGGTTACCCACAAAGGGAAGCCCACCAGACTAACAGCGGATCTCTTGGCAGAAACTCTACAAGTCAGAAGAGAGTGGGGCCAATATTCAACATTCTTAAAGAAAAGAATTTTCAATCCAGTATTTCATATCGAGCCAAACTAAGCTTTATAAGTGAAGGAGAAATAAAATCCTTTACAGACAAGCAAATGCTGAGAGATTTTGTCACCACCAGGCCTGCCTTACAAGAGCTCCTGGAGGAAGCACTAAACATGGAAAGAAACAACCAGTACCAGCTACTGCAAAAACATGCCAAATTGTAAAGACCATCAATGCTAGGAAGAAACTGCAACTACTGAGCAAAATAACGAGCTAACATCATAAAGACAGGATCAAATTCACACATAACAAATTAACCTTAAATGTACATGGACTAAATGCTCCAATTAAAAGACACAGACTGGGATGGGCGTGGTGGCTCAAGCCTGTAATCCGAGCACTCTGAGAGGCCGAGATGGGTGGATCATGAGGTCAGGAGATCGAGACCATCCTGGCTAACATGGTGAAACCCCATCTCTACTAATAAATACAAAAAAATTATCCAGGCATGGTGGCGGGTGCCTGTAGTCCCAGTTACTTGGGAGGCTGAGGCAAGAGAATGGCATGACCCCGGGAGGTGGAGCTTGCAGTGAGCCAAGATCACACCACTGCACTCCAGCCTGGGCAACAGAGTGAGAATCTGTCTCAAAAAAAAAAAAAAGAAAGACACAGACTGGCAAATTGGATAAAGAGGCAAGACCCATCAGTGTGCTGTGTTCATGAGACCCATCTCACGTACAGAGACACACATAGGCTCAAAATAAAGGCGCAGAGGAAGATCTACCAAGAAAATGGAAAACAAAAAAATGCAGGGGTTGCAATCCTAGTCTCTGAAAGAACAGACTTTAAACCAACAAAGATCAGAAGAGACAAAAAAGGCCATTACATAATGGTAAAGGGATCAATTCAACAAGAAGAGCTAACTATCCTAAATATATATATGCACCCAATACAGGAGCACCCAGATTCATAAAGCAAGTCCTTAGAGACCTATGAAGAGACGTAGACTCCCACACAATAATAATGGGAGACTTTAACACCCCACTGTCAATATTAAACAGATCGACAAGACAGAAGGTTAACAAGGATATCCAGGAAACTATATCCAGGGCACTAAATGCCCACAAGAGAAAGCAGGAAAGATCTAAAATTGACACCCTAACATCACAATTAAAGGAACTAGAGAAGCAAGGGCAAACATATTCAAAAGCTAGCAGAAGGCAAGAAATAACTAAGATCAGAGCAGAACTGAAGGAGATAGAGACATAAAAAACCCTTCAAAAAATCAATGAATCCAGGAGCAGGCTTTTTGAAAAGATCAACAAAATTGACAGACCACTAACAAGATTAATAAAGAAGAAAAGAGAGAAGAATCAAATAGACACAATAAAAAATGATAAAGGGGATATCACCACTGATCCCACAGAAATACAAACTACCATCAGAGAATATTATAAACACCTTTATGCAAATAAACTAGAAAATCTAGAAGAAATGGATAAATTCCTTGACACATACACCCTCCCAAGACTAAACCAGGAAGAAGTTGAATCCCTGAATAGACCAATAAAAGGCTCTGAAATTGAGGCAATAATTAAGAGCCTACCAACCATAAAAAGTCCAGGACTAGACGGAGTCACAGCTGAATTCTACCAGAGGTACAAAGAGGAGCTGGTACCATTCCTTCTGAAACTATTCCAATCAATAGAAAAAGAGGGACTCCTCCCTAACTCATTTTATGAGGCCAGCATCATCCTGATACCAAAGCCTGGCAGAGATACAACAAAAAAAGAGAATTTTAGACCAATATCCCTGATGAACATCTATGTGAAAATCCTCAATAAAATACTGGCAAACTGAATCCAGCAGCACATCAAAAAGCTTATCCACCACGATCAGGTCTGCTTCATCCCTGGGATGCAAGGCTGGTTCAACATACGCAAATCAACAAACGTAATCCATCATATAAACAGAACCAAAGACAAAAACCACATGATTATCTCAATGAATGTAGAAAAGGCCTCTGACAAAATTCAACAGCCCTTCCTGCTAAAAACTCTCAATAAACTAGGTATTGAAGGGAGATATCTCAAAATAATAAGAGCTATTTAAGACAAACCCACAGCCAATATCATATTGAATGAGCAAAATCTGGAAGCATTCCCTTTGAAAACTGGCACAAGACAGGGATGCCCTCTCTTACCACTCCTATTCAACATAGTTTTGGAAGTTCTGGCCAGGGAACTCAGGCAGGAGAAAGAAATAAAGGGTATTCAATTAGGAAAAGAGGAAGTCAAATTGTCCCTGTTTGCAGATGGCATGATTGTATATTTAGAAAACCCCATTGTCTCAGCCCAAAATCTCCTTAAGCTGATAAACAACTTCAGCAAAGTCTCAGGATACAAAATCAATGTGCAAAAATCACAAGCATTCCTATACACTAATAACAGACAAATAGAGAGCCAAATCATGAATGAACTCCCATTCACAATTGCTTCAAAGACAATAAAATACCTAGGAATCAAACTTACAAGGGATGTGAAGGACCTCTTCAAGGAGAACTACAAACCACTGCTCAACAAAATAAAAGAAGACACAAACTAATGGAAGAACATTCCATGCTCATGGATGGGAAGAATCAATATCATGAAAATGGCCATACTGCCCAAGGTAATTTATAGATTCAATGCTATCCCCATCAAGCTACCAATGACTTTCTTCACAGAATTGGAAAAACCTACTTTAAAGTTCATATGGAACCAAAAAAGAGCCCGCATTGCCAAGTCAATCCTAAGCCAAAAGAATAAAGCTGGAGGCATAATCCCACCTGACTTCAAACTATACTACAAGGCCACAGTAACCAAAACAGCATGGTACTGGTACCAAAACGGAGACATAGATCAATGGAACAGAACAGAGCCCTCAGAAATAATACCACACATCTACAACCATCTGATCTTTGACAAATCTGACAAAAACAAGAAATGGGGAAAGGATTCCCTATTTAATAAATGGTGCTGGGAAAACTGACTAGCCATATGTAGAAAGCTGAAACTGGATCCCTTCCTTACACCTTATACAAAAATTAATTCACGATAGATTAAAGACTTAAATGTCAGACCTAAAACCATAAAAACCCTAGAGGAAAACCTAGGCAATACCATTCAGGACATAGGCATGGGCAAGAACTTCATGACTAAAACACCAAAAACAATGGCAACAAAAGCCAAAATTGACAAATGGGATCTAATTAAACTAAAGAGCTTCTACACAGCAAAAGAAACCACCATCAGAGTGAATAGGCAATCTACAGAATGGGAGAAAACTTTCACAATCTACCCATCTGACAAAGGGCTAATATCCAGAATCTACAAAGAACTTAAGCAAATTGACAAGAAAAAATCAAACAACCCCATCAAAAAGTGGGCAAAAGGATATGAACAGATATTTCTCAAAAGAAGACATTTATGCAGCCAACAGACACATGAAAAACTTCTCATCATCACTGGTCATCAGAGAAATGCAAATCAAAACCACAATGAGATACCGTCTCACACCAGTTAGAATGGCGATCATTAAAAAGTCAGGAAACAACAGGTGCTGGAGAGGATGTGGAGAAATAGGAACACTTTTACACTGTTGGTGGGACTGTAAACTGTTCAACCATTGTGGAAGACAGTGTGGCGATTCCTCAGGGATCTAGAACTAGAAATACCATTTGACCCAGCCATCCCATTACTGGAAATATACCCAAAGGACTATAAATCATGCTACTGTAAAGATACATGCACATGTATGTTTATTGTGGCACTATTCACAATAGCAAAGACTTGGAACCAACCCAAATGTCCAACAATGATAGACTGGATTAAGAAAATGTGGCACATATATACCATGGAATACCATGCAGCCATTAAATGGATGAGTTAATGTCTTTTGTAGGGACATGGATGAAGCTGGAAACCATCATTCTGAGCAAACTGTCACAAGGACAGAAAACCAAACACTGCATGTTCTCACTCATAGGTGGGAAGTGAACAATGAGAACACTTGGACACACGGTGGGGAACATCACACACCGGGGCCTGTTATGGGGTTGGGGGAGAGAGGAGGGATAGCATTAGGAGATATACTTAATGTAAATGATGAGTTAATGGGTGCAGCACACCAACATGACACATGTATACAAATGTAACAAACCTGAACATTGTGCATATGTACCCTAGAACTTAAAGTATAATAAAATAAAAAATAAAAAACTGTTTAAAAACAACTTTAAAGAAAAGATCTTTATCTTTTCTCTCTGCTGTCTTCCACTAAGGACCCAAAGTTTTGAAGACTTTATTAAATAAAATGTACTTGGGAAATGATAGTTTATGTGATCCTAACATAAGAAAAGTATATTTTTTCTACCAGTCTTTTAAAAATAATTAACGTAACTCAAAAGAAGACACATTACTATTTTCAAGAAATTAGTGGTATTAGAAATTATCCCTCCTCACCAGAAGTTTACAATCTCTTTGTAGAAAAACATAAATGAATGATCATACTCTAAGGTAGTATATGTTATGTTAGGTATATGATATATGATACACATAAACCACATGTAATTTTTGACATATTCATGTATATGATATATATTATTAAGGTTGTCCTGTATATCTGCCTCCCCTGATAAATTAGGAGCTCTTCATGAGCAAAAATTATAGCTTTTCATCATTAGTCTCAGCTTGGGGTTTTCAGTATTAACAAACCATTAAATGAATGAGATTCTTTGAATCTGCATAACTGGTCAACATAATAAATACATTAGGAATTCCCAGAGGATAGGCAGTTTGGGACTGAGATCACTGTGTAAACATGAAGATGCAGGTTGAAGTAGACTTTTATTAAAATTTGAGCTAAAGTGGATAAGGTTCTGATAGACTACAGTATAGGGCAGGACACTGTATTAGTTTCCTGTGGTTGCTATAACAAACTACCACACATTTATCAGCTTAAAAAAAAACAGAAATTTATTATCTTATAGCTCTGGAGGACAGAAACTGAAATCAATCTCATGGTGCTAAAATCAATGTGTTGGTAGAGCTGTGCTCTTTTTGGAGGCTCCCAGAGAGAATTCATTTCTTTGTCTTTTCCATCTTCTCAAGACTGCCTGAATTTCTTGGTTTATGAGCCCTTCCTTCATCTTCAAAGTGCATCACTCCAACCTCTGCTACTGTCATCACACCTCCTTTTCCTGCCTTTGAGCCACAGATTTCCCTCTCATAAGGACCCTTGTGATTATACTGGGCCTATCCATATAATCCAGAATAATCTCCCCATCTCAAGATCCTACACTTAATCGCATCTGCAAAGTCCCTTTTCCCATGTTAGATAACATATACACACGTTCTGGGGATTGAGATGTGGGCAAATTGGGAGGGCCATTATTCTGCTTACCACAAATGTTTCAAGCAAAGACCTCATGCAGTGATCCTTAAAGTGTGGTCCCTGGACCAGCTGAATCTGCATCCCTTGGTCATTCCTTAGAAATTCTCAGACCTCATTCCCAGATCTACTGAATCAGAAGCTGTGGTGAGGCCCAGCAATCTGCAGTGTAACAAGCCCTCCAGGTGATTCTGATTTACACTAAAGTTTGAGAATCGCTGCCCTACAGTTTGGAAAAATGGCAGAGCAAGGTCAGAGGTCTGTGAGTCTATGGATTTCACAGGGACAGAGAGTTTCGAAGAGCATCAGAACACAGAACACAGAAAACACACAGATCAGAGCATGGAGAGTCTGGAATCTCAGGTTAAGGGTCACATAACAGTTAAATGTCTGGCTCCAAATGTGAATTCGGTAATCTTCTTACACATTTCACAAAATCAATGCTTAACTGAAAATCCTCATTGATTTTATGAGGCATAAAATTAATCTGTTCAAATTCACAAATTTAACAGATTGACCTAGAAAAATAATTTCTCTTGCTTTTAAAACTGTAAATCAAAAATTTATTATAAGAATTTCCAGATTAAAGACATGATCTTTTACATACTCAAAATATTCATTAATATTTTAATTTCTAAGTCTTCCTCAAAATAGCTACAGCAATAGCTGTAATTCATCAGCAATTTTACTATTTTCATTTTTTCCTCCAACAAGCAGCACAGTAAGAAATTCTTAACTAAGTGTTATCTCTAGAAGGCGAGGCATTATGAAGAAAAGAATTGCAGGTGACTTCCCATGAGGGTTGATTTAGAGCAGAGGACAATTGCCTTTCCAAGGCAGAAAAGTGGGGCCATTTAGAATTGTGCTCTCCTAGAGGCAAACAGGAAACAGGAAGCTCTCTGTCAGCCATTCTTGCCCTGCCCCCAGGGCAGGAAAGGCAGGAGGATGAGCCATATCAGTTACTTTGACCCAGCCTAGGAAATAAGATGGCTTATTCAGCCTGTAGAGGCTGATGGGGAGGGCACAGACAGCATCCACAACCCACCGTAACTCTCCCTGACAACCAGATAACATCCAGTCAGCTTAACACTGAACACTGAGGAAATGAAAAGGAATGTATACCCAAAACACATTAATTAAGTTTTAAACAAAAGGGAGATAACAGTTTTGTCAGGAAGCAGTAAACAAGCAGAGGACAAGCTACCTTCCATCTCTAAGAGGCTTTTATTGGGCCCAAAACTCCTCTGGGTGAACATCACCCTAAGTTACCATAGCACTCAACTACAATAACTCAAAATGGGCATAAACGGTCAGATGAATTACAGCAACCCCCAGCAAATGTAAGCAGATGATAAGAGCTAACCCATGCCCCTATACACAGGGGCACACACACACAGTTTCAATCACTTGAGACTCTTACTCATTCTACCTCTGAAAAGCCCTTACTTCTGTCTCTCTCCATTCCCACTGTCCTACTTTTGGCCCCAAACAACTCTTTAGACTACAAACACTGCCTCTTGACTCATGTCCAAATCCTCCAGATCTTGACCAGATGGCTCAAACCCCTTCAGCACACTATGTCAGATGTCCCTCATGTATGTATCTCATTCTCCCAGAAAAAATCTATAGTTACCTCACCAGAGTTACCATACCACTATTTTATTTTATCTTATTTTATTTTAGTTAATTTTTTTAGAGATGGGGTCTTGCTATATTGCCCAGTCTGTAGTACAGTGGCTATTCACAGGCTCAAACCCACTACCGATGAACACAAGAGTTTTGACCTGCTCCATTTCTGACCTGGGCAGGTTCACCTCTCCTTAGGCAACTTGGTGATCCCCCGCTCCCCAGATGTCACCATATCGATGCTGAACTTAGTGTGGACACCCAATCAGCATAGTGCACTGCATCCCAGAACTCCTCAACTCAAGCCATCCTCCCACCTCAGCCTCCCAAGTAGCTGGAACTATAGACACCCACGGCACTGAGCTAGTTTATTTCATTGCTAATGTAATCATTGTATACAATTATTTTATGAAAATATGGCTTACATATTGCAAAAGGTACAAATTTTAAGTGTACAGCTTAATTTTCACATGTGCACACCTGTAACCACCACCCAGATCAAGATTTCAAACACTCCCAGCATCTCACCAGACTTGCAATCAATACTTGGGCACCTAAAGGTAACCACTATTATAACTTCCATCATGATAGATTAATTTGCCTGTTTTTAAGCTTTATATAAACGGAATTGTACAGTATGTGCTCTTTTGTGTAGTATTTCATTTTATGAATATGCCACAATTTATTTCTCTATTCTCCTGTGAGTAGACATTTGGGTTGTTCCCATTTGAAGATTATTATGAATAAAGCTGCTATGCACATTCTTGTAAATATCTTTTTTGTGAACATGTGCACTCAGTTCTGTTGGGGATATGTCCAGAAGAGGAACTGCTGGGTCACAGGATAGATGTATGTTTTATGTTAGCACGTACTGCTAAACGTTTTTCCAAAGTGGTTTTACCACTTTCTAAATATCTGAATTATTTTAATAGTTATGCTTTTTTTTATATATATATGATATCTCATTCTTTCACCTAGGCTGGAGTACAGTGGCACCATCATAGCTCACTGCAGGCGCAAACTACTGGGCTCAAACAATCCTCCTGCCTCAGCCTTCTGATTAGCTGTGACTACAGGCGCATGCAGCCATGCCTGGCTTTTTTGGGGGCAGGGGGGAAACTTGGAGTTCTCACTATGATTCCCAGGCTGGTCTCGAACTCCTGGTGTCAAGCAATTCTCCCACCTTGGCCTCCCAAAGTGCTGGAATTACAGGCATGAGCCACCGCATGCAGTCAGTTATGCTATTTTATTGTTCATTTTTGTATGTGCCCATTCGACAACCACACTTGGGCTCCTGAAACACAGGTCCCTATGTTGTCTTACCCCACACACCCAGTATATAGATTATAATTACAATTAAATATTGATATTACATACAAGTAGAAGAGCAAATGCATTCATAGAGCATGGTGGGACAGGGGCTTAGGAACGTCGTGTTTACTCAAAGGAAAATCTATCACCTCTCTTCTGGACCAAGTCCAGGGATGACACATGCCTACCCCAGCCCTGCCTACACTTCAGTAGTCATCCAAAGTGTGGTGGAATATTCCCATCAGCTGCCTACATTCCCCAGTCCCCACTGAGTTGCTCCAAAGCCGTTAGGTCCAACTACCCAGTGTTCCTGGGTTTTAAACTTGCTAATATGTATTTAGTCAATCATTAAACTGCTGGAAAATTTAATAAGCCAGAAAACTTTCAAAGTTCCACTCTTTTTTTTTCCTGTAATTTTGTGCAGATTCATTTGAAATGCGCTAAGGAAACTGCACTCGTTAACTATCCCATTCAGCCTTCTAAGGTGGAATCAATTAGTGACAGTCATCCACCTCAACCCAGAGATACAAACCGTCTCCCAGAGAAACACCCCAAAGATGCGTGTCCCTTGATCTGTTTGCGCAGATGGTGGGGATTAGTTACACAAATACAGGGAGAGAAGATAGGATTACGGAGGAAGTCCTCCAAAGTCCTCCAGCTCTCCCTGAAAGTGAATTTCTTGTCCTTCCTGTTTTTGCTTCTGAGTATTAAATTTTTCACTGCTCTTATATTTCTGCAAGTGCCACAGCATGAACTATTTTCTACTCCTTTTGCAGGGATATTTTCTGTTTTTCAATGTCGATTTTAATAAAACATAGGCTCCAGAAAGTTTCAGCAAGTACATCCAACAGAAGCCCTCTGCAACCCTGAAACCATAACCGTCCCTGGGCTGGAAGTAAAATAAAACTCCCAGAGATAAAGTTTTATAAAAACTGTGTGAAAAGGAAAATATATATTGCTATTATTTTCTTTTACCCAAGAGGTAAAATTAAATTAAAATGTCCTTTTGGTTTTAAATAAGGGTTTCCTTTTAATTGAGAAAAGCTCCGACTGTCCAAGTTACTTGCCGTTGCTACCCTCCTCAACAAGAGAGGTCTTATGGGGAAAATTCTAATCTGGCAGCAGGCAGTCATTCTGTGAAATAGAGGCACCTCATCCTTCCGTTTTAAGAGATGCTTCTAAAATGAGTCCAACAAATAAGTGTTTCTGAACAACTTAAGGCTTTTCGCCAGCCTGTACCTCCGGTCTCCCTCCTCAAAATCAGTTAGTGAAATTACTGCTATTGGAATTCATTGAAACCTGGCAAATACTGTTACTCATCTGGGCCAGGGTCAAGTTACCATTGGCAGGGCAGGATGCACCGCGTAATAATCTGGCTGCTTCATTAGGAAAACCTCCGGCAGTTTAAATGGTTATTTGTCCTGTGACATTTTTACAGGTTTTACAAATGTCCTCCTCAATCTCCCCTGCCAAGTCACTATGCCTCTCACCCCTCAGGACTGCCAGTGGAGATGGCATGTAATTGCCAACTGAAATACTCCTTTTTATTTAAATATCAAGAAATGGTGGCAAAGGAAATATAGATATTTGTAGAGATGATACATTATCATTTAAAACAGTATATGCAATTCATGGCTATCTAAATGTTTGCTACAGCTTATGGTTCAAGGAAGCTTGCCCTCCTGAACTTCTCTTGTCTTAGATCTTGCATCCTCCACCTCTTCCTTTTGACCCTACCTGTATCTTTTCCTCTTCCTCCTTCCCAACACACACTCAACCCTTTCCTGCCAATGGAATGCTAGTCCCAGGGTGCCACACCACCACATCTGACTGACATTGCTGAACTGAACAATCTCAGGATATACACCACCATGGCTCCATTTGCTCAAACTAACCCAACACTAAGCTTGTGAGTACAAGGCTGTACCAAGTGCATAGCACCTTTGCAGTTCTTTACATCTTCCTTCCAGGCCCATGGTATGCGGGGATAGCAGAGTTCACACTGTCATCAGCCATGGAACAATTACAATTCAACTGGGCACCATGTTTTTAAAAATAAATTTGACATAGGAAGGTTAAAGTAACAGTAACAACATTAATAATAAGGCTAGTAATGATAATTATAATAAATTATACACACTCCTACCCCACTAATAGTAACTTTATTTTGCACATTTAATTTTACATAATTGTATACATAGCATACACATGTTAATTTTACATTCTGCCTTTTTCACTTAACACTATCTTAAACATTTTTCCATGTTTCCAGTCTGAATATGTCATTTTTATGATTGCCAAATGTTTTTACCTAAATTTGTCAACTGCATATCTTACCAATTCTCAGACTGTACTACTAAGTTGCATAACTTAAGATATACAATTATTAAACCAGTATACATGTGAAAACAGTTTCGGCCCCAGCAAAGGTACACTGTTAAACCCTGTGAGCCCACACTTTTTTAAAAAGTGAAGAAATTAAGGCTTAAAGGCCTACAGTGTCAGCTGCAATAAGTGGATGGATTCAAATAGCCGGGCTACTTCTAGAATAGTACCCGGCCAGGGGGTATATTTAAGCCTGTGTGCTCTATACAACCCACTACATATGGGATGACATTGAAATTAAAGTGGTTGCAGATCTAGAACATGGTGGTAGAGTGCTTAGTATCCGAGCTACAACGGTAGGAGCAGGGTTGTGGTTGTATTGGACATAGATGAAGATGCATTGAAAATATTTAATAGGAATGTGGAAGAGTTTGACTTAGCAAATGTTGTCATGGTTTACTGTGATATGTGCTCATAATTTAAGAGAATGTCCAAGTCATTAGATACAGTAATCTTGAATCCTCACTTTGGGACCAAAAATAATAAAGTTATATTCAAAGATATAACTTCTCTGAAGACTGCTTCGGAAATGGCAAGGACAGTCGTATATATTTTGCACAAATCCTCAACTACAAAACATGCTCAAAAGAAAGTTGCAGAATAGAAAATCGAGATAGATTTTATTACAGAATTGAGATACGACCTGCCAGCATCACGCAACTGTCATAAAAAGAGATCAGTGGATGTTGAAGTGAACTAATTCAGTTTTATTTTCCTCCAAAGACAAAAGCAGCTTAAAACATAATTTAAATGAATTTTTAAAATTGTTTATTTTAAAAGCTGTGAAAACAATAAAAGTAAATATATCAAAATATTAACAAGCAGTTGCTCTGGAAGATGGAACACTAGGTGATATTCTTTTTTCTGTTTGTTGTACTTCCTAATTTTTCTATAATGAGCATGTATCTTTTTATTTTAAAACTTTATTTAATAATAAGAATAATAGCTCCATTTATCAACTATTTACTGTGTAGCAGAAAGTCTTCTAAGTCCATTATATAACTGCCAACCATTTAGTCTGTATAACAGCTCTTAAAAGTAGATACTATTACAGTCTCCATTTTACAGATGAGGAGACTGAGGCATGGAGCAATTAAGGTACTTGCACAAGGTTTTAGAATTAATAAGTGGAATAGCAAAAATTTTTAACTTAGGCACTCCAGCTCCAGAGTCTCTACCCTCTTACCCTATTTGCTTAAAAAGATACAAGCTACATTTAAGCTATAACCATTTTTAAATAGTCCACGGCCTGGCTTCATAGTGCAATGGATGCCATTATGTTTTTAGTAATCTGAAACTGCTACGAGGCCCATTGTAGCACCATCGCTATCATTCATCACCACCATCACCATCACCATCAATCCTAACACCACCATCATTTAAAAACTTCCATTAAGTTTTTAGTGTGGCCGGGCCCGGTGGCTCATGCCTGTAATCCCAGCACTCTTGGAGGCCGAGGCGGGCAGATCACCTGAGGTCAGGAGTTGGGTATCAGCCTGGTGAAACCTCATCTCTACTAAAAAAATTACAAAAATTAGCCGGGCATGGTGGCCCACATCTATAATGCCAGCTACTCGGGAGGCTGAGGCAGGAGAATCACTTGAACCCAGGAGACGGAGGTTGCAGTGAGCCAAGATCGCGTCACTGCACTCTAGCCTGGGCGACAGAGGGAGACTCCACCACAAAAAAAAAAAAAAAAAAAATTATTGTGTACAGAACACTGTACCAGGCACTTGAAGAGATACAAAGTATGTAAAACACATCCTCTTTACTCTTGAGAATACCAGAGCAAGTCTGAGAACACCTTCAAAAGGAAAAGGCTGTAAGCATTCATGGGAATTGAGAATTTACATAAATATCTAGAAAGTATGGGCAAAAAAGAAAAACTACTTCTAGCTGAACTACAAAGAAAATGGAAGGTAGTGCATAATGGAGAGCTTTGATTTATGTAGGATAATAGCTTCAGATTCCCTTTCCACCCTAAATATACAGACATAAAGTTTTACAGAGGAAAAAAAGTGAATATTGAAGTCAGCTGTATATTCTATGCTGTTTTCTTTATGGTATTTTCAGCATGGGTCACATAATCCCCTAGTTCTTATATAAAATTTAATATAACCATTCTCATATGTAGTATATAATTATGCTCAATGACTTTAATGAAATAAGATCCTGATGTTTTATCTTTCAAAATATTCTGAACTATATTAGCAAAAGGAAGTTTCTAGTTCTAATCAGCAGATACTAATTGCAAATAAATGAAGCAGGTGGCAAGTCTAAAAATCAAGTAATGACTGCCAATTTATTCATATGAATGTGCTTTGCTCTTATAACCTTTTATCATCTTTGAAATGTATCTAATTTACTTGGTATAATATACTAAAATATACATATATATTTGAAGTTTATATACACATATATAAAAATCTACTACTTTGTTACTGAGAATATTTTGAAAGATTTCATATATGTAAATTTACCTTAAAATGTATACTAAAACCAAATTAATAAAATGAGGCTTCGTAAATGTCCTTAGGAAAGTTTTAGCAGATAATAAAAATCATCTGTAGGCCAGACATGGAGACTCACACCTATAATCCCAGCATTTTGGGAGGCCGAGGCAGGTGGATCACTTGAGGCCAGGAGTTCAAGACCAGACTGACCAACATGGCAAGACCCCGTCTTTACTAAATATTAGCCGGGCATGGTTGTGCACGCCTATAATCCCAGCTACTTGGAGGCTGAGGCACGAGAATCTCTTGAACCTGGTAGGTAGAGGTTGCAGTGAGCTGAGATCATGCCACTGCACTCCAGCCTGGGCAACAGAGCAAGACTCTGTCTCGGAAAAAAAAAAAAAGAGTCATCTGTAGAGAGTATATAAATTATACATAAGGTGTTTTTCTGAAACACATGGAGGCACTCAATTATGATTTGTGCTCCTAAGCACTTTAAATATCTTCACAACATCTTTTTTAGACTATTAAATTATTTGGTAGTCTTTTTTTCATAGATAATCAAAAGTAAACTTCTGGGAATGTGGAACTCACAGTGTCCAAATCAGTGAAAATGACTTGAGATTAAAGTAAAATCCCAATTATATAAGACTTTTCCGTCATTTACAGCTATGACTTTGTAGATATTCTTGAACTTGGTTCTATGAATCCTCCCTAAGGGGGGGCCATTCTTTGGAGCTGATATATTTTCCTTTTATATTGAGTCAGAATTTGAGTCAAAAACTGGCATTGTAGTTTTTGCTGTGACTTTAATTATCACAAATCCATATAGCCAGCTTCTCATTTATTTGACTGATAAATCTCACCAAAATATTTTTTTCTGTCTTATTATTATTTAAATGTAGTGATGCCTTTAAGAAGTTTTCCTTATGTGAAAAACTGAAAACATTTTCACATATTCACTTATTTGTGTAATAAACCTAAGCTGCTTTTGTCTGAGGAGTATGATTTCTCCTGGAAAATAAAAACAAAAGCCTATGGGGTTTACAGTGACCTCTCAGATACAGTCTATACTCCTTCGCTTAGTATTCAAGTCTTTCCATAAGCTGATCTTCGTTCTGACTTCCTAATCTTACCTTCTACTCCTTCTCAAAACTATTCTCTTCAGTACTTAAGCTCAAGCCCGTATTCCAGGGTCCTCATCTGTAAAATGGGTTAATAATCTTTATTTCTACTGTCAGTAAATTAACATGCCTACCACAGAGGCTAGCACACAGTAGGTGTTCAAAAATGGAAGAAGGAATAAAAGTCATAAGAAGCTGGGCTTGAATCTGAGAAAACTGCTCATGGGAACATCATCACCCTCTCTGAACCTGTTTCCTCATCTGTAAAGCTGTGCTGTGCTACCAGGCAGTGTTCAACATAGAGTACCTAGCACAGATCCTGGCACAAAGAAGCTCAAAGTAGGTACATGGTATGAATGAAAAAATGAATGCTGTTATTTTCCATGTAAAGCAAGACAAATAGATGAGAGGTTCCCAGTGATTCACTGTAAATCCCATTGAGATCAGTTCACCTCTCCAAACCAGAGAACATGTGCTCTTGAAGGGCAGAAATGAAACAACTTCATTGGAATTGTCTTCCAACATTTATTCCAGAGCTCAGTTTTGCTCAGAATAGCAGATCTGAAATCTGGCCACCTGTGAGTACTGGGTGTGAGCACAGTGGAAGAAATGGACAGGGAGGTACCGTGGCAAAAGCTAGCCTGGCCAATTATCCTGTAACAATAATCAAACACAGATTAATCCATTTATAAAGTTGACTAGGGCAATTCTCATCTCCAGCAGACACAGGGATGGACCTTTTTCACTAGGTCACCTCTCCAGGAAGAATGGGAGATGACAAGGCTAAATAAAATAAAAGATACCACCACGTTTCTTGAAATTAATATGAAACATTGCATTCACCTGTCATTTAGAATTGGGAAACTAAGAATTTATATGATAAACACAACGGTGTTAAAATGGAAATGTCAGTTCCCTATTTGAATCAAAACAGACAGACATTTAGTATCAGGAAGCAGAGGAAAGGATAAACCAGAAGTCAGCTGCGGAAGGTAAAAAGGGAAGAGAAACCATCAACGGGGAAGAGAAAAAAGACCAAAGAAAACAGAAAAAAAGGCCGGGCGCGGTGGCTCACACCTGTAATCCCAGCACTTTGGGAGGCCAAGGCAGGCGGATCACGAGGTTAGGAGATTGAGACCATCCTGGCTAACAAGGTGAAACCCCGTCTCTACTAAAAAAAAATACAAAAATTAGCCGGGAGTGGTGGCGGACACCTGTAGTCCCAGCTACTTGGGAGGCTGAGGCAGGAGAATGGCATGAACCCGGGAGGCGGAGCTTGTAGTGAGCCGAGATTGCACCACTACACTCCAGCCTGGGCAACAGAGCGAGACTCTGCCTTAAAAAAAAAAAAGAATAGTGCCATGGGACATCAAAAGAAATAATAAACTCATTTGAGAAAGTTGTGATGCTAAAGAATCTGATCCACTAAGAGAGAAAATAAACCTAATTTATTGAGTCCCAGGGGCCCTGGGCGGGGCACATTCACATTTGTAGTTATTACCCCCATATTTCAGATGAGAAAAATAAACTTTACAGAGTGATCAGAACAAAAGTTCAGCCAAGTCTCTGACAGCAAAATAGAAAAATAATAATACAAATAAAATAACTCACTACCATTATTTCACTTCACATCCTCCCTCCATGATTTTTATTTCATCAGCAGTAGGACAATGAGAAGGTTTCTAATCAAATACAGATGTGGAAGTAAATACCTCTGCTCTCCCGTTTATAGGAAAAAGCCAAGATAATTTCTTGTTCATCTTTTTACTCTTGAACAGTGGCTTGCACATAATAGATACACCACAAAAAATAGTTGAATTTAATTGAATAAGATACACATTACTAAAGAATGTTCATATTCAATTTTATATGACAACAAAGACTTAAATCCTTGGATATGGCCACTGTGAACTTCCAAACCAGTCCTCTGAAAATATTCAACCTCCTCTCCTGCCTTTGGCTTCCTGCCTTTGGCTTCCTGCCTTGAGTTTTTGAAGCCATCAGGGTTAATAAAGCTAACATAATTCTTCTTATTTAAAAGGAAAAAAAAAAGGATTGAGGAAAACAATTCTCCTGGAGCATTTTCTTATCAAAACCCCTTATCATGTGTAGGGCGTGGTATCCTTGGTTCTTTTCTTATGAGACTATGTCTGGTTCTTCAAACTTAACTGGAGCTTGTGAGGTCTTTTTTCTTCCAGATAGGCCTCGCAAACTCTAGCTGTGCCATAAATGCCTCGTTGATACTAACAGTCTAACAGAGTTTAGAAATGCCCCTCTTATGTCTGCTTTTTAAAAATTAAATTGTTGCCCTCATTCTTTAAGTATTTCTGGAAATCATCCTTTTCTAAATTAAAGGAAAGGGGAGGTGGGTGAGAGTAGGGTGAGGGATGAAAAATTATTTAATGGGTATTATGTGCATTATTCAGGTGATGTTACACTAAAAGCCCAGACTCAACCACTAAGCAATATATCCATGTACCCAAACTGCACTTGTGCCCCTTAAAGTTATACAAATAAAAAAAAGAATCAAGTTGGTTAGATTGTTAGAATTGTTTTTATTTTTCTCTTCTATAACATGCATGTTTCTTATGCTTGCTCCTATCTATATAGACAGTGCATCTGCACGGCCACATGTCTTAAAGAGTAGAGAAGGGCTTACCCTGCAATTGGACTCTCCCCAAATTTAGCAGAAAAAAAAATTATAAGTGGCTCTGGATTTGATAAAATAGTCTTGAGTCTCCTTTTCCTTATCTCTTGTTTGGATAAGCTTCTTACTGGGTTTCTCTGCCCACAACTTCACCCATTCTTTACAGTGCAGCCAGAATGATGTTTGTAAAACATAACTCATTCAGGAGACTGCCCTCCTCAGAAAACTTCAATGGCTCTCCCTTGTGTGGAGAATTATGTTTCAATGCCCTTGGAATTAAACGCCTTACAAAGTCCAACACGAGCCTACCTTTCCTATCTCAGCACTTTAAATCTATGTATATGCCCCATGTTCCAACCTCAACTGACCATAGCAGAAGATGCCATGCATTTTCAAGCCTCAGTATTATGTTCATTCTGTTTCTTAAATCTGGATGTCCCTTCTCCACATTCTTCAACTATCAAAATACAACTCATCTTCTAAGACCCAAATTAAGTTTTACCTCATTATGAAAACATCTCAGAGATTCTCCAGGTAGAATTGATTATTCCCTTTCTGGGTTCCCATGCACTATATATTGCTAATAAATACCTATTTTCTATGTATTTCTATAATGCTTGGTTGTTTCAATGTATGTTTTTGCTACTGGCCCAGAAGCTTCTTGAAAGTCAGGATCAGAAATGTACTATTTATATTTGTTTTCTTCACAGTAGTGAGCCCAGGATCTTGCACTGAATGGGAGATCAATAAATAATGGATGAATGAATGAATGGCATAAAGTAGGCAATGAACCATCAGCAGCTTCTTAAATGGAGTGAAACACTTAGAAGTTTAAGAATTGGAAAACTTATCTCAGCCCCTTCAGAGCCAAGAGAGCAAATAGATGAGCTTAGGTGACAAAAGACATTTTAAGGGAAAAGCTTCTCCTGGTAAAGATAATGGCTCATCCTTATGACCGGGCCCCTCAAATATTTTTTCCTCTTTTTTTAAAGTTTAATTTTATTTTTAATTTACCAGCAATAATTGTATCTGTTTCTGGGGTAAAATATAATGTTTTGATACATGCATACATTAAGGAATGATCAAATCAGGCTAAATAACATAGCCATCAACCTCAAATATTTATCATTTCTTTGTGGTGAGAATATTTAAAATCCATTCTTTTAGCTATTTTGAAATACACAATACATATTGTTAACTATAGTCACCATGCTGTGTAATAGATCACTAAAACCTGTGCCTCCTGTCTAACTGAAACTTGGTACCCTTTGACCAACATCTCTCATTTCCCTGTCCATGCCACCTGTCACCCCCACCCCCAGCCTCTGGTAACCACTATTCTAATCTCTACTTCTGTAAGTTCAACTTTCTTGGATTCCACATATAAGTGAAATCATGCAGTATTTGTTTCTCTGTGCCAGGCTTATTTAACTCAGCACAACGTCCACCCGTGTTGTTGCTAATGGCAGAATTTCCTACATTTTAAAGGCTGGATACTATTCCTCGTTGTATATAAACCACATTTTAAAATCTATTCATCTGTTGATGGGTACTTTGGTTGTTTCCATATCCTGGCTACTGTGAATAATGCTGCAATAAACACAGGAGTACAGACATTTCTTCCAAATACTAATTTCAATTCCTTTGGAAATATATTCAGAAGTGGAATTGCTAGGTCAAATGATAGTTCTATTTTTAGTTTCTTGAAGAAGCTCCACACTGTTTTACAAAATAACTATACTGCTTTACAATACCACCAACAGTGCATAAAGGTTCCCTTTCTCCACTTCCTTGCCAATATTTGTTAGCATTCATCCTTTTTATAATAGCCATTCTAACATGTATGAGGTAATATCTCATTGTGGTTTTAATTTGCATTTTTCCAGTGACTGGAGATATTGAGCATTTTTTTATATATTTGATGCCCATTTGTATGTTTGTATGCTTCCTTTTGAGAAATGTCTACTCAGGTCCTTTGCTCTTTTCTTTTTGTTTTTATTTTCTTTCTTTTTTTTTTTTTTTGATATGGGATCTTGCTCTGTCACCCAGGCTGGAGTGCAGCGGTGTAATCATAGCTCACTGTAGCCTCAAACTCCTAGGCTAAAGCCATCCTCCCGCCACAGCCTCCCAAGTAGCTGGGACTACAGGCATGTGCCACCACTTCTGGCTAATTTTTGTATTTTTTGGTAGTGACAGGGTCTCATTATGTTGACCAGCTGGTCTCAAACCCCTGGCCTCAAGCAATCCTCCCACCTCAGCCTCCCAAAGTGCTGGGATTACAGACATGAACCATCTTGCCTGGCCTTTTGCCCATTTTTCAATAGGGTTTTTTTTCCTTGCTATTAATTAGTTTGAATTGCTTATATATTTTGAATATTAGCCCCTTATACAACATGCGATTGAAAATATTTTCTCCAAATCTGTGGGTTGTCTCTTCACTATGTTAATTGCTTGTTTTGCTGTGCAGAGGCTTTTTAGTTTGATGCAATCCCATTTGCCCATTTTTTGCTTTGATTTTCTATGTTTTGGGGGTCATATCCAAGAAATCCCTGCCCATACCAATGTCATGGAGCTTTTCTCTTATGTTTTCTTCTAGTACTTTTACAGTTTCAGGTCTTACATTTAAGTATTTGATCCATTTTGAGTTGATTCTTGTATAAGGGATGAAACAAGGGTCCATTTTTATTCTTTTGCACGTGAATATCCAATTTTCCCCACACCATTTATTGGAGAGACCGTCCTTTCCCCATTGTGCGTTCTTAGCATCTGTGTCATAAATCAATTGACCATAGGTGTGAGGGTTGATTTCTGCAAACTCTATCCTATTCCATTTGTTGATGTGTCTGCTGTTATGCCAGTACCATGCTGTTTTGATTACTATGGCTAACATATTTTAAAATCCAGTAGTGTGATATCTCCAGGTTTGTTCTTTTTGCTCAAGGTTGCATTGGATATTTGAGGTCTTTTATGGTTCCATACAAATTTTAAGATAGTTTTTTCTATTTCTATAAATAATGACATTGGAATTTTGGGAGAGAAGGTATTTAATCTGCAGATTACTTTGGATAGTATGGATATTTTAAGAATATTAATTTTTTAAGCCATGAAGATGGCTTCATTTATTTGTGTCATCTTCAATTTCTTTCATCAATGCTTTGTAATTTTCACTATAAAGATTTGTCACCTCCTTGTTTAAATTTACTCAAGTATTTTATTTTATTTTTATGCTATCGTAAATGGGACTGTTATCTTAATTTTTTTTTTATTATACTTTAAGTTCTAGGGTACATGTGCACAATGTGCAGGTTTGTTACATATGTATACATGTGCCATGTTGGTGTGCTGTACCCATTAACTCATCATTTACATTAGGTATATGTCCTAATGCTATCCCTCCCGCCTCCCCTGACCCCATGACAGGCCCCAGTGTCTGGTGTTCCCCACCCTGTGTCCAAGTATTCTCATTGTTCAGTTCCCACCTATGAGTGAGCACGTGCAGTCTTTGGTTTTCTGTCCTTCTAATAGTTTGCTCAGAATGATGGTTTCCAGCTTCATCCGTGTCCCTACAAAGGACATGAACTCATCCTTTTTTATGGCTGCATAGTATTCCATGGTGTATATGTGCCACATTTTCTTTTTTTTTTGGCAATGCAAATTCAACAACATAAATCATATTTTATTGTCTTCAAATAAGTAGTTTTCTCTGAAGTTTCATAATAATTCAGGTAATAGTTATTTTCTGTTTGGTTGGTTTTGTTTTTGTTTTCCTCCCTCCATGCCCAGAAAATCCACCAATTGGAAGGGGAGGACACTTTTATTCCCATGAGAACAGTGAAGGTAATGTCCGCAGGACATGTTCCTTACAGTCTCACCTCGTTGGACCCCACTTGGTAATTTGGAGTCTTGTGATCATGATCTGGGAGAGAGGGCAACAGCTTTGCAGGTGAAGACGCAGGAAAAAGTTGTCTCCTTGGAGTCCAGGATGGGAGCCTGCTGCTTGCTGGGAATCTCAGCTGGTGAAAAGGATGCAGGGCAGGTAGTGGTTAAGCATGGTCATTTGAGCATCAAGGTGAAAAGCTTCTTCTAAATTGTAGGGACCAGATCTACACAGCGATCTCTCCAACATGGGTGGAAAAGGATATTCTTGGCCACATTGATCATACCTCTCTCCAGAAATCCAGGCACCAGAAATTAAGCCAAATACCAGATGAGGGCTCCCCATGTGCTGTTAAGAACTGCAGCATTCCTGCAGGAGCACCAGTAGACCCAAAAGGCCAGAAAACATCTTCCTGCAGCCCAAGCTACTTGGGAGGCTGAGATAGGACAATAGCTTGAGCCCAGGAGTTGGAGGCTGCAGAGGGCCATGATTGCACCACTGCACCCTACCCTGGTGATAGAGTGGTACTCTCTGTCTTCTGTTGTGTCCACACAGAAGCCCAGGGAGTGATCTGAGGAAAGCTGGTCAGCTGATAGCTACTGGCTGGGCCCTGTAAAGGAAGTTTAATCCTCTGGACTTTACCCAGGAGTCACTTGATTGGCCAGGAGGGCACTTCGCTCCCTGGCCGATCTGATAGGAACAGGGTGAGGTCTCATGCTGCCTCGCTCTCAGGTCATGAGGAATCCTTACTATGAATGATGACCAAGCTGAGCACACTCTGGGCCCATCCTCAACACATCATCTTTGTTGTAACATTCCAAGAACCCTGAGAGGAAATTGCTCCTTAACAATTTCCATGTTAAAGAAGCCATTTTACTGGAGAGAATCTTGGGGCCCAATAAAGGAGTATCACTGACTCTGGGTGACCCAGCCTGAAAGTTCGACAGCCCAGTGCAAATGTCAGTAGGTCCCATCCCACAGTGTACTCATTCAGAACAGCTTCCTTGACAACCCTAACCCTTTCCTCTAATCAGAAATACTTCAGCCACTGCCCAAGGTCCTGTGACTGCTCAACCTGGTCCATCAAACTGTAAGAAAGGAGCCTCAAGACCTGGGAGCCTAGAAACTTCTTCTTATCCCAAAGCTGAAGTTTCTCTACTGTCTTCCCAGTTCCTGTAATCATTCCTGAGGACGAGATTGATCTGCCTCACATGAGCATGTAGGCACCACTAAATCACATCACATGTTGTCATCTGGCTTCCAGACACCCAGGTGTTCAAATGGCAAGTCTCAGCACATGCAGTCTGAGACAGCATTGTGAAGTGGAAGTGCCACTGGGGCAGGCCCACCAAGCCAGAAGAAGAGCCTGGTGGCCCTAAGGGTCTGGTCCCTCTTGTAAGAAAGGCAAAGCTGAGGAATCACAGCCAGAGCTACCTTCCTGTGGCTTTCACAGCTGAGCCTCATCCAGCCCCACTCAGGACCCCGAAAACCAGAGCATCCAGGGCACCAGACCTGGATGGGATCAGAGTTCCCTGGGCCCTGCTAGAGTCATCACTACACACACTTCTCCCTCTAGTGAATCCTAAAGGTTCATTTTCTTAATCCAGTCTATCATTGATGGACACTTGGCTTGGTTCCAAGTCTTTGCTATTGTGAATAGTGCTGCAATAAACATACGTGTACATGTGTCTTTCTGGCAGCATGATTTATAATCCTTTGGGTATATACCCAGTAATAGGATGGCTGGGTCAAATGATATTTCTAGTTCTAGATCCTTGAGGAATTGCCACACTGTCTTTCACAATGGTTGACCTAGTTTACAGTCCCACCAACAGCGTAAAACTGTTCCTACTTCTCCACATCTTCTCCCACACCTGTTGTTTCCTGACTTTTTAACGTTCACCATTCTAACTGGTGTGAGATGGTATCTCATTGTGATTTTGATTTGCATTTCTCTGATGGCCAGTGATGATGAGCATTTTTTTCATGTGTCTCTTGGCTGCATAAATGTCTTCTTTTGAGAGATGTCTGTTCATACCCTTTGCCCACTTTTTGATGGGGTTGTTTGATTTTTTCTTGTAAATTTGTTTAAGTTCTTTGTAGATTCTGGATATTAGCCCTTTGTCAGATGGGTAGATTGTGAAAGTTTTCTCCCATTCTATAGGTTTCCTGTTCACTCTGATAGTAGTTTCTTTTGCTGTGCAGAAGCTCCTTAGTTTAATTAGATCCCATTTGTCAATTTTGGCTTTTGTTGTCATTACTTTTGGTGTTTTAGACATGAAGTCCTTGCCCATGCCTATGTCCTGAATGGTGTTGCCTAGGTTTTCTTCTAGGGTTTTTCTGGTTCTAGGTCTAACATTTAAGTCTTTAATCCATCTTGAATTAATTTTTGTATACGGCATAAGGAAGGGATCCAGTTTCAGCTTTCTACATATGGCTAGCCAGTTTTCCCAGCACCATTTATTAAATAGGGAATCCTTTCCCCATTGCTTGTTTCCGTCAGATTTGTCAAAGATCAGATGGTTGTAGATATGTGGTATTATTTCTGAGGGTTCTGTTCTGTTCCATTGGTCTATATCTCTGTTTTGGTACCAGTACCATGCTGTTTTGGTTACTGTGGCCTTGTAGTATAGTTTGAAGTCAAGTAGCATGATGCTTTCAGCTTTGTTCTTTTGGCTTAGGATTGACTTGGCAATGCGGGCTCTTTTTTGGTTCCATATGAACTTTAAAGTAGTTTTTTCCAATTCTGTGAAGAAAGTCATTGGTAGCTTGATGGGGATGGCATAGAATCTATAAATTACCTTGGGCAGTATGGCCATTTTCACAATATTGATTCTTCCTACCCGTGAGCATGGAACGTTCTTCAATTTGTTTGTATCCTCTTTTATTTCATTGAGCAGTGGTTTGTAGTTCTCCTTGAAGAGGTCCTTCACATCCCTTGTAACTTGGATTCCTAGGTATTTTATTGTCTTTGAAGCAATTGTGAATGGGAGTTCACTCATGATTTGGCTCTCTGTCTGTTATTGGTGTATAAGAATGTTTGTGATTTTTGCACATTGATTTTGTATCCTGAGACTTTGCTGAAGTTGCTTATCAGCTTAAGGAGATTTCGGGCTGAGCCAATGGGGTTTTCTAAATATACAGTCGTGTCATCTACAAACAGAGACAATTTGACTTCCTCTTTTCCTAATTCAATACCCTTTATTTCTTTCTCCTGCCTGAGTTCCCTGGCCAGAACTTCCAAAACTATGTTGAATAGGAGTGTGGAGAGAGGGACCCCTGTCTTGTGCCAGTTTTCAAAGGGAGTGCTTCCAGTTTTTGCCCATTCAATATAATAGTGGCTGTGGTTTTGTCATAAATAGCTCTTATTATTTTGAGATACTTCCCATCAATACCTAATTTATTAAGAGTTTTTAGCATGAAAGGCTGCTGAATTTTGTCGAAGGACTTTTCTGCATCTATTGACATGATCATGTGGTTTTTGTCTTTGGTTCTGTTTATAGGATGGATTACATTTAGTGATTTCCGTATGTTGAGCCAGGCTTGCATCCCAGGGATGAAGCCAACTTGATCATGGTGGCTTTTGATGTGGTGCTGAATTTGGTTTGCTAGCATTTTATTAAGGATTTTCACATCGATGTTCATCAGGGATATTGATCTAAAATTCTCTTTTTTTGTTGTGTCCCTGCCAGCCTTTGGCATCAGGATGATGCTGGCCTCATAAAATGAGTTAGGGAGGAGTCCCTCTTTTTCTATTGATTGGAATAGTTTCAGAAGGAGTGGTATCAGCTCCTCTTTGTACCTCTGGAAGAATTCGGCTGTGATTCCATCTGGTCCTGGACTTTTTTTGGTTGGTAGGCTCTTAATTATTGCCCCAATTTCAGAGCCTGTTATTGGCCTATTCAGGGATTCAACTTCTTCCTGGTTTAGTCTTGGGAGGGTGTATGTGTCCAGAAATTTATCCATTTCTTCCAGATTTTCTAGTTTATTTGCATAGAGGTGTTTATAGTATTCTCTGATGGTAGTTTGTATCTCTGCGGGATCAGCGGTGATATCCCCTTTATCATTTATTATTGCATCTATTTGATTCTTCTTTTTTTCTTCTTTATTAATCTTCTAGTAGTCTATCAATTTTGTTGATCTTTTCAAAAAACCCACTCCTGCATTCATTGATTTTTTTGAAGGGTTTTTTGTGTCTCTATCTCCTTCAGTTCTGTTCTGATCTTAGTTATTTCTTGCCTTCTGCTAGCTTTTGAATGTGCTTGCCCTTGCTTCTCTAGTTCCTTTAATTGTGATGTTAGGGTGTCAATTTTAGATCTTTCCTGCTTTCTCTTGTGGGCATTTAGTGCTATAAATTTCCCTCTACACACTGCTTTGAATATGTCCCAGGGATTCTGATATGTTGTGTCTTTGTTCTCGTTGGTTTCAAAGAGCATCTTTATTTATGCCTTCATTTCGTTATGTATCCAGTAGTCATTCAGGAGCAGGTTGTTCAGTTTCCATGTAGTTGAGCAGTTTTGAGTGCGTTTCTTAATCCTGAGTTCTAATTTGATTGCACTGTGGTCTCAGAGACAGTTTGTTATAATTTCTATTCTTTTACATTTGCTGAGGACTGCTTTACTTCCAACTATGTGGTCAATTTTGGAATAGGTGTGGTGAGGTGCTGAGAAGAATGTATATTCTGTTGATTTGCGGTGGAGAGTACTGTAGAAGTCCATTAGGTCTGCTTGGTGCAGAGCTGAGTTCGATTCTTGGATATGCTTGTTAACTTTCTATCTAGTGGATCTGTCTAATGTTGACAGTGGGGTGTTAAAGTCTCCCATTATTATTGAGTGGGAGTCTAAGTCTCTTTGTAGGTCTCTAAGGACTTGCTTTATGAATCTGGGTGCTCCTGTATTGGGTGCATATATATTTAGGATAGTTAGCTCTTCTTGTTGAATTGATCCCTTTACCATTATGTAATGGCCTTCTTTGTCTCTTTGGATCTTTGTTGGTTTAAAGTGTTTTATCAGAGACTAGTATTGCAACCCCTGCTTTTTTTTGTTTTCCGTTTTCTTGGTATATCTTCCTCCATCCCTTTATTTTGAGCCTATGTGTGTCTCTGCACATGAGATGGGTTTCCCTAATACAGCACACTGATGGGTCTTGGATCTTTATCCAATTTGCCAGTCTGTGTCTTTTAATTGGAGCATTTAGCCCATTTACATTTCAGGTTAATATTATTATGTGTGAATTTGATCCTGTCATTATGACGTTAGCTGGTTATTTTGCTCATTAGTTGATGCAGTTTCTTCCTAGCCTCGATGGTCTTTACAATTTTGCATGTTTTTGCAGTGGCTGCTACCAGTTGTTCCTTTCCATGTTTAGTGCTACCTTCAGGAACTCTTGTGAGGCAGACCTGGTGGTGACAAAATCTCTCAGCATTTGCTTGTCTGTAAAGTATTTTATTTCTCCTTCACTTATGAAGCTTAGTTTGGCAGGATATGAAATTCTGGTTTGAAAATGCTTTTCTTTAAGAATGTTGAGGGGGGAAGTTCCAAGATGGCTGAACAGGAACAGCTCCAGTCTATAGCTCCCAGCATGAGCAATGCAGAAGATGGGTGATTTCTGCATTTCCAACTGAGGTACCACTTTCATCTCACTGGGGATTGTCAGACAGTGGGTGCAGGACAGTGGGTGCAGTGCACCGAGCATGAGCTGAAGCAGGGTGAGGCATCGTCTCACCTGGGAAGCACAAGGGGTCAGGGAATTCCCTTTCCTAACTAAGGAAATGGGTGACAGACGGCACCTGGAAAATCGGGTCACTCCCACCCTAATACAGTGCTTTTCCGATGACCTTAGCAAACAGCACACCAGGAGATTATGTCCCGCACCTGGCTTAGAGGGTGCTACACCCACGGAGCCTCACTCATTGCTAGCATGGCAGTCTGAGATCAAACTGCAAGGTGGCAGCAAGGCTGGGGAAGAGGCGCCTGCCATTGCTGAGGCTTGAGTAGGTAAAGAAAGTGGCTGGGAAGCTCAAACTGGGTGGAGCCCACTGCAGCTCAAGCACGCCTGCCTGCCTCTGTAGACTCCACCTCTGGGGGTGGGGCATAGCCAAACAAAAGGTAGCAGAAACCTCTGAAGACTTAAATGTCCCTGTCTGACAGCTTTGAAGACAGTAGTGGTTTTCCCAGCATGCAGATTGAGATCTGAGAATGGACACACTGCCTCCTCAAGTGGGTCCCTGGCCCCCGAGTATTCTAACTGGGAGGCACCCCCAAGTAGGGGCAGACTGACACCTCACACAGCCGGGTACTCCTCTGAGACAAAACTTCCAGAGGAATGGTCAGGCAGCAACATTTGCTGTTCACCAATATTCACTGTTCTGCAGCCTCCGCTGCTGATACCCAGGCAAACAGGGTCTGGAGTGGACTTCCGGCAAACTCCAACAGACCTGCAGCTGAGGGTCCTGACTGTTAGAAGGAAAACTATCAAACAGAAAGGACATCCACACTGAAACCCAATCTGTATGTCACCATCATCAAAGACCAAGTGTACATAAAACTACAAAGATGGGGAAAAAACAGAGTGGAAAAACTGAAAATTCTAAAAATCAGAGCACCTCTCCTCCTCCAAAGGAATGCAGCTCCTCACCAGCAATAGAACAAAGCTAGATGGAGAATGACTTTGACGAGTTGAGAGAAGAAGGCTTCAGATGATCAAACTTCTCCGAGCTAAAGGAGGAAGTTCAAACCCAAGGCAAAGAAGTTAAAAACCTGGAAAAAAGATTAGATGAATGGCTAACTAGAATAACCAATGCAGAGAAGTCATTAAAGGACCTGATGGAGCTGAAAACCATGGCACGAGAAATATGTGACAAATGCACAAGCTTCAGTTGTCGATTTGATCAACTGGAAGACAGGCTATCAAGTGATGGAAGATCAAATGAATGAAATGAAGTGAGAAGAGAAGTTTAGAGAAAAAAGAATAAAAAGAAATGAACAAAGCCTCCAAGAAATATGGGACTAGGTAAAAAGACCAAATCTACATCTGATTGGTGTACCTGAAAGTGACGGGGAGAATGGAACCAAGGTGGAAAACACTGCAGGATATTATCCAGGACAACTTCCCCAATCTAGCAAGGCAGGCCAACATTCAAATTCAGGAAAAAAAGAGAATGCCACAAAGATACTCCTCGAGAAAAGCAACTCCAAGACACATAATAGTCAGTTCACCAAAGTTAGAATGAAGTAAAAAATGTTAACGGCAGCCAGAGAGAAAGGTCGGGTTACCCACAAAGGGAAGCCCATCAGACTAACAGCTGATCTCTCAGCAGAAACTCTACAAGCCAGAAGAGAGTGGGGGCCAATATTCAACATTCTTAAAGGAAAGAATTTTAAACCCAGAATCTCATATCCAGCCAAACAAAGCTTCATAAGTGAAGGAGAAATAAAATACTTTACAGACAAGCAAATGCTGAGAGATTTTGTCACCACCAAGCCTGCCCTAAAAGAGCTCCTGAAGGAAGCACTAAACATGGAAAAGAACAACCGGTACCAGCCACTGCAAAAACATGCCAAACTGTAAAGACTACCAAGGCTAGGAAGAAACTGCATCAACTAATGAGCAAAATAACCAGCTAACGTCATAATGACAGAATCAAATTCACACATAATATTAACGTTAAATGTAAATGGGCTAAATGCTCCAATTAAAAGATACAGACTGGCAAATTGGATAAAGATCCAAGATCCATCAGTGTGCTGTATTCAGGAAACCCATCTCACATGCAGAGACACACATAGGCTCAAAATAAAGGGATGGAGGAAGATATACCAAGAAAATGGAAAACAAAAAAAGGCAGGGACTGCAATCCTTCTCTCTGATAAAACAGACTTTAAACCAACAAAGATCAGAAGAGACAAAGAAGGCCATTACATAATGGTAAAAGGATCAATTCAACAAGAAGAGCTAACTATCCTAAATATATATGCACCCAATACAGGAGCACCCAGATTCATAAAGCAAGCCCCTTAGACACCTACAAAGAGACTTAGACTTCCACACAATAATAATGGGAAATTTTATCACGCCACTGTCAACATTAGACAGATCAATGAGACAGAAAGTTAACAAGGATATCCAGGAATTGAACTCAGCTCTGCACCAAGTGGACCTAATAGACTTCTACAGAACTCTCCACCCCAAATCAACAGAATATACATTCTTCTCAGCACTACATCACACTTATTCCAAAATTGACCACATAGTTGGAGGCAAAGCACTCCTCAGCAAATGTAAAAGAACAGAAATTATAACAAGCTGTCTCTCAGACTACAGCACACTCAAACTAGAACTCAGGATTAAGAAACTCACTCAAAACCGCTCAACTACATGGAAACTGAACAACCTGCTTCTGAATGATTACTAGGTACATAACAAAATGAAGGAAGAAATAAAGATATTCTTTGAAACCAATGAGAACAAAGACACAACATACCAGAATCTCTGGGACACATTCAAAGCAGTTCGTAGAGGGAAATTTATAGCACTAAATGCCCACAAGAGAAAGCAGGAAAGATCTAAAATTGACACCCTAACATCACAATTAAAAGAACTAGAGAAGCAAGAGTAATCACATTCAAAAGCTAACAGAAGGCAAGAAATTACTAAGATTAGAGCAGAACTGAAGGAAATAGAGATACAAAAAACCCTTCAAAAAATCAATGAATCCAGGAGCTGGTTTTTTGAAAAGATCAACAAAATTGATAGACAACTAGCAAGACTAATAAAGAAGAAAAGAGAGAAGAATCAAACAGGCGCAATAAAAAATGATAAAGGGGATATCACCAAAATCCCACAGAAACACAAACTACTATCAGAGAATACTATAAACACCTCTATGCAAATAAACTAGAAAATCTAGAAGAAATGGATAAATTCCTAGACACACACACCCTCCCAAGACTAAACCAGGAAAAAGTTGAATCTCTGAATAGACCAATAACAGGCTCTGAAATTGAGACAATAATTAATAGCTTACCAACTAAAAAAGTCCAGGACCAGGAAGATTCACTGCTGAATTCTTCCAGAGGTAGAAGGAGGAGCTGGTACCATTCCTTCTGAAACTATTCCAATCAATAGAAAAAGAGGGAATCCTCCCTAACTCATTTTATGAGGCCAGCATCATCCTGATACCAAAGCCAGGCAGAGACAAAACAAAAAAAGAGAATTTTAGACCAATATCCCTGATGAACATCTATGTGAAAATCCTCAATAAAATAGGGCAAACTGAATCCAGCAGCACATCAAAAAGCTTATCCACCACAATCAGGTCGGCTTCATCCCCGGGATGCAAAGCTGGTTCAACATACACAAATCAATAAACGTAATCCAGCATATAAATAGAGCCAATAACAAAAACCACATGATTATCTCAATAGATGTAGAAAAGGCCTTTGACAAAATTCAACAACCCTTCATGCTAAAAACTCTCAATAAATTACGTATTGATGGGACATATCTCAAAATAATAAGAGCTATCAATGACAGACCCACAGCCAATATCATACTGAATGGACAAAAACTGGAAGCACTCCTTTTGAAAACTGGCACAAGACAGGGATGCCCTCTCTCACCACTCCTATTCAACATGGTATTGGAAGTTCTGGCCAGGGCAATTAGGCAGGAGAAGGAAATAAAGGGTATTCAATTAGGAAAAGAGGAAGTCAAATTGTCCCTGTTTGCAGAAGACATTATTGTATGTTTAGAAAACCCCATTGTCTCAGCCCAAAATATCCTTAAGCTGATAAGCAACTTCAGCAAAGTCTCAGGATACAAAATCAATGTACAAAAATCACAAGCATTCTTATACACCAATAACAAACAAACAGAGCCAAATCATGAGTGAACTCCCATTCACAATTGCTTCAAAGACAATAAAATACCTAGGAATCCAACTTACAAGGGACGTGAAGGACCTCTTCGAGGAGAACTACAAACCACTGCTCAATGAAATAAAAGAGGATACAAACAAGTGGAAGAACGTTCCATGCTCACGGGTAGGAAGAATCAATATTGTGAAAATGGCCATACTGCCCAAGGTAATTTATAGATTCAATGTCATCCCCATCAAGCTACCAATGACTTTCTTCACAGAATTGGAAAAATCTACTCTAAAGTTCATATGGAACCAAAAAAGAGCTCGCATCACCAAGTCAATCTTAAGCCAAAAGAACAAAGCTGGAGGCATCATGCTACCTGACTTCAAACTATACCACAAGGCCACAGTAACCAAAACAGCATGGTACTGGTACCAAAACAGATATAGACCAATGGAACAGAACAGAGCCCTCAGAAATAATGCTGCATATCTACAACCATCTGATCTTTGACAAATCTGACAGAAACAAGCAATGGGGAAAGGATTCCCTATTTAATAAATGGTGCTGGGAAAACTGGCTAGCCATATGTAGAAAGCTGAAACTGGATCCCTTCCTTACACCATATACAAAAATTAATTTACGATAGATTAAAGACTTAAATATCAGACCTAAAACCATAAAAACCCTAGAAGAAAACCTAGGCAATACCATTCAGGACATAGGCATGGGCAAGGACTTCATGTCTAAAACACCAAAAGCAATGGCAACAAAAGCCAAAATTGACAAATGGATTCTAATTAAACTAAAAAGCCTCTGTACAGCAAAAGAAACTACCATCAGAGTGAACAGGCAACCTATAGAATGGGAGAAAACTTTCACAATCTACCCATCTGACAAAGGGCTAATATCCAGAATCTACAAAGAAATTAAACAAATTTACAAGAAAAAATCAAACAACCCCATCAACAAGTGGACAAAGGATATGAACAGACACTTCTCAAAAGAAGAGATTTATGCAGCCAAAAGAAACATGAAAAAATGCTCATCATCACTGGCCATCAGAGAAATGCAAATCAAAATCACAATGAGATACCATCTCACACCAGTTAGAATGGTGATCATTAAAAAGTCAGAAAACAACAGGTGCTGGAGAGGATGTGGAGAAATAGGAACACTTTTACACTGTTGGTGGGACTGTAAACTAGTTCAACCATTGTGGAAGTCAGTGTGGCAATTCCTCAGGGATCTAGAACTAGAAATACCATTTGACCCAGCCATCCCATTACTGGGTATACACTCAAGGGATTATAAATCATGCTGCTATAAAGACACATGCACACATATGTTTATTGTGGCACTATTCACAATAGCAAAGACTTGGAACCAACCCAAATGTCCACCAATGATAGACTGGATTAAGAAAATGTGGCACATATACATCATGGAATACTATGAAGCCATAAAAAAGGATGAGTTCATGTCCTTTGTAGGGACACGGATGAAGCTGGAAACCATCATTCTCAGCAAACCATCACAAGGACAAAAAACCAAACATGGCATGTTCTTACTCATAGGTAGGAATTGAACAATGAGAAGAGGGGAACATCACATACTGGGGGTGTTGTGGGGTGGGAGAAGGGGGGAGGGATAGCATTAGGAGATATACCTAATGTAAATGATGAGTTAATGGGTGCAGCACACCAACATGGCTCATGTATACATATGTAACAAACCTGCACGTTGTGCACATGTACCCTAAAACAAAGTATAATGAAAAAAGAATATTAAATAAAAGGGATTTTAGGCAAAGAAAAAAAAAACAAGGTTGAATATTGGCCCCCACTCTCTTCCGCCTTGTAGAGTTTCTGCTGAGAGATCTGCTGTTAGTCTGATGGGCTTCCCTTTGTGGGTAACCCTACCTTTGTCTCTGGCTGCCTTAACATTTTTTCCTTCATTTCAACTTTGGTGAATCTGACAATTAGGTGTCTTGGAGTTGCTCTTCTCGAGGAGTATCTTTGTGGCTTTCTCTGTATTTCCTGAATTTGAATGTTGGCCCGCCTTGCTTGGTTGGGGAAGTTCTCCTGGATAATATCCTGAAGAATGTTTTCTAACTTGGTTCCATACTCCCTGTCACTTTCAGGTACACCAATCAGACATAGATTTGGTCTTTTCACATAGTCCCATATTTCTTGGAGGCTTTATTCATTTCTTTATACTCTTTTTTCTCCAAACTTCTTTTCTCACTTCATTTCATTCATTTGATCTTCAATCACTGATACCCTTTCTTCCAGTTGATTGAATCGGCTTCTGAAGCTTGTGCATGCATCACGTAGTTCTCAAGCCATGGTTTTCATCTCCATCAGGTCATTTAAGGTCTTCTCTACGCTGTTTACTCAGTTAGCCATTCCTCCAATCTTTCTTCAAGGTTTTTAGCTTCTTTATGATGGGTTCCAACATCCTTCTTTAGCTCGGAGAAGTTTGTTATTACTGATCTTCTGAAGCCTTCTCCTCTCAATTCATCAAAGTCATCCTCTGTCCAGCTTTGTTCCATTGCTGGCAAGGAGCTGTGTTACTTTGGAGGAGTAGAAGTGCTCTGATTTTTAGAATTTTCAGCTTTTCTGCTCTGGTTTCTCCCCATCTTTGTGGTTTTATCTACCTTTGGTCTTTGATGATAGTGATGTACAGATGGGGTATTGGTGTGGGTGTCCTTTCTGTTAGTTTTCCTTCTAACAGTCAGGACCCTCAGCTGCAGGTCTGTTGGAGTGTGTTGGAGGTCCACTCCAGACCCTGTTTGCCTGGGTATCACCAGCAGAAGCTGCAGAACTGCAAATATTGAGAATGGCAAATGTTGCTGTCTGATCCTTCCTCTGGAAGCTTCGTTCCAGCTGGGCAGCCAGCTGTATGAGGTGTCAGTAGGCCCCTACTGGGAGGTGCCTCCCAGTTAGGCTACTCAGGGTCAGCGACCCACTTGAGGAGGCAGTCTGTCTGTTCTCAGATCTCAAACTCCACCCTGGGAGAACCACTGCTCTCTTCAAAGCTGTCAGACAGTGACATTTAAGTCTGCAGAAGTTTCTGCTGCCTTTTGTTCAGCTACACTCTGTCCCCAGAGTTGGAGTCTACAGAGGCAGGCAGCCCTCCTTGAGCTGCGGTGAGCTCCACCCAGTTCAAGCTTCCAGGCTCCTTTCTTTGCCTACTCAAGCCTCAGCAATGGCAGGCGCCCCTCCTCCAGCCTTGCTGCCACCTTGCAGTTTGATCTCAGACTGCTGTGCTAGCAGTGAGCAAGACTCCGTGGGCATGGGACCCTCCGAGCCACATGTGGGATGTAATCTCCTGGTGTACCATTTGCTAAGATGGTTGTAAAAGCATAGTGTTAGGGTGGGAATTACTCAATTTTCCAAGTGCCATCTGTCACAGCTTCCCTTGACTAGGAAAGGGAATTCCCCGACCCCCACAGCTACTGGAAATCAGCCCATTATATGTCTATGTCTTCATTTTCTGTGGCCTAGAAAGTTTCAGGAATGCAAAGTCTCATTGATTCCCAGAGCTAGATAATAAAGGATACGTGTTAAGTTTCTGCTCAGACTGCCTGAACACTACTGTTTTTCTGCCCAATTAGCTCCCTAACGCAAGTTAGTTAGAGGCCAGATCATCAAGTAGCCACTAGAAGAATATGCAGTAAACTCCTTCTGTAAAGAAAATAGGAGATGAACATTCCAGCCCCTTTTCTTCACTGTTCCCATGAAATGTAGCCCAAGAAATGCCTGTGAACCTGTTATAACTACCTCTTTCTTCTGTAATCTAAGAAGACTCACATAAGCTTAGTCCTTTCTGCTCCAAGATTTAGGAGGTTTGGGATGCAATCCCAAACTGGATGGGTGAACGCTGTAAACGTTGGGATACTCAATGTATGGACAAACTCCTTCCAGGAGAAATTAGTAGACCTGGAGTTATTGCTGAAGTGAGTCACAGGAAAAGGCTCAGGAAGTGCTGAGCTGCTGCCCAGGCTGCCAGAGTGTTACTTCTTGACTGCCCCTTTTAAGTCCCAGTGCAAGTTAGTTAGAAATCGACTGTTATGTAGCCATTAAAAGAGTGTGCCATAAACTACTTCTGGGGAAACACAGAGAGCTTCATTTTTTAAGCACTTTCTTCACACCATTCCCAAAATGTATAGCCCCTGAAAGTATTTGCATGCCCATTTAAAACTGCCTCAAAACCACCTCTTTGTTTAGTAATCTAGGAAGAGTTACACATGTCCTTTCTCCTTTGCTGTCAGAGCTAGAAGATTTAAGATGCAGTCTTTTGGGTGGAAGCTGTAAAAGTTGAGGTGCTTAATATGTGAACAAACTCATTCCAGGAGGCCTTAATAGACCTTGAGTTATCACTGAGGTGAGCAAGGGAGGAGGTTTGGCAAGTACTGATCTGCTTCTCAAGCTGCTAGATTATAACCAACAGTTGTCTACCCCTTTAACTCCCTGGTGCAAGTTAGTTAGAATCCCAGCCGTCAAGTAGCCACTGGAAGAGTGTGTTATAAACCCTTCATGGGAGAAACAGTAAGCTGTATTTTCAAGCCCCTTCTCTACTCCAGGGGCCTAAAGTCCATGGAGGTGCTTGTGCACCTATATAAAACTGCTGCTTTTTTCCTGTGATCTAGAGAGACTTGTGGATGCCTAATCCCCTCTGCTCCCAGAAATGGTGAATTAAGAGCCGAACCATGGGGCACCTTAGAGCTAGAATGTTATACGTGAGGTCCAAACCCTTCTCTCCACAGGGAGAAGCTGGATATTGGGAATTCATTTTTCAGTTGTATAGCAAGGTACCTGGGACAGAGTCCATGCCCAAATGTGCCTCAGCTTTTCCTATTCATTCCATATGGATGTTTTCTCAATTGCCTGGTGGGTAGAAGTCTCTCACCTGGCCTCTGACTTTCTCTCAGAGGGAATTAATTCAGGAATAGATGTTCATTCTGAGAGGTGACAGCGTGCTGGCAGCCCTCACAGCCCTTGCTCACTCTTGGCACCTCCTCAACCTCAGCACCCACTCTGGCTGCACTTGAGGAGCCCTTCAGCCTGTGCTGCACTGTGGAAGCCCCTTCCTGGGATGGTGGAGGCCGGAGCCAGCTCCTTCAGTTTGCGGGGAGGTGTGGAGGGAGAGGCGTGGGGCTGTGCGCAGCGCTTGCTGGCCAGCGAGAGTTCCGGGTGGGTGTGGGCTCTGCGGGCCCTGCACTTGGAGTGGTGGGGCTGGCCCCACTGGCCCCTGGCAGTGAGGGGCTTGGCACCTGGGCCAGCAGCTGCGGAGAGTGCGCTGGGTCCCCCAGCAGTGCTGGCCCACAGGGGCTGTGCTTGATTTCTCATGGGGCCTTAGCTGCCACCCCCCGCCCCCGCTGCCCTCCCCGCCATGGGCTCCTGCACGGCAGAGCCTCCCCGATGAGTGCTGCCCCCTGCTCTGTGGCACCCGGTCCCATCCACCACCCAAGGGCTGAGGAGTGCCGGCGCAAGGCACAGGACTGGCAGGCAGCTCCACCTGCAGCCTGGTGTGGGATCCACTGGATGTAGCCAGCTGGGCTCCCGAGTCTAGTGGGGACTTGGAGAACCTTTATGTCTAGCTAAGCGATGGTAAACACACCAATCAGCACCCTGTGTCTAGCTCAGGGTTTGTGGATGCACCAATCGGCACTCTGTATCTAGCTAATCTGGTGGGGACTTGGAGAACTTTTATGTCTAGCTAAGGGATTGTGAATACACCAATCGGCACTCTGTATCTAGCTGAAGGTTTGTAAATGGACCAATCAGCACTCCGTGTCTAGCTCAGGGTTTGTAAATACACCAATCAGCACTCTGTATCTAGCTAATCTAGTGGGGAGTGGAGAACTTTTGTGTCTAGCTCAGGGACTGTAAACACACCAATCAGCACCCTGTCAAAACAGACCAATCAGTTCTCTGTAAAACAGACCAATCGGCTCTCTGTAAAATGGACCAATCAGCAGGATGTGGGTGGGGCCAGATAAGAGAATAAAAGCAGGCTGCCCAAGCCTGCAGTGGCAACCTGCTGGGGTCACCTTCTACACTGTGGTAGCTTCGTTCTTTCGCTCTTTGCAATAAATCTTACTGCTGCTCACTCTTTGGGTCCACACTGCCATTATGAGCTGTAATACTCACTGCGAAGGTCTGCAGCTTCACTCCTGAAGCCAGCGAGACCATGAACCCACCGGGAGGAAGAAACTCTGAACACATCCAAACATCAGAAGGAACAAACTCCACACATGCCGCCTTTAAGAACTGTAACACTCACCACGAGGGTCCGCGGCTTCATTCTTGAAGTCAGTGAGACCAAGAACCCACCAATTCTGGACACAATTCAATGGAGGAAGAGTCAAGAGCCTCCTCTTCTGACACGTGGCTGGCATCACTTTGAGCCCCTTAAATATTTACAGAAATGAGGCTGCTATTCCCTCTGGTGAGTCCTGGCAAGCTGAGGAGCTTGGAGCTCAGCTTAGATTAGGCCTTCCCTCCCTAGAGCCAAACATAGTTAAAGCCATGAAGGAAGAGAAGCTTGTTTTCAATGATGCACCATACCTTCCTGGTAAGAACCCTGGTGAGCCAAAAAAGGAAGTTGAGGGAAAGGTTGGAGAAATAGAATGCCTTTACCTTGCTTATTGTGTCAACATATTGTAATGTTTTTAATAGCATTAATTTTAGCAATTTTTAAATTGGCATGGTACAAGAGAAGATTTCCAAGAGGACAATGCCAAGTATAATCGTGATCTTGTTACAATTGGGATTGCAAGGTATTCTAAACTGTATAGTGCCACGGATTAGAAGCTTAGCCCCTCTGTCTGGTTAACCTAAGCTGAATGTAAAAGGGAAAGTGTAATTCCTGTTCTACATTGTAGAACTTGGAGTATAAATAATTAAATTCACAATAAATAAACACCCATAAAACAGCCCCAGGACTCCCTGATTATGTGGGGAGTGGCCACTTCTGCTTCCTCAAAACAGGCCTGGAAAATCAATCCTCTGGGGCAGCAGAAAGGAAGACCCTTAACATAACTAATGATCAAAATATCTGGCTGCCTGTGTGGGGAAGCTCTCCAGGCTGTGTTTACCAACGCCCTGCCTTTCTTCCTCCTAAACACAGAAGAAAAACAAAGTGGAATCTTGAAGTGCATTTTAGAAAACCCCAAGTAAATTTCAGGATTAAAATCAGGGACAATCAGGGCTATAGAAGCAATGGTTACAAAGTTAAGATGGATGCTGATATATAAGTACAAGAAATGTCAGAGACAAGATCCACAATATGAGGAAAAGAAAAACAGGTATTTTAAATGTTAATATTTTTTACTGAGTTTTCCCCAAACCTTTCAGAATTATAGTTACATATTTAGATGAGTGTTCTCCTTCTCATTAAGGAAGACAAGTCATTTATAAAAATAACCACAGGAGACAACATGGGGAGAAGATAAGTTCTCTAAGATTTATATGCAATGCGTGTTTGATGCATCTAAGAAGGAGAGACTTTCCTGGCTGGGGGAGTGGGGACGACTTCATCGAGGGGAAGACATATGGACTGTGTCTTCAGGGGTTTTGACAAGCAGAGATGAGGATGAAGGGCATTCAAAGAGGAAGAGAGCAATATTAACAAAGGCGTAGAGGCAGTTCAGTTTGATTAATGGGTAAGATTCATGAATTATGAGAGTAATACAAAATTGGAATGAAAGAGTGAGCTGGGAACAAATTATGAAAGGCCTTGAACACAGTAACCAAGAAGCTCAGACTGTATTCAGTAAGCAGTGTGGCATCCTTGAAGGTTTACAGGTGGCAACGTGATCCAAGCTATGATTTTTTTGATTGGTTGATTATTTTCCAGTTGAAAGGCCAAGAAATAGATTAGCCCAGAGAGGAGAGTAAGGAAGAAGGACCATTTGGGAAACTTTTGCAATAATCTGCTGAAAGGAGATGATGCTTTAAACTAGTGAAATAGGGACTTCTAATGATTCTGCTACTGACATTGATGGTCCAGAATAAGCAAAAAGACCTTTAAAGGTGATTGAATAAAGCAGAACTGCCAGTATTAGCATCTCAAGTAGGTATGATAGTAAGACACAAAATGTTTTTGTGGTTCAGGGACCTAAAAGGCAAAGTATGCAATGCTTGGTTTTCTGAAAGGCTGACACAGCTATTAATGAAAGAGCCAACTGCCTACTCACAATCAGAAAAAGTTACTCTGGAAGCCACAGGGCTGGGGCAGCATCTTCAAATATAAACAAATATAAACATCAAATGTACTTAGAAACAGATGATTAAATAAAGAACTGTTCTAGAGGCCAGGAGCAGCGGCTCATGCCTGTAATCCCAGCACTTTGGGAGTCCAAGGCAGACAGATCACTTGAGGTCATGAGTTTGAGACCAGCCTGGACAACAGTGAAACCCTGTCTCTACCAAAGATACAAAAATTAGCCAGGCGTGATGGTGGGTGCCTGTAATCCCAGCTACTTGGGAGGCTGAAGCAAGAGAATTGCTTGAACCCAGAGGCAGAGGTTGCCATGAGCCAGGATCACTCCACTACACTCCAGCTGGGGTGACAGAGGGAGACTCTGTCTAAAAAAAAAAAAAAAACTTCTCTGGAATTCATAAAAGAAGAAATAACAATGACTCATATTACTTTTTTTAAATCTTCATTCTCATTAACAACAAAGAAAAACAAATAAAAATGTAAAAGTTTTTACCTATTAATATTGCAAAGATTTTTTAAACTTTTAATATTCAAGTTGGTGAGAAAACAAAGCCATCTGGCAATATGTATCAAAATTCTTAAAACTGTTTATACCTTTTGGCCCAATAATCCCACTTCTAGAAAATTATTCTAAGGAAATAATCATTAATATTTGTAAACACTGATTTTGTTTATATTATTGAAAATTAGAGGTAACCCAAATAGTCTGTAATTGGAGATTTCTTGAAAAATTTTTGGTTCCTCCACTATGAAATAAGTAGCCATTTAAAAGTATTAATTTTACAACTGATATATAATGAAACAATTTTGAAATCACTGCAAACATAATGTAGTGATTTCAAAATTGGTTTATTATTAAGTAAAATATTAGTGATCAAAAGAATATATAAGATACGATCTCATTTTTAAAACATATATGTTATATGTGATTGAAAACTATACCATTCACTAAAGTTAACCATGCTTATCTCTGAAGGGTAAGGTAATAAGTGATAGTTATTTTTTTCTTGTTTATCTTTTTTTGTAAAGTTTCTGCAGCAAACATTTACTACCATATAAGAAAAATGGATATCCTTAAAACAGCTGGTCAATGGGCCTCATTAGTATAATTATTGTAATAAACATTTATTGAGCACATACTGTGGGCCAGGCACTGATCTAGGTGCTCTGACAGCAGGCACTATCCCTCCTCTCATGAGACTTACCATTCAGAAGATTTACTTCTCTTGTTCAGTCACTTAAAATGGGAAATATACATGCCTTTGTATCTGGACTCCTTCCGTTGCAAATGACAACATCCAATTCAAAATAGCTTCTGCAAAAAAATAGAAAATAGAATATTTGAGAGTTCATGAAACTGAAGTCCATGAGTAACTGACTTCGCACATGGCTAGATCACTTGGAATCTTCAGAACTTGGCATCTCACAAAATTTCACCCTACTTGTATTTGTGTTTGCTCCATTTTCAGGATCTCCTGATAATGTCAAGACGACTGTCAACAGCTCCAGACTTACATTCAATGTCCTTAACAGACAGCAAAACTACAGATACGTTCTTCCCAATTGTTTAAAACAAAAATGCTCAGATGGTTCTAATGGGGTCATGTGCCTGTCCCCGAACCATTGTCCATGACCTGAGAAATGTGATGCACTAATCAGTGAGTCTGAGTTCATATAGCCTCCCTTAAATATGAACTGAGGGTGGAGGAGAGACTTTCCCCAAAGAAAATCATGAGGCAGGGACTGGATGCTGAGACTGCAAAATAACAGATGTCCACTATGGACATATGCTATGGTCTTATAGAGAGGCATGGAGCAAGATGAGCAAGTTGGAGTCAGGGCTTCAAGTATAAAACTTAACTCAAAAAATCAAGTTGCATTTTCACACTATATTTAATATAAGTAGGTGACTTGAGTGTCACCAGGCAAATTTGCTTTTAGATTCACGTCAACCTAATTGCAGAAAATATACTTACTTACATGTAAGAAATATGCTTATTTACATGTATGTTTTGACATATAAATTCTAGTCTCATACATATTACAGGCAAAAAGGGAATTATCCATGTTAGAAATCTGCTCCTTTGGCAAGTGATGTGAGCGGGGCCCAAACAGCACACATGGTAGACCCAGTGCCTTGTACCACGTACCAGCAGGCCAGGGCTAGAGCCCTGACTCATCTCAACTCCCAGTGATGCTGCTGCACCTTAAAGACTCTCTACCCCACATAACTCCAGCCAACAATAAACTCTTCAGACTTTGAAGATTTCACTGTTTAAATGAAGCACACTTAAAACTTTAACAGATCAGCTCATAAACACCTCGTTTTTGCTCTGGCGAACGATTAAACAGTGGCTATCTGCAGGAATAGCTAGCTAATTAGCAACGTATGTCCCCCATTTATCCCCAAGGCTTATTTTAAGTAAGTTCTTCCTTATTAATTATTTTTCATAAATATTTTAATATTTCAAAGCTCACACTTAAGACTAAGAAACCAAGCTTGCCAAATAAACTCGTGGTAGAACATCTCTGTCATTCTGAACCTAGTTCCACCCTCTGCTAACCACATCATCGCTCCACAACTGAGCCTTTTGATATTTTTTCCCCAACCCTGCACACACACATACACACACACACTCACTCACACTCTCATAGACTCAGATTTATCACAGGCCTACTCCTACTGATTACTTGGAGCAATGTGTTGAGAACTGTGAAGCTAGATTCAATGGGAAAGGAGCTATGATGAGTTAATGATGCCTGCCATGAGCACAGGAGGGGAACTTCATAGCATGTTCTCCTAGATTTCCAGTCCCATCCAGGATTTAATCGTAATCTTAGACTTAAGAGACTCCAGGAGGTCCATCCAAGGGGACTCAGTGTCCAGTCTCTCCTCCCAGACAAGCAGGAGGCTGGGCCACTGGACACAGGTTACCCCAAGCCCAACTGGAATCTCCAGGGCCTGGGTGAGGAATAGGGAAAAGGCAGGGAAGGATTGGCCACGAGCTGCAGAGCATATTATTAAAAGCCCAAGATGGAGCGAGGCAACCCAGTTATCAACCCAAAGGGAATAAGTAAAGAGGGAAAATCCAGATTCAAGGAAACAGGAAGGAACCAGGGAAACCAGACCAAAACAATAGGGTTCAAAGTAAAGAATGGGAGGTAGAACCTGGAGGAAGTCCCTGAGCCGTGAGCCGTGGAATCATAGACGCAGCTGCGTATAGGGTCTTTGACCAAGTGCACAGGTGGAAAGGAAGCTATTTTTTAAGGGCAGTGACTTTGACTGCCCTCGGCATCAAATCAGACTTACTGTTGGGCCAAATACTAGATCTTGACCTTATTTCCAAAATGCAGCCCCTCTGTGTAACCAAGTCCTGGAATCCAGCATTAGTCGTGTTCCCAGCATCTGGTTTCCTATCTCACCTTGCTTTTGCCAACTCCTCACCCTTTACCACCCCAGGAGCAGGAATTCTACATCTGAAGCCCAGCTCTGCAGCTGGAACCTGCTAGCTTCCAACTGTTAACTACACACCTTTGGTGTTAACAGCACACCTGGCTTCATTCATTTTTTCTACAAATTATTGACATACTGTGTTGAGTGTTAGGAATACATTAGTAAGTGTTCTTGCCACTGTGGAGCTTTCCGGGTTTTGGGATAATAGACATTAATCAAAGAACCATACAAATAAATGTGAAGTTATAACTGTGAAAACATAAAAGGAAAGTGTATGATGCCTTTAACGGAGGCATCTACCCTAGTCGGAGAGGTCACGGAAGCCTCCCCTGAAGAAATAAGACTGAACTGAAGGAAGGTCAAGAATTCACTCATTCACTCAATTGTTCATTTATTCATTCATTCAACAGATACTAATTGAGCACCTGCTACGTTCCAGACACTGCTCTAGGTGCTGGGGATACGGCAATGGATGAAATAAGACCTCAGGCCTTGTGGAGCTTATAGTCTGAATAGAGGGTGAGAAAAACAAATATATAAGCAATTAGTCAAAATAATAATGATCACAGGTCAGGTTAGGATTGTGCTGTAGTGAAAATAAAACATGGTGATGTAGACAGATTCTGGGGAGGTCAGGGAAGACCTCTATGCAGGCAGAGTGACAAGAAGGCAGAGCTGGTCGCTGGTCTCCAGAAGATTTGGAGAAAGAAAATTTTAATGCACAGGAAGCAACAGATATAGAGGCCCTGAGGTAGGAATGAGCTTAGCATCTTTCAGGGATGCTAAAAAGGCCATTGGGAATGGAGCCCAGAGACAAAGCCATCATCAGCAAATAAATAATTGGCTTTAAACATGAAAGTGTCCAGAAAGCTAGCTTTAAAATGTGCAGTTTTTCTTCCTGATTCAACTAGAACTGCGACGTAAATATGACGCATATTGCTACAGGTTTGTGTGGGCACAAATCTTACTGGCAGTTCTGGTAAATAAATGTAGGACCAGTTGGGGTCTCCCTGACGCCTCTCACCACTGTGAACACAGTCTCTGATAACATTGTTTTGTCACTCTTCACTCCCACCAGCAATGAAGACAGATAAATGGCTTCCTGACAAATGGCCCCACTTTCCAAGGTCTGGGGCTCTGAAGGAAGGAGACGTGAGCCTTGAAGCACTTCTAGAGTGAACTCCTTGGAGGGTTTGTGGCCGTGAGCTCTCTGGGGCTGCTGCATAAGGAGCCACTGCATTATTTCTTCTGAAAAATGAGATTTTGCTTGCAACCCATTAAAATTTCCAAAGGTTCATGAAATGGATTCCAGACTATGTATCATTGTAATTTGCAGCAGACAATGCCTGATCACAGAAATAATAGAGATTTAAAGTGAAATACATTTTGCCTATGTCTAGCCACAATGCCCTAGAAAAGGCTGAAATATGTCCTTTCTGATGTATTCTCACCCAGTAAAATTCCTTCCCAGAGATAACCGCTGAGTAGTGTCCCCCTAAAATTCACATCCATTTGGAATCTCACAATGTGACTTGATTTGGAAATAGAGTCTTTGCAGATATAAGTAGTTAAGATGAGGTCATATTGGATTAGGGTGGGCCCTAAATCCAGGGACTGATATCTTTATGGGGAAGAGGAGGAGGAGATTCAGACACAGACGCACACACAGGGAGGAGCCATGTGGAGATGGAGGCGGCTACTGGAGTGCTGCAGCTGTGAGCCAAGAACTCCAAGGATTGATGGCAACCATCAGAAGCTAGGAAGAGTCTACAACTGGACCACACTGAACGTGCCTGATCGCAAAAGAAGCTAGGAAGAGGCAAGAAAGGATTCTTGCCTGGGGCCTTCAGAGGGAGCACGGCCCAGCCAGTACCTTGATTTCAGACTTCCAGCCTCCAGAACACATTTCTGTTGTTTTAAGCCCCCCAGTTTGTGGTGATTTGTTACTACAGCCCTGGGAAACTAATACAACAGCCATGAGTACCTATGACCTGGCACACAAGGAGAGAGGAACCAGCCCAGGAAACTGCCAGATGATGAGAATAAATGGTACCTACTCTAGCAAAGCAGAAATGGAGCAGTTGTTTCACGAATTTGACTACTGATAATTTGAGAAAGGAACTTGAATTGCATAATGGTTAAAAGTTGGGGCTTTGCAGCAATCCTATTACTGGGTATATTCCCAAAGGAAAATAGATCATTATACCAAGAAGACACATACCCTCATATGTTCATCACCAAGCTGCCCGTCAATGTTGGATTGGATAAAGAAAATGTAATACATCAACACTGTGGAATACTACATAGCCCTAGAAAACAATGAAATCATGTCCTTCACAGCAACATGAATGGAGCTGGGGGCCATAATTCTAAGCAAATTAATGCAGGAACAGAAAACCAAATACCACCTGTTCTCACTTATAAGTAGGAGCTAAACGCTGAACACATGTGGATATAAACATGGGAACAACAGACACTGCAGACTACCAGAAGTGGGAAGGAGCAGGAGACACAGGTTGAAAGACTACCTGTTGGGTACTGTGCTCCTTACCTGGATGCAGTATACCTATGCAACAAACCTGCACATGTACGTCCTGTATCTAAAATAAAAGTTGAATTAAACAAAACAAGTACACATCCATGTGCTGGGAGGCTGACACACCCCAGCTCCATGAGGACAGAAGTTCCTGTCTCCAGACACTTCCAGACCTCACTCTATGTACCTCTTCATTTGGCTGCTCATCTGTATTCTTTCTCATAAACCAGTAAACATTAAAAAAAAATGGGGGTTTTGGAATCAGAAAATCTGGGCTGAGTCCCAGGCCTGTAATTTACCTTGTACAAGTTACTAGATCTCTCTAAGCCTCTGCTTTTCATGGATAAAACGAGGACTTACCTCATAAGGCAGCTGTGAGAAGTAAGAGAGAAACCCCTAAAGAGCTTAGTGAGTGCCTGCCCCATAGTTAAGCCCCCAGTAAAGGGAAGTTGCTATTACCATTATTGCTATTACTGTTATTACCATTACCATTATTATCACTCTTCCATCCTCAGAAAGGCTTCCTCTCCCTAGAAAAGGAAGGACTAATTTTATTCAAATGTGCTTTTAGAATCTATTCATCATTGGCTTTTGTTCCACTACCACTTAGCAGGACCAGTCTGTAAGCTAAAAGCATTAAATGTTCAATTCTGAAAAATAGATAATCTTGCTATGTTCATAGTGAGTCCAGATCCAAGAAAACATAATTTTGAACAATTTCTTGCCCATCCCAAGATATAAATTCTTTTCCAAAAAATAAATTTTAAAGACCATAGTATTTTTTCACAACCAAATTTATTGAGAGCCCACCCTCTGCCAGGTCCTTCCCAAATATTTCTTCCAGGCCTTGCAACTCTGCAAACGAGTCTACAGTAATCCTGTTTTACAGATGAGGAGGCTGAGGCTCAGAGAAGCTTCTGACTGAGGACTCTGGACTGACTCCAACTTAAAGCAGGAGATAAAAGCAGCACTGGGGAAAGGAATTAGGGAGGCAGGAATGTTGCTGCAAATGCTCGCTTCCCAAAAGGCAGAGTGAAATACTCAGAGCCATAATTGGGCATCAGGGGACCTGTCTGAGTTCTAGTGTGGGCTCTACCATCACCCAACTGGGCAAAGCACTGTCAATCTCTGGGCCTCAGTTTCCCTAGCTGTGAAGCAAGGGACGTGGACTAAAGGATTCCTCACAACACTCTCATCTCCAAAATTGTATGAATATGTGGTATCCTTCATTTTAGTTTTTTTAGGCAATTTAATGTGAAAAAAAATTAAAGATGCTGAAGTTGATGTTTTCCAAATTCACAATATTTACAATACAGTATTGTAGTTTTCATAATATTTACAATACAGTATTGTCATTTTAGTTTTTGTAAAACTGATCCTACTCCTTTATTTCTGTAGTTAGCTCATAGCAAAACAACATGGCAGCATTTTTCACTAAAACCATGTATTTTTTTCTTCTTACGTAGGAAAGTCTGAGTAATACCAAAAATAAAAATAATAATGCTTCACATTTAAGCAGTATGTTTGATCTGAGGCCTTCCTGTATGGTATTTTTATAAGCCATGCATGTTATTATTTTTCGGTCACGTTAAAGCACTAGGATGTCTAGACCACTGATATTATGGGAGTTCTTCAAAGTAACACATGACATTTAATAATAAACTCAGCTTTTTGCTTCATTGTACCTTACATCCAGAAGTGCTGAACTTTTTAGTCTTCAGTAATGTTTCATCACCCTGTGCATTTTATAGATACGAAAACAGAATCGAAGCAGATTCTAAAGAAAAATCCATTTTGGCTTAATGTGATGTTTATTAGAAATAGTAGCTCACGCCTGTAATACCAGCACTTTGGGAGGCTGAGGCAGGTGGATCATGAAGTCAAGAGTTCAAGACCACCCTGGCCAAGATGGTGAAACCCCATCTATACTAAAAATACAAAAATTAGCTGGGCATGGTGGCGGGCGCCTGTAATCCCACCTACTTGGGAGGCTGAGGCAGAGAATTGCTTGAACCCGGGAGGCGGAGGTTACAGTGAGCCGAGATCGCACCACTGTGCCCCAGCCTGGGCAACAGGGCGAGACTCTGTCTCAAAAAAGAAAAAAAGAAAGAAATAGTAGCAAGCATTTATTAGGTATTTATAGCTCAGTTTTACAGATGAGGAACTAAGGCACAGAGAAGGGTTAATCTGGTACAAGGAGTGGCTGATGATCACTCACAAAGCTGGGATCAACTCCAGAAGCCTGGCTCTAGAGTCCACAGTCATCACCACCACCTTGATGTGGGGAAACTGAGGCTGAGAATAGTGTAGTAACTTGAACATTTGCAAATAATCTGCATACACTCACTACCTTATGGTGAAATTCCATCAGCTTACCCCCTTCAAGAGGAAATTATCACACTGTCGAAAGGCTCCACAGACTTGCATTGTTCTTCCCCCTCAGCAAGTACCACGCTGAAGACATCACCAGACCACAATCATCTCTGATGGTAACTGCTTCAGCTGTCACATACTTGATCTTCACATCTTATTAAAATATGCAGCAAGAAAGAACAAAGTTTATGCTAGTCTTTATTTCTGAGCAGATTGAGTTTCACATCAAATATTTCATCTCCTTCCAATATATAAGCCAGCCTCTTCCAAAAATCCATTACTGTTTTCATTGTATATTCATGCATTGTAAGAAATATAAAAATAAAAATAAAACCTGAAAAAGCCCTAAGTATTGGATCAAATTCATTCTGTGCTATTTTTTATTCCTTGAAATCACTCTAGGTCACCTTGGCTAAAATTGCTATCATCTGTGAAACATTTTAAATCCCTTGACTCAGAAGTGCAGTGGTCAAACTTAATTTTTACTGAGTTATTTTAGCAGACATTGCCTTATTTCTATGATGTCGACTCTAGTTCAGGGGAAACAGACCTCATTTCTTCCCCAGAGGGAGATGGAATAAACTTTGAAGCTGCTGTAACTGCCACTAAGGAGTTGTGATAATGGCTGCTCTTTAATTAATAAGCTCTAGACCATTTAATTTTTAAAAAATTATTTGATCATGTATGTCTTTATTCTGTACCTGTTCCACAAAAGATTCAAACCTCATACTTTTTTAAAGATACATTGCTTAAGAATTTTTGTCTTCCATGAGGCAGATTTATTCATGGCTGCAGACAATGCCCTTCTCGTATTTCTGACTTTCCTCTGTTCTCATGTCAGGTAAAGTCTTAGATCCAGAGACAAGAATGTTCCTCCCAACAGAACCCCTCTCCAACCCACTCCCACCAATTTCCTAGGGACCTCTTTAAAGGAGCCCAGAAATTTAACTACCAGGCATAAGCACAAAAAACAAAAAGTGCATTATTTCGTGTGTGGAAATTGGTTTTATCTCCCATCCATTGGCTTCTGTTATTAAGGAACCCATGACCCCCATCTTCTCCCCATCTGCTAAAAAGGGCTGACCTCAGTTTGAGGCATTCAAAGTTATCAAGGGGAGCAAGTGAGGGGGATGGGCTGAGGGGGTGAGCGTGCAAGCCTGGCGATGTCATAAGCATTCTTTCCAAAGGAAACCACGCTAAAAGGCTGATAAACCCCAATCTCTTTTCACAGCTGGCCTTCGGCGCCCCTTAATGTAACTCCCTCATTTGTTCATCAGCACTTTATGAGAAAATAAACAAAAACATGGCCTGTTTCCTCACTGTCAGCACATCAGACACTTCCTGCTCAGAGAGGCCACCATCCCACCCTGAGAGTCAGAAGCCCACTCCCTATTTTGCCTCGGCTTTTTAACAGCCATTTTCTAAGCTGCATTCCAAGGGCCTAATCAAATCCGAAGCCCCCTGTGGGTGGATGTCATAGACTCTAGCGCTCTGCAAGGCACAAGGCTCACTTCAGGCCGGCCGCTGTTGAAGAATAAGTGGGTGAGCTACACCGAAATCCTGAAAGCTGCTTCCCTTTTATCCATTATCAGTTTATTTTAATAAATAAAATGAAATAAGCTGAGGAAAAGGAGAAACATTTAAAATTAACTTTTCACCAAATCACTAGTTCTATCTATAGAGTATGCAAATTCTGTAACTTTTGTAACATTCTCAAATCAATCCAATCATTCCAGGTTTTTCACTAAATCTTTAAAAAGAAGAAGAAAGAAATAGTGAGGGCAAATGTGAGAACTGAAGGGTTATGACTCCCATTTCCAGTTTTTGTTTTTAGAGAGAGGATCTCACTCTGTAACCCTGCTTGGAGTGCAGTGGTGCAATCATAGCTCACCGTAACCTCAAACTCCTGGGCTCAAGCAATGTTTCCTCCTCAGCCTGCCAACTAAGTGGAACTATAGGTGCATGCCACCACATGGCTAATTTTAAATTAAAAAAAAATAAAAATGAAGAGAGAGTCTCCCTATGTTGCCCAGGTTGGTCTCAAACTCCTGCTCCCAATGCACTGGATCACAGGTACAAGCCACCAGGCCTGGCCCATGACCATCATGTTTAAAATTCTCAGTTGGCTCAATCATGCCCCGAGACAGGCTAGCATGGATATCTTCCTTCTTGAAAAGATTTGAAAGTTTAAAGAGGGAAGGCATGGATGCAGAGCCTGGCTGGGGGATGCAGCCAAGACTCTGGATGAATGTTGTAATGTTTCAGTGGCTCAGAGGTATGGTGGACACCCATGATGCCAACTTCTAGGAGTCTGGCTTTTGAAATACACAAGTGGTATGGAGCTGCAGTTAAGAGTGCAAGCTCTGGTGCCTGACTTTTGGGTTCACAGCATGACTCTGCTACATGCTATCTCTGAGAACTTCGACAAGTTACTTAAACTCTCTAAGCCTCAGTGTCTGCCTCACAGGACAATTATGATGACTGAGTGAAGTGGTACCTGCGAAGAGCAGAGGCCTGTGAGGTTGTGCTCAAGAAACAGTTAACTGTTAAATATCAGATGACATGAATGAATTCCAGTACTTTTTACACAATACAGATTATGGGCATGATCCTAAGGGTTGTTTTTAAAAAAATACATACATAAAAGAAAGAGAGAGAATACAGTCACAACAGTGGAAGTTTAACATAGTTGCTAAGGAGTAGAATTCAGTATAAGTTGCAGCTGTCTTAGAACTTACGTAATGGAAGATTTATTGTCACAAAACAAATAGTCCTCATTTAGAAATAAAGGAGACTCCTGCCATGAGCCTGAGGCTCTAGCATGCTTTGGAACCAAAATCCTAGGGAAATGGTGAACATTACCACTGACTCTGTGATTTGTGATCTTGGCCAAGTCATTTAACCTCCCAGTGTTCTCATGAGAACAAAAACAAAAACAAAAACAAAAAAAGGAATTGGACTGAAAAGCATCAAAAATCTCTTAGAAGTCCCATTTTACCCTAACATTCTATGATTTTACATAATGCTATGAACTGTTTGAAGTTGAGTCAAACCAGATAATGAGAGTAATAGCCCCCACGTCTAGGATAGACAATTTAACACTGTGTCATTTAGACTTCAGCAAATAAGCTATTGTTGAAAGTATTTTACTCTTGTCTCCACAGCTACACACAAAAAAAAGCTTTTTGAAGACAGGGCCCATGTGTCATTCTTGTTCCTCATTGTCCTAAGCATAGCATTTAACACAGAGTAGCCACCAGTAATGTGTGAGGTAGAACCTAGTTCCATAAACCTTATACATCCAACTATATCATGACTTTATAATTGTTCGAGGTACTTATCGATCAATCATAGCAAGCTAACCCAAAACAGACCAGCCAGGCATGTGACTCAATAAAGCATATTTCTAGCCTTTTATTTATTCACAAATATTTCTTGAATAACTACGATATGCTGGTTGTCAGGGATGCTCTGTGCCACCATCACAACTGAAGGTCCTCATGCACACAAATGGGTACCAATGGAGCATAACTAGAAACTGACTTGGCTCATCAACACTTTTTCTCCCAAACCATGCTTCCCCTCACCAATGAAGGGACTCGGCAGCTTATCCCTGGAGTTCTACTGGTACTTTATCTTATTAGCAGGTGTGATGTTACTACATTTAAAAAACAACAACAACGTGCATGCATGCACAGGGCTTCCTACAGTTCTAAAACCTAGAGTGCTTATGAAATAATATTTCAGCCTTTCTTAAAACAGAAATATTACACTGTAGGCTGGTGACTGCTATTCCTAGAAGCCTTCTGAACTTAACATTTCCTGCTGCTCTGTTTCTGGTCTTAAGTACATCAGCAAAATACTCTGTGGTCTGTAGATTATCTGTAAACCAACTGACAGGTATCCAATGCAGACCATGTGCAGATGTTTCTTTCCCCTCTATCACTGCCCTCAGATGATGCTGTGAAAAGTAAAAGTTCATCAGATGCTGACGGGGTTCGTGATAGAGCTGCACTACGAATTCCTAAGGCTGAGGGCTGTTTGTGATTTATCACTGCTCCTGCTTATCTGCCATGGAGTGACTTTCCTCCACTTAAATAGCAGCCTGCTTCCCTCCTGTGGCTCCATCTCGGTTGCCAAGGTTCTCTAAATGCTAAGAAGGAGATAGAGGACACTCTGTGATCTTGTAAAGTGCTCACCCAGCAATTTGGTAAAAACAGAGTGCGAACATCATGCCTGGGTACATGTCTTTGTTGGTCAAGGTTCAGTTCAGAAATGACCACCACCGAGGCTGTGTCTGCCATTGCAAAGAGAAACTGAATATTCAAACACTTTTCTAGAAATCTCAGATGTATTTAAAATAATAATAATAAGGCTAATACACCATAAAAAAGGATGAGTTCATGTCCTTTGCAGGGACATGGATGAAGCTGGAAACCATCATTCTCAGCAAACTAACACAAAAACAGAAAACCAAACACCGCATGTTCTCACTCATAAGTGGGAGTTGAACAATGAGAACACATGGACACAGGGAGGGGAACGTCACACACCAGGGCCTGTCGGGGTGTGGGAGGCAAGGGATAGCATTAGGAGAAATACCTAATGTAGATGACGAGTTGATGGGTGCAGCAAACCACCATGGCACGTGTATACCTATGTAACAAACCTGCACGTTCTGCACATGTATCCCAGAACTTAAAGTATAATTAAAAAGAGAAAAAAATAAGGCTAATATGCTTACACCAATGGCTATTTGTGGCACACACAAAAAAAGAAGGGACAATTAAGATTATAAAGCTCACAGACTTAAGGCTAATATGCAGAGACAAAACATGGTTCTATGGAAAATATTTGAGATAGAAATATATAAAAGTTTCCAAACAACGTGAGTAATGGTATCTGGGTTCTTGTTTAGCAAATAAGGCAATCACCAATACTATGTTTGACAGTCTTTTTAGAAAATTGCTGTAATTTAGTGTGTAGAAGAATCAATTTGTACTTCAGATGTCATTGTTTGATTCAGTAAGTATTTGTTGAGGGCCTTCTTAGCATCACCACAAATACAATGAGTGAATAAGATAAAGTCATACCCTCCCCCTACATGTTACTTTTTTCAAGTTGTCAGTGAAGAGATCCAGTATCCACCTCTTTTAAAGGCTCTGAATCATCAGTAGTATTTATAAGAAGTATAAAAGACAGGTCGGGCGTGGTGGCTCACGCCTGTAATTCCAGCACTTTGGGAGGCCGAGGCGGGAGGATCACGAGGTCAGGAGATCGAGACCATCCTGGTTAACACGGTGAAACCCCGTCTCTACTAAAAATACAAAAAATTAGCCGGGCGCAGTGGCGGGCGCCTGTAGTCCCAGCTACTCGGGGGGCTGAGGCAGGAGAATGGCGTGAACCCAGGAGGCGGAGCTTGCAGTGAGCCGAGATTGCGCCACTGCACTCCGGGCTGGGCGAAAGAGCGAGACCCCGTCTCAAAAAAAAAAAAAAAAAAAAAAGATAATCCACCAACAGATCTTTTCACTTGAAGGCTAGTAAAGAGTTCTGTCTGATGACTTTTTAAAAGAATCACCTGCTAATTTTAAATGTATTCAGTGTGTCACAGAATCTCAGAGCTGGAAGCATCCTCAAGGGGTCACCACGTGAAGTAAAATTTGGAAAACATCCATATATACATAAATCAACTGAGACAGAACAATTAATGTTCAGCATTAGTCAAGTAGGGACTCATGAGGGACTTGAAACTGTGCAGGAATCAAGATGAGATGGTTCCCTGAAGGAAACAACAAAGATAAGACATTGAGCCAGGATTACAGAATCAAAGTTAACCTCAAAACCTTCAGAGAAATCTATCCTCTCGGAAGTGGTGGTAATTTCAATTCAGCACAACTTCTTTTGAATTTTTATTCATTAATGTCAGGCCTGGTTTTAATATTAATTGCTCCGGGTCAAGTTCAGATGCAAAAAGCACAAGCGTGCAAGTAGATACAACCTGATGTGTTTATCTTTTCAGTGCACACTTTCTGCGGCAGGCATGTGCCAGATGTAGCAGCAGCTGTAGGAAGTTGTTTATCTACCCTCTTAACCTTTGTAAAGTGTTAAGAGATGGCAAAAATCATGTTTTTAAATTACAGACATCACCATCCAAACTAGTATCTTCTTAGTATTAGCCAAAACACATCAATAAAGGCATAAGAAGGTCAAGAAGATTTGATTGTGCCCCAATGATATCTGTAAAAACATACTTCTGCCATGATTTACATGTCCCAATAGCTCTCTGCTTATTTCCAAATGCACTTCACCCATTCAACATTCAGAAAATATCTATTGAATTCCCACTGTGCGCAGGCCACAAATGAAAGGTACTGGTTAGGTAACTCTAATACCTGTAACATTCGTGTCTTGCCTAAAGTTTTACAAATGTCAGTTGTTCTTTGTGAATTTATCCTTTAAATTTTTCAAAATATATTAATAGTCCCAGAATGAGAGATAGCTCAAAATCTTTAGGCATTCTTGTTGAGAAAACATTATTGCGGGGTGGCGGGGGGGGGGGGGGGGCGGGGGGGAAGGTGTGGAAGGAGGTTCATAGCCAAATATTGAAATTTCAGCATCACGTGACATTTTTCTTGCAGAGAAGATAGCTTCAGCCAAGCTTCAGAGCCACGCAGCTTCTGCACTGATGGGCTTCCCACTCACACCTGCAGGGATTATGCTAAATGCAAGTGGGATTGATCTATCAATCTAATCACTCATGAGAAATAATAACAATGTCATTAACCAAGTTTCCAAAACAACCCAGTTCCTGCTTGAAAGTCAATCCTTCAGAAGCATGCTAAGCCTTCCTTTTGTTATGACATTTGGATGAAGTCGCAAAGGTTCCTTTGGCCTTTCTCTGTCAACGTCAATGTCCTCTAGGGAAACCAGTGTGACGATATCAAAAGACAAAGAGAAACAAGTCAGGGTCTCCAAAGAGAAAGATGCAAACAATAATTATTTTTAAGAAATACAGTTAGTTTCTCATTTTAGTTCAGAAATAATTAGAAAATATATTTCTTTTCCCAAAAGCCCCACTTGCAATCAAAATCAAAGTGTATTCTCATACATCTTTGTTGTGTTTACTGATTTGCCAGACTTCTAACGTAATAAAATATTTGCAAACTTGGGCGTTCACAGTAAGCTATATTTAGACGTATTTACTGTGTGTATATAATTCAATTATAGAGGAATAGATGGATTTTTGGAACTCTAAAGGAACTGACAAAAAATTATTTCTTTGAGATGTGCATTTCTTCACTATGTATGTTTGTGCAAATGTGTGCTTGCACGTGTGTGTGTGTGTGTATTTGCTGGGAATACGAGGATTGACACATGTGGCCCTTGCTTTCAAGGAGCTCTTAATCTAGTAGTTGCATTGTTAACTCATGACGTTAGAATTTGACATGATTTTCTCTGGAAATCTTTGTTGGTATAATAAAAGTCCATTTGTGCACCGGGCAGTGAGATGGTATAAGATTTAAAATGTTCAGCTTCCACGGCTAGCTTTCCTATTTTCCAGTCAGTGTGTAACCTGAAGTTACCCTTTAAACTCTCTGGGCCTGGGTTTTTCACTATCACATCAGCTTGCCCTAGGGAGCCGACCTGAGAAAGCTTTCAAAATAACAATGACCAAGCATTCAGTTTTGCAACAATAAAACCAAGGGATTTTCCAGCCATGAAAATTGCATATACACAGAAACTGAGGAATTGACTGCAGTAGGACTAAAAGAAACATAAAAAATTCTGAAAATATTTGCAGATTCTGAAGAACAAGACAATCATTCAAACATCCAGTAAATATGTCCTAGATATCTACTTGGTGCTAGCTGTTATGACAGGAAGTTGCTTCCAAATGTCCTCCTCACTCACTTCAGGGCCATGGCGAATCATGAGGACCAAGGCTTGGTTTTGATTATAGAAAAATAGCCCAAATCTTTCCTAAGACATTCTTGTTAGAGTTCCTGTGAGAGTATGTTGATGGGGAAAGTGTTGAGTGTTGCTGAAGGCAAAAATATGTATATTATTAGAATGATATATGGACTATTTATATGGTGTGATATATATAAATATGGCATAATTTTAGGGAAAAAAAACCATATCCCAGCCAAGGTGACATGTAAAATTAAGCATTACAGTAATGATTATTATTATAGTAATAATAAAGATTTTCTTTTAAACAAACATCTGTGTTTGTACATGTGAATTTTCTTTTTTCTCATTATTTTTTTCTTTTTTCAGAAACAGGGTCTGACTGTCACCCAGGGCTAGAGTGCAGTGGCTCAATCACAGCTCACTGAAGTCTTGAACTCCTGCATTCAAGCAATCCTCTTGCCTCAGCCTCCCAAGCAGCTGGGGCCACAGGTACGTGCCACCACATCTGACTAATTTTTTTACGTGTTGCAGAGACGAGGTCTTGCTGTGTTGCCCAGACTGCTCTTGAACTCCTAGGCTGAAGCAATCAGCCACATAGGCCTCCCAAAGTGCTGGGATTACAGGCATAAGTTACCACACCTAGCCTGTACGAGTGAATTTTCTAATGCCAAGTATTCACCTTGGGAAGGTACACACTTATTCCATTGATGCATTCTTTGTTCCGTTTTGCAATGTCTCTTTTCATATCAGCCACAGAGCTAGTCACAAAGCAAAAAAGTAAATCTCTTCACTTATTGTGACTTTTTAAAACTAGCCAAAATGATAGTATTTGGTTTATTGAATCATGTCACTGAAGTTACTTTGTTCCAAAGACTTTGGGGCTATTTGTAAAAGTCAAGTTCACTTTCAAAGTTGAAAAGGTACTACCTTTGAGAATCTTTAAAAGCATGTGTCACTAAAAACCATTGCAAAGGAATTATTTCAAAAACTTTTCCAAATACTAGCATCACTGAATTTAGTGTAACATTCCCAAAGGTAAAATCTTCAAAAAGCTGTCTACACTCTTCTAGATGTGTAAGCACTGTCTGTTTATGGTTCATCCTTAGAGCTAAGTTGTACCTAAGAAGTTGTACTATTGGCAATTTCAACCAATTGAAATTGAAGGAATTGTATAATGATAAACATAGAAGATCTCAATCACATTGTTCATGATAGGGAAAAAATGTCTACAGGAATCTGAGTAAATAGATGATGGTATTAATTTAAATATTGGATGGAATACTGTGCAGCTGTCCATAATGGTACAAGCAGAGACAGGAAATATATGGACAATTTTCAGGCAGTGAAACTCCTAAAATTCCTATGGAACATTATGTATGCACATTCATTTTTCTAAGGAGAGAGACCATAATTTTGATACAATGTGTCATAACCCAAAGAGAATTAAGAAGCTGTGTAACAGAATAATATTTAATGTAATGGAAAAATGTTCAAGTTATATTTCTGAGTGAAAAAGGCAAAATATAAAAGAGCAGGGACAGTATGCTGTATTTAAAGTATTTTTATGCATGCTTAGTAAATAACACTGGAAAAATATACGCGAAAATAGCAGGAATAATCTCGGAGTAGCAGGATTCCAAGTAATTTTTTTATTGTCTTATTTTGTTTTGCTGCTGACTTTTTGATATTTTCTCATTTTTTATAGTGTTACGTATTATTTTTACAAAAAAGAAAAAAATAAAAATTTAAGAAGCAAATGGAATACTGGAGAAGGATCTGTTAATGTGTTATCAGCACAGTTCAGGGTACACAAGCCCTGATTCTAGTCAACTGGTCCCTGTTTGTATGTATGTATGTATTTGAGACAAGGTCTGGCTCTATTGCCCAGGCTGGAGTGGGATTGCGTGATCCTGGCTCACTGCAACCTCCACCTCCCAGGCTCAAGCCATCCTCCCACCTCAGCCTTCTGAGTAGCTAGAACTACAGGCACATACCACCACACCTGGCTACTTTTTGTATTTTTTGTAGAGATGGGGTTTCTCCATGTTGCACAGGCTGGTCTCAAACTTGGGAGCTCAAGTGCTCCACCCGCCTCAGCCTCCCAAAGTGCTAGGATTACAGATGTGACTCACCATGCCTGGCCCCTGTTTGTTTTTAGTGTGGGTAGTAGCTGTAACAGTAATAGTAATTATAGTGGTAATGATAATAAACCACTTTACAACAGCTTATGTGAGTGTTTTCCTTATTAATTTATTGAGCCTGATATATGTCTCATTATAAATCAATTAACGAATTTTGATTTATATATTACTTTAGTGTGAATTTAGTTGACATGAATCAATCTCCACTGGTCAGTTCTTTCATGGATGGGAATAAAATCAAGTTTCTAAACTTGAAAAAAATCCCATATAGTTGTATCTGGGGTTCTTTTATCATGATCCCTCAAGTTTGACAAAGACCTGAGATACCTACACAAAACAATCAAAGTTTCATTACCCAAAATGTTAGGTTTGTGAATAGATTATCTCCATTTTTAAAGTGTTTTTCTTTCTATACCCTTTTCTGAAAATGTTGATATTGATTATCATCTATCTGCTAGCAAATGTTGGCAGCTGCTAAATGAATCATAAAATAGCAAATAAATATGAATCAACAATACTTAGTCCAATAGCTTGTTGTTTTCTCATAGATAATTTGAGCTGTGTTTTGGCTTGTGCATCACCTAGCAGGTGCTGAGGCAGAATTGGAAATATGATAGATTGGGGAAAATGCTTATGAAGGACAAAGGAGAACGGGAGCAGGAGCTGACATAGAGAGCCTTCAACCCGCGTTTCTGGTCTGACACCTGTGAAAGGAGACAGGGAAGGACAAAGACAGAAGCAAGAGCCTCAGACTGCACTGAGCTGTGCAGAAGTCTTAGCCAGGCTAATGGGCAGCCTCAGAGTAAAGACGGCCTGCTGAAAAGTTTCACGTTGGACAGAAGTGGCCCAGCTGCAGCACTTTATCATGGCCAGTCACTGACTGGGAGCAGTCTGGGGAAAAGGCCTGAGTGTGAATGCCAAGGCAGAACTCCAAAGGTGCAACACCTAGTGGGTAACAGACAACTTACTCCCTTCTATAATGCACATCTTCTCTTGAAGGGAGATCTGAGCAGCGTATCTGCATCATTGCCACAGGTTGATTTTTAAATTTCATACATGGAGATTTATTTTTTGCTACTAACATTGCTCTTGGTCCTATGTTGGAATTAAATATACCATTCTTTCCCCATGTTCCAGAAAGAGCTTAGTATTCCCAATTGCAATCTACAAAGAAGACCAGGATTTCCAGGTATGTTACCACTTTAACAATTCTGAGATTCCTTTCTGATTTAGAGTCAGAAGATTTGGATTCAAATCATAGCTTTGTCACTTTCCACCTACATCGTCTGGAGCAAGATACCTGACCTCACTAAATCTCAGTTTCCTTATCTGTAAAGCAGGAATATCCATGCCTTACCCCTAGAGAATTGTTTTGAAGATTACATCAAATAACATATGAGAAAATCCCCGGCACATAGAAAATACTCAATAAATATTTGTTTTTAAAATGGAAAATCACAATCCTAACAGGTACTGCCCATCTAGCTTGTCAACATTACTCTACCTGGACAAGTTATGTAACCTCTTATAAGCCTCAGTTTTCTCATCTATAAAACAGAGTAATCTTATCCCCCATGGCACTGAGTTACTAAAACAATTAGATGAAATTATGCAATCAGAGCATTCATCCCAGTACTCAACACAAAATAAGTCCTTGGCAAATGTCATTAATCAGGATTCCTTGCTTTATGAACACTAGTTCATTTTAATGTTGATATTCCTGGAAACTACATTTATTGCACATTATATTACAATCTTAATCTCATAGGAACTGATAATATTTCAATTGTTATTGTGTCCAACTTGAAATCTCCTTTGTAGTAAGTGTGCATCCTCTACTTACCAAGGATGATCACATCCCAGTACCGTCCGATAACAACTAGACTTAGATTCACAAGCACTTTATATTATTGATCATCAGTTTCCACATTTATTCCTCTGAAAGAAATACATGCTTGGATTTTTCTGTACATATTTTGACATTTGTTACTGATGAATTATTTTTATCATCATTAAAAATAATAATAACAATGATGTATTTTTTACCTGAAAGCCTCCATTTCTTTTAGGTATTTTTCTTCATTTTGGAGCTTCAGGTTGACATTTTAAATGTGAAATGGATTTATTTTTTCCTTCTGTTCATCCTCTAATTTTACTCCTGCCTGTTTATGTCTTAAAACTTCATGGAGTTAGGCCAGGCACAGTGGCTCATGCCTGTAATACCAGCACTTTGGGAGGCTGAGACGGGCAGATCACCTGAGGTCGGGAGTTCGAGACCAGTCTGACCAACATGGAGAAACCCCATCTCTACTAAATATATAAAATTAGCCAGGCCTGGTGGCACATGCCTGTAATTCTAGCTACTCAGGAGACTGAGGCAAGAGAATCATTGAACCCAGGGGGTGGAGGTTGTGGTTAGCCGAGATTGCCTATTGCACTCCAGCCTGGGCAACAAGAGTGAAACTCTGTCGCAAAAGAAAAAAAAAAAAAAAACTTCATAGAGTTAAGAATTGGGGAATATTGATGGGCTGTGGGGGAGAAATGGTTTAAGATAAAGAAAAACTGTTGAAATACATCAAAAATAGCGAGCCAGTATATTATACAGTAACTTGAAAGTGGGATGGAAATAGAGCAGGAGATAGCAGTGGAAGCTTCCAAAGGCAAAACTACAGACTTTCACCTTGCCACTGAGTATAGAAATATGAAAGGCAGGCCGGGCGGAGTGGCTCAAGCCTGTAATCCCAGCACTTTGGGAGGCCGAGGCGGGAGGATCACGAGGTCAGGAGATCGAGACCATCCTGGCTAACACGGTGAAACCCCGTCTCTACTAAAAATACAAAAAATTAGCCGGGCGTGTTGGCGGGTGCCTGTAGTCCCAGCTACTCGAGAGGCTGAGGCAGGAGAATGGCGTGAACCCGGGAGGCGGAGCTTGCAGTGAGCCGAGATCGCGCCACCGCACTCCAGCCTCAGCGACAGAGCGAGACTCTGTCTCAAAAAAAAAAAAAAAAAAAGAAATATGAAAGACAGTCATAGAAAAGCCAAGCTTTTATTCCATACATTTCACGGATTAACAGTTCCAGACTTCACAAGGGTAGGCCAAATTTGGCTAGTCTCTGGACTTGAGGCGGGAAACCTTCCTTTCAAACTTGAAAAAGCAAAGGAAAGGCCGGGCGCGGTGGCTCACGCTTGTAATCCCAGCACTTTGGGAGGCCGAGGC
>NW_026652277.1:66508780-66530250 GCF_009828535.3 Hylobates moloch
AGCCAGTAAGTAGCCATCCTCAGAGTGAAATAATTTTTTACACTAATCAATAAGGCTTAATTACAGCAATATAAACATGTCTTTTATTAAATTAGTTAGTAATCCAAGAATCTACTACTCTGAATCTCTACCTGCAAAAATTGTATTCAAATTCCTAATTTTCTACCATCACAGATCACCAAGAATTCAAAAATATTGATCCCCCTTGACAAAGACGCAACTGAATCACATTAATACCAAGCAGAGGCCAGGCGCGGGTGGTTTATGCCTATAATCCCAGCAACTTTGGAGGCTGAGGCAGGAGGATCGCTTGAGCCCAGGAGTTCAAGTCCAATCTGGGCAACACAGTGAGGTCCCAACTCTACAAAAAATTTTGTTTTAATTAGCTAGGCATGGTGGCATGTGCTTGTAGTCCTAGCTGATCAGGAGGCTGAGGTGAGAGTATTGCTTAAGCCTGGGAGTTTAAGGCTGCAGTGAACTATGATCCCCCCACTACACTCCAGCCTCGGTGACAAAAAGAAATCCCGTCTCAAAAAAAAAAAAAAAAAATACCAAGCATAAATAATTTTTCACAACTAAGAGTCAGGACTCGGCTTTCATTTCAGGCCACAATCCCTGAAATTCAGTTTACCTGGCCCTTTCTCACAGATAGAAAGACACCTCACAAGATAAAAAGAGTGGACTTGGTCTCCCCGAAGTAGAAAGGAAAGATGCCAAAACCATAGAGGTCGATACAATTTTCAAAAATGCAGACAGGCAAAACTCTCAGTAGAAGTCCACTTCATAGGCAGAAGAAGCCACAAATGGTTTGAGCAATTAGCAGATGTATATCATTCTTTCATTCCATTATGAAGCATTTGTGTGTGCCTACTATATGCCAAGCTCATCTGGGCTGGGCAGGCGTAATCATACTCCAGGTTCAGGCAACCCAAAAAAAAACCACCCTACAAGCAACCAATGTGGTGTGAATTTCAGGTTTGATTCAAAATAACTCAGGCCCCTGTAAGAAAATAGGATTCTTCTGCTGTGAAGTCACTCAGAAAATAAATCGTCTTCCCCTAATGTCTCAGATACTAAAATTTACTTCATTATTTATCTGATGTGTCTAAAAATTGTAACAATTATGCTCATTGATACAGAGAGTTAGAAAGATGGTTACCAGAGGCTGGGAAGGGTAGTAGGTACAAAAAAAAATGGAAAGAATGAATAAGACCTACTATTCAATAGCACAACAGGGTGATTATAGTCAATAATAATTCAATTTTGCATTTTAAAATAATTAAAAGAGTTTAATTGGATTGTTTGTAACACAAAGAATAAGTGCATGAGGGATAGATATCCCACTCTTCATGATGTGACGATTGCACATTGCATGCCTGTGTCAAAACTTCTTGGGTACTCCATAAATATATACAACTACCATGTACCCACAAAAAAATAAAATTAAAAATTAAAAAAGGGTATTTCTATGGTTTAAATTTCTTTCTGCTACCAATCAAAGACCTAAACCAGGTATTTTTGTATCAAGTCCAAAAAGAAAAAAAGCAAAATGAAATGTAGCAAAATTTCTCCCTTTCCTCCTCACCCACACATATTGGTTCCTAGTGTGCATAAAACTTCCAAACATACGTCCTTAACATCTCTTCTAAAACATGTCCCGGCTGAAAAGAAGAGAGCAAATATTGAGAAAGGGGTTAGATGTGCAGTACACTGATCAGAGGGCTAAGGTTTTAATGCAATTTTGTTATTGAGGTTTGGAATCTAAAATATGAGTATGGGGGGAGGAGATAGGATTCAGAGTGGTCTTGGGATACCCTATGTCCTAGTTCACTCTGTCCAGCATTAACATAATCACAGGAGTCGTAAAGCCATAGAAAAATGTTTGCTATTCTGAAAAGCTTCATTCATTCTGGCATTTCAGCAAACCCCAGTTTGGTCTGATTCCCTGTTATGAGAAACAGTATAATGCTCTGAGCCACAACAAGTCATTAAGAAACATTAAGAGGACAATTTAAGTGTCAGTTTTCATTTTCATCCCCATGACCCTTGTTCTTGTCATCTTTATTAAGACATCAATTTCCCACTCAGTTCCCTCTACCCTTCAAGTAAAGAAAAGCAATTCCCTGGAGAAGACTAAAGGAAAAGAAAAACTGATAGGGCATTTGAAGAAGAGATAAAAATGGATGAATAGAAGGTTCATAGTCCCTTAGCCCAAAAAAAAAAACCAAGTCTACTTAGAAAATCTGCCCTAAAGTGGAAACCTGTAGCAGAATAGAACAAGGCAGTTTTGTCCTGGAAGGTTAGGATTGGTGGAAAGGAGACTAAAACAAAAATAAAGAAAAATATGAATAAATTATTGTGTTTTAAGAGAAATTTTGCTTGGTTCCATAAAACCACTACTTTCAATAATTATTATCATAGTTGACATTTAATCAGTGCTTAGTAAATGCCAGGCACCATACTAAGCCCACAGATCATCATATTTAATTCTCACAAAAATCCTATGAGGAATGTACTATTATTATCCCCGTCTTACAGATGAGGACACTGAGATACACTGAGGTGGAGGAATTTTCACAGGGTCAAGAAAAGAGTAAGTTAGAGACTTTAATTCCAAAGCCTTACTGGTCAACTCTAGCCTAGGAGTTTGGCTTCTTGTCCCAGAGGAATTTTTCCTGTTATCTGTTGTTGGTAACAAACCACCCCACAACTCTGTGGCTTAAAGCTGTCATTTGCTCTTCCCTCTCGTGGTTCTGTGGATTGAGTGAGATCAGTGAGGCAGTTCTTGGAGTCTCTCATGTGGCTAAAGTCAGATGATGGCTGGGCCAAACCTTTTCCAGGGTTTGACTGGGCTGGGCTGGGTGTCCAAGATGGTGCACTCACACAGCCGCCAGACAATGTGAATAAGGGTCCTCAGAGTATGGCATCTGGGTTCTGAGAAGAAGCGTGCTGAGGAAGAAGCACCCTGAGAGTGAGTATTCCGTGAAACCCAAGCAGAAACTGCAAGGCTTCTTATCCAGCCTCGGGGGTGAATCCCCCATTTATATGGAGGATACCCCTTCCACAGAGAAAGTGCTGGAGGCATGGATCACTGGTGGGAACAAAGGAAAACACAGCTCCCCTCTCTAAGGAAGCCCTCAGTATTAGAGACACACAGAGGCAGGTGAACAACGTCTCTAGAATTCCCACCACATCAGCTGTACAGAGACCCCCATACAGCAGCAGAAAGATCCAGGTAACATCAGACCCAACCCAAGGACAACCAGGGATTCCTTCCCACAACTGACTCAGACCAGAAATCTAAGGAGATCTTGCTCCTGCATCTTTTTTCCTGGCTGCAGCCCAGAAAGGTTCTAGTAGTTCCCAATCAGAACAGCACAGCCCCCTTAAGAGGTGTTTGGGATAGTCGGGCAAAAGGGTGGTTGTCATAAAGACTGGAGGAGGCTGGGCACGGTGGCTCACATCTGTAATCCCAACACTTTGGGAGGCCGAGGCAGGCAAATCACCTGAGGTCAGGAGTTCAAGACCAGCCTGGCAAACATGGCGAAACCCAGTCTCTACTAAAAATACAAAAATTAGCCAGGTGTGGTGGTGGGTGCCTGTAGTCCCAGCTGCTTGGGAGGCTGAGACAGGAGAATTGCTTGAACCCAGGAGGTGGAGGTTGCAGTGAGCTGAGATTGTGTCACTGCACGCCAGTCTAAGCAGCAGAACAAGACTCCATCTCAAAAAAAAACAAAAGACTGAGGGTACTATGAGAATTTGTGTTGGGGGAGGAGGGGGGCAATATTAAATATTCTGAAATGTGCAGATTAGTTCCACCCTAAGCTTTGTCCCAACCAAAATGAAAATAGCACACCCACACTCCACCAAAAAAAACCACTGGTAGACCCAGGAGAGGGAGAGGGGCAGACTATTTCTCCTCCATCCTCCCATCCCCACCCACACCCAACTCCTGCCCGTCACCACCCTCTTGATTCCAAGGCAGTAGATTGGAGGAAGAGTGAAAAGGCTCCCACCTTAGATCCCCCAGGCCTCAAGTCAAACCTGCAGGAAGATGGAAGAGATTAGACTTACATTGCGTCTGAGATTGATGCTATAAACCAAAATGGACTGAAATGTTTATAACTGAAAAAGAGCAGAAAGTTAGGGAATCTGCCAAAGGTGCCAAAAGGCAGGAAACGAGCATTCAACTGAACATCATAGAAATCAATAATTGGAAAAAATACCAACATTTCATGTTTATCCCCCACTTAGTTAAAACTCCTCAGTTCACTCTGCCATAAAGGGGAGTAGGGTCATGATTTTCAAACATGCCAAGGAAGGAAGGTCACTGAGAATGTTTCTGTCTGCCTTACTGACCACTGCAGATAAGCAGTCACTGCTCGACCCGCTCGGAAACATTACATCCTGTTTCCGCCAAGGGTCCTGGGTGGAGCCCCAGAGCCTGCCGTCTAGGGCTGTGGCAGTTGGATGGGAAGTTCATTGGAAGCCTAGCAGGGATGCTGCACCCTAGGCACAGCTGCTGCATCCCTGCTAAAGAGGAACAATGGGTAAGTCATCATCGTGAGATGGGTTTTCCTCTCTCCCTGCTGTGGACAGGTGCTTGATAGCAGAGCCCACTGCCAAGTGACCCCAATTTTCCCCCAGAGGGGAAAAATGCCCAGGTCAGAGCAAGCTAGACTGGGATAAGCAGGCCTAGAGAGCATGTGCCTCTGATACAAATCAGAATTTACACTGAGCTTCCATCCATCCAGCTCAGGGCTGTCTTGGCTCATGCAAAATGCATGAGTCTAACCCCATCTTTCCTTAGTATTTTTCCAGTCTCCCTTTCTTCCAATCCTTTTATCCACATTCAGAAAAACAAATCATTGGGAAGTGATTATTAACACCACATTAACCCTGTTAACACCACATCGAAAATATCCCACTTAATAAAAAATACCAATTGATACAGATTTTGGAGAACAATTTGACAATATTTATTAAAATTTTAAATGTGCTTTTACTCTGACCCAGCAATTCTCCCAAACCCAGATATTTCCAGCAGCTTTATTCGTAATTGCCAAAACTCAGAAGCAGCCAAGATGTCCTTCAGTACATGAGTGAATACATAAACTTTGGTACATCTAGACAATGAGATAGTATTCAGTGTTAAAAAGAAATGAGCTATCCAGCCATAAAAAGTCATGGAGGAGTTTTAAATGCCAATTACAGTCCTAAGTGAAGGAAGCCCATATGATATCAACTACAAGACATTCTGGAAAAGACAAAACTATGGAGACAGTCATTGACAGAGTGTGGGGACAGAGAAGAGAGATGTAGGCAGGGCACAGAGGATTTTTAGGGCAGTGAAAATACTCTGCATGATACTGTAAGGGCAGGTACATGTCATTACACATTTGTCCAAACCCATAGAATGCACAGCATCAAGGATGAATCCTAATGTAAACTATGAACTTTGGATGGTTATGATGCGCCAGTGTAGGTTAACCTATTGTAAAAAATGCACCACTCTGATGGGCATGTTGATTATGAGGGAGGCTATGCATGTTCAAGGGCAAGGAACATGTGGGACATCTCTGTACCTCCCATTTAATTGTGCTGTGAGCCTAAAACTGCTCTAGAAGAGAGTCAAGAAACAACTAACCAAAACGTACCAATTAGTTACAGATTTTTTGGAGGACAATTTGACAATATATATTTAAATTATTTGAAGTCCTTACCCTCTGACCCAGCAATTCTTCTAGGTATTTTATCATGTAATTCACAACTGTATTCCCAGTGCCTAGAGCCCTAGATCTAGATATAGGTCTAGCTAGATATAGCAGGTGCTTAATAAAAATGTGCGATGAATATGCAATTTTAAAAGATAAATTGGCAAGAAGACCAACACACTAAGTTATGATTTTATTTAGGTTTATTTAAAAAGCACAATTTTTTTTTGAGACAGGGTCTCACTCTGTCACCAGGCTGCTACTGCAGCCTCGACATCCTAGACTCAGGTCCCCTGAGTAGCTGGGACTAGAGGTGCACACCACCATACCTGACTAATTTTTTATACTTTTTGTAGAGACAAGATTTCACCATGTAGCCCAAGCTAGTCTTGAACTCCTGGACTCAAGCAATCCACCCACCTTAGCCTCCCAAAGTGCTGGAATCACAGACATGAGACACCACACCCATCTGCACAAATTTTTTTTTCTGCTGTTTAAGAAGAATTTGTAAGCTTTTCCAGTTCACAGGTCATGCTTGGAGGTATAGAAGTTGGCACACTATCTGTACAAGGTAGCATGCTTCTTCTCCCCCTTCACATTCTTCAAATTCCCACTTTTGTTTTCTGCCCATTTTAATGTTTACAATATATGTCCTCCCAACTGTATGTAATACAGAAAGATAAACAATGTTTTTCTGTATGTTTGTATTTTACATAAGTGATTTGCATATAACTGCTTGCATTCAATTTCTTGCTGTTTTCACTACGTTAAGATCAATCTGTGTTAACTTGTGGGTACATTTATTAGGTTGGTGCAAAAGTAATTGCAGTTTTTGCCATTAAATTGTTTTTGCCTCAAAAGTAATGGCAAAAACTGCAATGACTTTTGCACCAATCTAATAGTTCATTGAATTGTGACTGCTATATGGAACTCCATACTAGATATCCACCATCGTTTACTTATCTGTCCTCTTGGTGATGAACAAGTTCCTTCCAGCTCTCTGCCACCACAAATGATATACCAAAAAGTACTCTCCTATGTGGTACGTTATAGCTGCATTCTGGAGTGTCTCTGGGGCCAATGGCTAGGAAAGAGATCGTGGTTCAGATGGAATGTGCATTATTTCCCATTTCACTAAGAAATGCGAGATTGCTCACCAGAATGGCTGCACCAGCTCACACTTGCACCAGCAGCGGATGGAGGTTTCACATTCCCCAAGAAAAATTCTAAACAGGACAAAGCACAGCAGGTCTATTACCTCCTATGATCTCTCCATAATTCTAATGCAAACTAAGGAGGCCTTCCCTTCTTAGCAGCACCAGCTGCCTGATGGCTCACTGAACTTGTGGCCAGTTAAATCCCCTGGCTTTTTTCACATGAACGGTTGCTTATACCTGTGGAATTAATTAGCGCGGGGTGGGGGGCCGTTTAGACAGTTTAGAATGCAAAATGAAATCAAAATCTGTGGTTCAACCTACGCTTCAAATGCTCTCACCCAGTTTAATTAATTTAACTCATGATTTTTCTCCCTTCTTGCCCCCATTCAGCTGCTATATGATTGATCAGACTTCAGAACTAGGTAGATCTGAATTCAACTCCCACCTCTGCCTCTTACTAATTCTGTGACCTTGGAAAAATTATTTATTCACTCTAAATTTTTGTTGCTTTGATTTCTTTGGAAATAATAACATTGACTTCATAGTAACGTGAAGTAAGTGTAATGAAGATTACTTGAGATGCATGTTATAAAATACCTGACATGTAGTGGCCCCTTAGCACGCTTGTTCCCTTCTCCTGACTGTTTTCCTTTCTCCTGACTGTTTTCCTTTCCTGCCTAGACCTCAAAAGGAAAAAAAAACACCCAATTTATTCCAGATAGGTCTAGACCCCTGATTCCCACAATAAAATCTACCTGTTTCCTTTCATGTTCTCAACTCTCTGCTCTCTGGCACAAAACATATCAACTGATCTAAGATAATGCAGTGAGAAGTCACAATGGATCAAGGTGTTCCTCTTCCAGGTGACATTTGGAACTTTACAGAAGTTTCCCAGACTCTCAATGCCTTAATGCTTGTGGGATCAAAGGTTAAGAGAAGGGGATTCTCCCCACGTCAGTGGTTTGATGTTGGCACAATGTGGCTGTGATATGCATCAGTAGGAGTGGCAGAGATGTGGGCATCAGACCGAGGAGCCACCCTAGTCCAATGGGACCACAGTGGTGAAAAGCTTTGCAGGGTGTGGGGGCACCGAGAGGCTTTAGCACCTGACATTGCTGCACACAGCTCCAGCCACATGTTTGCAATCATGCACAAGGTCCCCCTGCACATTATCAGAAATCACTGAGGCGAAGATTGAGGTGTGCAGCAAATTATTTTTGATCCCCTTCTTCCCACTCCCATCAGCCCACCTGATTTCAGCTCTGCTATGGTGGGCAGTTCTGCTTCTGAGTGCAGTGCCAGATTCCCAGACTCAAGCTGCTACCAAAGACTCTCCAGCTTTTCTGCTCAGGGACTGTCTCCAAAACCAGGGAAGGCCACTGAGATGGCATATAGCCACACCCTGGAAAAGAAAGAGAATTAATACCCCCAGAGGCTACCCCAAACCAACAGAGTACAAGAGTCCATAGATAAGTGCCCCAGCTTTCTGTCATTGGAAGAATAATTCTGAGATGCCTTTTCCAACATTCTTCAAAATATCCCCAGTGGGACGGAGCCCCATTTTTTCACTGCAACAACTAGCTCAATAATGCAACTTTATTGGATTTTCTCCCTTCCCTGTCTCATCCTCCCTACTCTCTCGCTGCTTCCTGGAATGGTCTCCCCAAAACTACCTGCACCCTTGTCTGTATCCTAGATTGTCTCTGGAGATATTGGTGGCGGCAGGGGGGTTGTTCCTGTTAATATAACACTACTTTATCTTCAGACAGATATGGCCTGAGAGATGTAGAAACTTCTTGAATGTTACTGGGGACACTTGGTTATTTTCTAACTCCCTTTCCACGCCAATAGAATAAATTGTTCTTTCTTCTGTGATATTTAGTGTCTTATATGAGCTTTTATTACATCACTTCTAACATTGCAACATAATTATTTGTTAAACATGTCTCCCTCTAGATTTTGAAAATCTATGTCTGATTCAATTTTGTATCTTTTCTGCCAATACTTCAACAAGTATTGGTGAATTAATAAATTCCCAAAGGGAGTGAAGGAGTTTCCAGTTCAATCTGATAGGCTGAGAATATTTATTTCCTCTCCCTCCTGGGCTCTATTAAAATGATAGAGGGAGAAAAGCATTCAAATGATGTAAACTCACAATAACTAAAGAACGCTTCTGGGATCATGAGTACTCAAGAGAGTTCAGCAAATTTGTGGAAGATGAAAAATACATGAAAGTCTGGTAATGGGTAAATGAGAAAAAAGCTTACAATGTACACTTCTCCAGGGATGGGATGCATCTATCTAGAGGAATTCCAATGAGACTCTGAAATCAAAGATGGCAGGTGTCAGGGAGATGAAAGTGAGAAGTGTCAGTGAAAGTGGGCTATAACCAAAGATCTAGATATAGAACAAGTACATCTCGCTTTTCTCCTACCCCTTCACAAAAAAACTGCCTATAGAGCAGGCATTTAATCTAGGAAAAACTCAGAAGGTTCTTGTTCAAGGAAATTGAACACAATGTCAGAAAAGTAAGGTGACTGAGACAAGTATTAGTGCTCCAGAAAAAAGTCTTCCCAAATCTAGCATCTACCCTCCTCTCCTGTGTTGGCTTAGCTCTCTAGGGACTCAAATCAAAGCAAAGCATGCCTGTCAAGAAGCCATACTAATATAAAAGAAGCTCCTAAACAACCCTTCTGTCCACATGTGTGAGAAAACCTGCAACATGAAAGTGAAATATTAAGACGGAGAGCTAGAGAGTGAGAAAGAGAAAAAAAGAAGAGAAAGAGGAGGGAGGAGCAGAAGGAGGAAGAGGAGGGGAAGAGGAAAAGATCCTTTTTAAAATGTTGACAGATTGTAGATTTGAGAAGATTGTCTTTAAAACAAAAACAAGATGCTGCTTTAACGAAAAAAAAAAAAACAGGAAAAAAAACGTATAATCAGGGAAGCAGTAGAATCCAAAGCTAAAAATATAATTGTCATTATAAAAAGTTTAATGGAAGAGTTGGGAGGTGAAGTTGAAGAAAACTCTCAAAAGGTATACAAATATGCATGTGGACACACATACACACTCGTATGAAAATAGGAAATATGAAGACGATCAAGCCGATATATTCTAATACAAACTAATACAAGCTTCAGGGACAAAAACAGAGAATACAAATGGGAGATAACCATTAAATAACTAATTGAAGAAAACCACCTATAAGTCAAGAAAGACGCGAGTCTTCAGAATGAAAGGACTAGCATGTTCTGAGTAGAATAAATTTAAAGACTGCCAACTAGATGTATGCACATAAAGTCTTAAAGCAATAAAGATAAAAAATATTTAAAGAGGAAAAACCAGGTCATCTATAAAGGAATGGGAATCAAATCAGCATCAGATTTCTCATCAGCAACACTGGATACTAGAAAACAATACAACAAAGCCTTCAAATTTCTTTTTTGTTGTTCTCCTTAAATAAAAACTTATTAAACTTATTCGGGGTTAATTTAATTTAACAATCGTTCGATTTGTCAACCTTAGGAGTTAAATGATTAAAATATTAGTAAAGAAAACCGACATGATGATAAGGTAGCAAATGTAAATTATCTAAAAGTCAGTACATATAGATTCTTTTAACCAGCTTTATTAAGGTATAATTGACAAATAAGAATTGTATACATTTAAGGTGTAAAACATGATGTTTAATATTCGTATACATTGTGAAATGACCACAATGAAGCTGATTAACATATCCATCACCACACATAGTCACCATTTTGATTTTTTGTGGTGAGAACGTTTACTGTTTAAATGCTAAGATCTATTCTCTTAGCAAATTTCAAGTATACAATACAATATTATTAGCTATAATACCATGCTGTACATTAGTCTCCAGTATGTATTTATTCTGAATAACTGAAACGATGTGCCCTTTAAACAATGTCTCCCACTTTCTCCACCCTAAGCCCCTAGTAACCATCATTCTATGCTCTGCTTTTATAAGTTCAAATTTTTTAGACTCCATATATGAGATCATGCAGTATTTGTCATTCTGTTTCTGGCTTATATCACTTAACAACGTCCTTCAGGTTTATTCATGTTGTCACAAATGGCAAGTTTGTCTTCTTTTTAAGACTGAATAATATTTTATATATACAAAAATTATATATAATACAATTATATAAATATATGTTAAATATATAAATATTGAATTACATATAATTATATAAATATTGAATTATATATAATTATATAAATATTAAATTATATATAAGTATACATTTATATAATTATATAAGTATATAAATATAATTATATATAATTAAATATATTATGTTATATTTTTATGGAAATGAAATCAGTTTCTTGATGAAATATCTGCATTATCATATTCATTGAAGCATTGGTCAATATCGCCAACATATAGAGACAACCTGTCTCTTGATGAATGAAGAAAACATTATATATAGTAGATTATATGTATTTATATATTTATACAATACATAATAATTATATATTTATATAATTATATATAATCATAATATATTTATATTATGTAAGTAATAAGTATATTAATATACTTATAATTTGTTATATAAATTTATACTTATATAAATTAATAATTTCTATAAATATATATTAAATGTATTATGTTGATTAATATATAATTATGTTATATATAAAACATATAAATATATAATCTATATATAATTATGTAATCTATTACATATATAATGTTTTCTTTATCCATTCATCCATCAACAGCCACTTACGTTGTTTCCATATCTTGGCTGTATTGAACAATGTTGCAATGAACATGAGAATGCAGACATCTCATCAAGAAACTGATTTCATTTCCTTTGGATATATATCCAGAAGTAGGATTACTAGATCACATGGTAGTTTTATTTCTAAATTTTTAAGGAACTTCCATATTGCTTTCCATAATAGTTGTAACAATTTACATTCCCACCAAGAGTATATAAGGGTTCTCCTATTACCTACATCCTCGCCAATCTTTTGTCTTTTTTGTAATAGTCATTCTAACAGGTGTGAAGTGATATTTCATTCAGTTCTGATGTGCATTTCTCTGATGATTAATGATGTTGAGCACCCATTCATATACCTATTGGCTATTTGTGTGTCTTCTGAGAAACGTCTATTTGGGTCCTTTGCCCATTTTTCAACTGGGTCATTTGGATTTTGCTATTGAGTTGCCTGAGTTTCTTATATACTTTGAATACTAACCCCTTATCAGATGAATATCCAAATCCATAGGTTGTCTCTTCAATCTATTGATACTTTTCTTCGCTATATAGAAGCTTTTTAGTTTGATGCAATTAAGTTGATGGCTGATGTGATATCTCGATTCTTGTCTTCTTAGTTTAAATGTTTTTAAACAAGAAACATACAACAAAAGAGACGCAGCACAGAGTAATTGTATTGCAAAGGAAAAAGAATATTTTGAAAGTTAGGTGCAGAATAGGCAGTACACCCTGAGAGAGAGAGAATTTCAGGGTGGACTGCTTGTAAGAATGATATAGCAAAGACTGGCTCTAGGGAGACTCCCTTTGTGGGGGTCTTACATGATTATTTATAAGGAGGTGGAAAGAGGGTTACTAGTAAGCATGTGCTGGGTGGTCCTCTGGGTGCACATGTGCAGTAGCTGTACATACTCGTTCATACATCACATGTCTTATTAGCATCTTAAATCTCCACCCAGGGGTGTGTTTTTTACTATTATAATGAGCAAAGGGAAAGTTTGAGGACAGGTAAAATCAAAATGCACATGCTCCCTAGAGGGGAAAGTCCCCACTGAAGATAGCTTTGCCTGAATGAACTCAATTACAATGTGAATGCTGACACTGAGGCTTATGTGTTGACTGCAGGGTCACCACAATTGCCACATCCCAAGAACTTGGTCACTTCCTTGACTACCAATTCCGCCTCAATTCCACTTGTTTATTTTTACTTTTATTGCCTGTGCATTTGGGTTCATAGCAAAAAAAAATCATTGCCCAAAGCAATGTCATGGGGCCTTTTCTCTGTTTTCTTCTAGTAGGTTTACCATTTCAGGTCTTATGTTCAAGACTTTAATCCATTTTGTTGATTTTTGTATACCGTGTGAGATAAGGGTCTAAATTCATTCTTCTGCTGATCTCTTCTATAATTGGTGCATTTTCCAGCACCATTTATTGAAGAGATCAGCAAAGCCATGCAGGGGGTGGAGGTGGCTACCTGAGGCCTTGGGGGCCCAACCCCCATCCCAGTGTGTCCAGGAGGTGGCATATGGAGTCAAAAGAGATTATTCTCCAGCTTTAAAATGTAATGTCTGCCCTGCTAGGTTTCAGACTTGCCTGGAGTCTGTTACTCCTTTCTTTTGCCTATTTCTCCCTTTTAGAATGGGAATGTCTGTTTTATGCCTGCACCATTACTGTATCTTAGAAGTAGATAAGCTGTTTTGATTTCAGAGGCTCACAGGTGAGACTCTGGACTTGGGACTTTAGATTTGATGCTGCACTGAGTTAAGACTTTGGAGCTGTGAGGTTGGAATAAATGTATTCATTGAGGCACTGCCCTCATGAATGGATTAATCTATTTGTGGATTAATGAATTATCATGGGAATGGGACTGGTGGGTTTATAAGAAGAGGAAGAGAGACCTGAGCTAGCCCACTCAGCTCACCATGTGATACCCTGAGCCACCTCAACACTCAAGACTCCCCACTAGCAAGAAGACCCTCACTAGATGCAGCCCCTCAGCCTTGGACTTCTCAGCCTCCATAACTATAAGAAATAAATTACTTTTCTTTATAAATTACTCAGTTGCAGGTATTCTGTTATAAGCAATAGAAAACAAACTAGGACAGATTACGTTATCTGCAAACAAAAACAATTTCACTTCTTCCTTTCCAATTTGGATGACTTTTATTTATTTTCTTGCCTAATTGCTCTGACTAGGACTTCCAGCACTGTGTTAAATAAAAGTGCTGTGAGTGGGCACCCTTGTCTTGTTCCTGATCTTAGAGGAAAAGCTTTCAGCTTTTCACAGTTGAGTATGACGTTAGCTGCAGGTTTGTCTTATATGGCCTTTATTATGTTGAGGTAAATTCCTTCTATACCTAATTTGTTAAGACTTTTCATCATGAAAGTATGTTGAATCTTGTCAAATATTTTTTCTAGAGAAATGATTATGTGATTTTTTTTTCATTATTCCGTTGATGTGGTGTACTGCATTTACTGATTTGAGTATGTTGAATCATCCTTGCATCCCAGGGATAAATCCCACTTGATCATGATGTATGATCCTCTTAATGTGCTGTTGAATTCAGCTTGCTAGTATTTCACTGAGGACTTCTGCATCTAAGTTCATCAGGGACATTGACCTGAAATTTTTTCTTGTGTTTCCTTATCTGGTTTCGTTATCAGGATAATTCTGGCCTTGTAAAATCAGTTTGGAAGTGTTCTCTCCTTTTCAGTTTTTTGGAAAGATTTGAGAAGGATTGGTATTAATTCCCTTTTTAAATGTTTGGTAGAATTTACCAGGGTAACCATCTAATCTTGGGCTTTTCTTTCTTGGGAGTTTTTTGACTACTGATTCAATCTCTTTACTCATTATTGGTCTGTTCAGATTTTCCATTTCTTCATAATTCAGTCTTAGTAGATCACATGTGTTGCAGGAAGTCAGGGACCCCAAACGGAGGGACCGGCTGAAGCCATGATGGAAGAATGTGGATTGTGAAGATTTTATGGACATTTATTAGTTCCCCAAATTAATACTTTTGTAATTTCTTATGCCTGTCTTTACTGCAATCTCTAAACATAAATTGTAAAGATTTCATGGACACTTATCACTTCCCCAATCAATACCCTTGTGATTTCCTATGCCTGTTTTTAATCTCTTAATCCTGTCAGCAGAGGAGGATGTATGTCGCCTCAGGACTATGTGATAATTGCATTAACTGCAAAAATTGTACAGCATGTGTGTTTGTGCAATATGAAATCTGAGCACCTTGAAAAAAGAACAGGATAACAGCAGTTGTTCAGGGAATAAGAGAGATAACCTTAAACTCTGACCGCTGGTGAGCCGGGCGGAACAGAGGCATATTTCTCTTCTTTCAAAAGCAAATGGGAGAAGTATCGCTGAATTCTTTTTCTCAGCATGGAAGGTCCCTGAGAAAGAGAATGCGCACCTAGGGGTAGGTCTCTGAACTGGCCCCCCCGGGGCGTACCTGTCTCTTACAGTAGAGATTGCAGAGGTGAGATAGACTCTCTCACAGTCTCTCAGATATGCAGTCTCCCATAGTGCTCCCAGGCTTATTAGGAAGAGGAAATTCCCGCCTGATAAATTTTGGTCAGACCGGTTGATCTCAAAACCCTGTCTCCTGATAAGACGTTATCAATGACAATGGTGCCCAAAACTTTATTAGCAATTTTAATTTCGCCTCAGTCCTGTGGTCCTGTGATCTCGCCCTGCCTCCACTTGCCTTGTGATATTCTATTACCCTGTTAAGTACTTGATGTCTGTCACTCACACCTATTCACACACTCCCTCCCCTTTTGAAAATCCCTAATAAAAACTTGCTGGTTTTTGTGGCTTGTGGGGCATCACGGATCCTACCAATGTGTGATGTCACCCCCGGACACCCAGCTTTAAAATTTCTCTCTTTTGTACTCTGTCCCTTTATTTCTCAAGCCAGCCGATGCTTAGGGAAACTAGAAAAGAACCTACGTGATTTTCGGGGCAGGTCCCCTGATTACGTATGTTTCTAGGATTTTGATTTTACTTATTTCTTCTAGGTTATCCTATTAATTGGGATATAATTGTTTATAGTAGTCTCTTATGCTCTTTTCTATTTCTGTGTTATCAGTTATAATGTCTCCTGTTTCATTGTTTTATTTATTTCAATCTTCTCTCTTTTATTTGGTTGGCCTAAATAAAGATTTGTCAATTTTGTTTATCTTTTCAAAAAACCAACTCTGTTTCATTGATGTTTTCTATTGTTTTTCTAGTCTATATTTCATGTTTTTCTTCTCTAATCATTATTATTTCCTTCTTTCTGCTAACCTTTTTTTTTTTTTTTTTTTTTTTAAAGACGGTGTCTCACTCTGTCAACCCAGGCTGGAGTGCAGTGGCACGATCTCAGCTCACTGAAACCTCCACCTCCCAGGTTGAAGCGATTCTCCTGCCTCAGCCTCCTGGGTAGCTGGGATTATATGTGCCACCATACCCAGCTAATTTTTGTGTTTTTAGCAGAGATGGGGTTTCACCATGTTGGCCAGGCTGGTCTTGAACTCCTGGCCTCAAGTGATCTGCCTGCCTCAGCCTCCCAAAGTGCTGGGATTACAGACATGAGCCTCCACGCCCAGCCCTTTCTGCTAACTTTGGACTTAGTTTGTTCTTCTTTTTCTAGTTCCTTGAGGTGTAAAGTTAGGTGGTTTATTTAAGATCTTTCTTCATTTTTAATGTAGACTTTTTTCATGATAAACTTCCCTCTTAGAACTGCTTTTGCTGTATCTCATATGTTTTGGTATATTCCATTTTTAACTCAAGGTATTTTTTTATTTCCCTTTTGATTTCTTCATTGATCCATTGGTTGTTCAGGAGTGTGTTGTTTAATGGACACATATTCATGAATTTTCTAATTTTCCTTTTGTTATTGATGTCTAGATTTATACCATTGTGATTAGAAAATATGCTTGATATAATTCCAGTCTTCTCAAATGTATTTAGACTTGTTTTGTGGTCCAAACATATGATCTGTCCTGGAGAAAACTGTGTGTGCTCTTAACAAGAATGAGTATCTTGCTGCTGTTGGATGGAATGTTCGGTATATGTCTGTTAGGGCCATTTGGTCTATTGTATGATTTAAGTCCACTGTTTTCTCACTGATTTTCTGTCTAGATTATCTATTAACTGTTGAAATGGGGGTACTGAAGTTCCCTACTATTACTCTCTATTTCTCCCTTCAAATCTGTTAACACGTGCTTTATATGTTTATGTGCTCCAATGTTAGGTGTATATATTTTATAATTGCTACAACCTCTTAATGAATTTATCCCTTTGCCATTATATAATTACCTCCTTTGCATCTTGTGTCGGTTTTTGATTTAAAGTCTATTTTGTCTGATGTAAGTATGGTCATTCATGCTTTCTTTTGGTTATCATTTGCATGGAATGTCTTTTCCATCCCTTCATTTTAATCCTATCTGTATCCTTAAAGCTAAAATGTATCTCTTGTAGATAGTATATTGTTCAATCTTGTTTTTAATCCATTCAGCCACTCCAGCTCTTTTATTAGAGAATAATTAATCTACATTTCAAATAATTATTGATAGGTAAGGCTATTACCATTTTGGTCATTGTTTTATGACTGTTTCGTTGTTCCTTTTTTCCTCTCTTGCTGTCTTGCTTTATGGTTTGTTTCTTTATTTTTGTGGTAGTATACTTTGATTCCTTTCTTGCTCTCTTTTGTGTCTCTACTAGAGGTTTTTTCTTTATGGTTACCATAAGGCTTGCATAAGACACCATATAATTATAATGGTCTACTCTAAGTTAATAACAATTTCAATTGCACAGAAAACTATACACTTTTACTTCTACATACATGCATTTTATGTTATTGATGTCACAATTTACATCTTCTTATATTGTGTATCCATTAACAAATTATTTTAGCTGTAGTTATTTTTAATACTTTTGTCAATTTTTGTTCTAGAATTGAAAGTTATTTACACACCATCATTATAGTATTTTAGTATTCTGAAGTTTACTATATGCCTACCTTTACCAGTGAGTTTTATGCTTTAATATATTTTCATATTACTAATTAGCATTCTTTCATTTCAACTTAAAGAACTTCCTTTATCATTCCTCATAAGGCAGGTCTAGTAGTGATGAATTCCCTCAGCGTCTGTTTGTCTGGGAAAATATCTCTCCTTTATTTCTGAAGGACAGCTGTGCCAGGTATAGTGTTCTTGGTTGGCAATTTTTTTCTTTCAGCACTTTGAATATATCATCCCACTCTTACTTGGCCTGCAAGGTTTCTGCCAATAAATTTGCTTATAGCCTTATGGAGGGAGGTTTCCTCATATGTTACAAGTTGTTTTTTCTCTTTCTGCTTTCAAGATTCTCTTTTTGTCTTTAACTTTTGACAACTTTATTATAATGTGTCTTAGTGTAATCTTCTTTGTGTTGATTCTACTGGGGACGTTGGAGCTTCATGAACCTGGGTGTTCATATCGCTCCTAAAATTTGGAAAGTTTTAGCCTTCATTTCTTTATGCCTCTTTCCTGCTTCTTTTTTCTGGGACTTCCTAATTGTATATATTGGTTCACTTGATGGTGTCCCATAAATTTGCAGAATTTCTTTGCTCTTTTTCATTTCTTTTTTTCCCCCCTTCTGACTGGATAATTTCAAATGGCCTATCTTGAAGTTCACAAATTCTTTCTTCTGTTTGATCAAGTCTGCTGTTGAAGCTCTCTATTGCTCTTTTCATTTCACTCATTGTATTGTTCAGCTCCACAACTTGTTTAATTTTTTTTTTTTTTACATTTCTCTTTGCTCATCTTCTAGCTTTGTTCATGTATTGTTTTCCTGAATTTACTGAGTTTTCTGTGTTATTTTGTAGTTTGCTGAGCTTCCTTAAAACAAGTATTTTGGGGGTGGAGCCAAGATGGCCGAATAGGAACAGCTCCGGTCTCCAGCTCCCAGCCCCAGCGACACAGAAGATGGATGATTTCTGCATTTCTGCTTGAGGTACCGGTTTCATCTCACTAGGGAGTGCCTAACAGTGGGTGCAGGACAGTCGGTGAAGCGCACTGTGCGCGAGCCGAAGCAGGGCGAGGCATTACCTCACTCGGGAAGCGCAAGGGGTCAGGGAGTTCCCTTTCCTAGTCAAAGAAAGGGGAAACAGACGGCACCTGGAATATTGGGTCAGTCCCACCCCAATACTGCGCTTTTCCAACGGGCCTGGAAAACGGCACACTAGGAGATTGTGTCCTGCACCTGGCTCAGCGGGTCCTGTGCCCACGGAGTCTCGCTGATTGCTAGCACAGCAGTCTGAGATCAAGCTGCAAGGTGGCAGCGAGGCTGGGGGAGGGGCGCCCGCCATTGCCCAGGCTTGCTTAGGTAAACAAAGCAGCCAGGAAGCTCGAACTGGGTGGAGCCCACCACAGCTCAAGGAGGCCTGCCTGCCTCTATAGGCTCCACCTCTGGGGGCAGGGCACAGACAAACAAAAACTCAGCAAGAACCTCCACAGACTTAAAGGTCCCTGTCTGACTGACAGCTTTGAAGAGAGTAGTGGTTCTCCCAGCACGCAGCTGGAGATCTGAGAACGGACAGACTGCCTCCTAAAGTGGGTCCCTCACCCCTGAGCAGCCTAACTGGGAGGCACCCCCCCAGTAGGGACAGACTGACACCTCATTCAACCGGGTACTCCTCTGAGACAAAACTTTCAGACGAACTATCAGACAGCTGAATTTGTGGTCTCACGAAAATCCGCTGTTCTGCAGCCACCGCTGCTGACACCCAGCCAAACAGGGTCTGGAGTGGACCTCTAGTAAACTCCAACAGACCTGCAGCTGAGGGTCCTGTCTGGTAGAAGGAAAACTAACAAACAGAAAGGACATCCACACCAAAAACCCATCTGTACATCTCCATCATCAAAGACCAAAAGTAGATAAAACCACAAAGATGGGGAAAAAACAGAGCAAAAAAACTGGAAACTCTAAAAAACAGAGCACCTCTCCTCCTCCAAAGGAACGCAGTTCCTCACCAGCAACGGAACAAAGCTGGATGGAGGATGACTTTGATGAGTTGAGAGAAGAAGGCTTCAGACGATCAAACTACTCTGAGCTACGAGAGGAAATTCAAAACAATAGCAAAGAAGTTAAAAACTTTGAAAAAAAATTAGAAGAATGGATAACTAGAATAACCAATGGAGAGAAGGGCTTAAAGGAGCTGATGGAGCTGAAAGCCAAGTTTCGAGAACTACGCGAAGATTGCAGAAGCCTCAGTAGCAGATGCGATCAACTGGAAGAAAGGGTATCGCTGATGGAAGATGAAATGAATGAAATGAAGAGAGAAGGGAAGTTTAGAGAAAAAAGAATAAAAAGAAATGAACAAAGCCTCCGAGAAATTTGGGACTATGTGAAAAGACCAAACCTACGTCTGATTGGTGTACCTGAAAATGATGGGGAGAATGGAACCAAGTTGGAAAACACTCTGCAAGATATTATCCAGGAGAACTTCCCCAATCTAGCAAGGCAGGCCAGCATTCAGATTCAGGAAATACAGAGAACGCCACAAAGATACTCCTCGAGAAGGGCAACTCCAAGACACATAATTGTCAGATTCACCAAAGTTGAAATGAAGGAAAAAATGTTAAGGGCAGCCAGAGAGAAAGGTCGGGTTACCCACAAAGGGAAGCCCATCAGACTAACAGCTGATCTCTCAGCAGAAACTCTACAAGCCAGAAGAGAGTGGGGGCTGATATTCAACATTCTTAAAGAAAAGAATTTTCAACCCAGAATTTGCTATCCCGCCAAACTAAGCTTCATAAGTGAAGGAGAAATAAAATACTTTACAGACAAGCAAACGCTGAGTGATTTTGTCACCACCAGGCCTGCCCTAAAAGAGCTCCTGAAGGAAGCACTAAACATGGAAAGGAACAACCGGTACCAGCCACTGCAAAAACATGCCAAATTGTAAAGACCATCGAGGCTAGGAAGAAACAATAGCAACTAACGAGCAAAATAACCAACTAACATCATAATGACAGGATCAGATTCACACATAACAATATTAATGTTAAATGTAAATGGGCTAAATGCTCCAATCAAAAGACACAGACTGGCAAACTGGATAAGGAGTCAGGACCCATCAGTGTGCTGTATTCAGGAAACCCATCTCACGTGCAGAGACACACATAGACTCAAAATAAAGGGATGGAGGAAGATCTATCAAGCAACTGGAAAACAAAAAAAGGCAGCGGTTGCAATCCTAGTCTCTGATAAAATAGACTTTAAACCAACAAAGATCAAAAGAGACAAAGAAGGCCATTACATAATGGTAAAGGGATCAATTCAACAAGAAGAGCTAACTATCCTAAATATATATGCACCCAACACAGGAGCACCCAGATTCATAAAGCAAGTCCTCAGTGACCTACAAAGGGACTTAAACTCCCACACAATAATAATGGGAGATTTTAACACCCCACTGTCAACATTAGACAGATCAATGAGACAGAAAGTTAACAAGGATATCCAGGAATTGAACTCAGCTCTACATAAAGTGGACCTAATAGACATCTACAGAACTCTCCACCCCAAGTCAACAGAATATACATTTTTTTCAGCACCACACCACACCTATTCCAAAATTGACCACATAGTTGGAAGTAAAGCTCTCCTCAGCAAATGTAAAAGAACAGAAATTATAACAAACTGTCTCTCAGACCACAGTGCAATCAAACTAGAACTCAGGATTAAGAAATTCACTCAAAACCGCTCAACTACATGGAAACTGAACAACCTGCTCCTGAATGACTATTGGGTACATAATGAAATGAAGGCAGAAATAAAGATGTTCTTTGAAACCAACGAGAACAAAGA
>NW_026652277.1:66535250-66606835 GCF_009828535.3 Hylobates moloch
AGGTGCTGGAGAGGATGTGGAGAAATAGGAACACTTTTACACTGTTGGTGGGACTGTAAACTAGTTCAACCATTGTGGAAGTCAGTGTGGCGATTCCTCAGGGATCTAGAACTAGAAATACCATTTGACCCAGCCATCCCATTACTGGGTATATACCCAAAGGACTATAAATCATGCTGCTATAAAGACACATGCACACGTATGTTTATTGCAGCACTATTCACAATAGCAAAGAGTTGGAACCAACCCAAATGTCCAACAACAATAGACTGGATTAAGAAAATGTGGCACATATACACCATGGAATACTATGCAGCCATAAAAAATGATGAGTTCGTGTCCTTTGTAGGGACATGGATGAAACTGGAAAACATCATTCTCAGTAAACTATCGCAAGGACAAAAAACCAAACACCGCATGTTCTCACTCATAGGTGGGAATTGAACAATGAGAACTCATGGACACAGGAAGGGGAACATCACACTCTGGGGACTGTTGTGGGGTGGGGGGAGGGGGGAGGGACAGCATTAGGAGATACACCTAATGCTAAAGGACGAGTTAATGGGTGCAGGAAATCAACGTGGCACATGGATACATATGTAACAAACCTGCACATTCTGCACATGTACCCTAAAACCCTAAAGTATAATAAAAAAAAAAAAAAACAAGTATTTTGAATTCTTCATCAGGTAATGCCTAGATCTCCATTTATTTGGGGTTGGTTACTGAAAAATTACTGTGCTGTTTGATGACATCGTGCTTCCTTGATTTTTTGTTTTTGTGTTTCTTGAAGTCTTACATTGCTCTCTTTACATTTGAAGAAGCAGTGACATCCTTCAGTCTTTGCTGGCTGACTTCAGGATAGAAGGACCTGCACCAGTCAGCCCAGCTAGGAATTCTGGGGTCATTCAGACCTTTTTCATGGATGTACCTGCTTCACTTCTCTTGCCCCTATTTGGTTGGTGGGGTGGGGGTGGGTCTTAGAATTGTATGACTTCTTTTGGTCCCACAAAGGCAGCCCAGGTGCAGTGAGCCTCCCATTTATTTTCCCTGGGGCAGTTCCCTGAAGTGTTTAAGATCAAACACCTTTACACCTTATGCCAATCCTGCAGAGTTGATCTGGCTGTCTGCATGTGTTTGTGCATAATTTGCAGAGACTCACATGCACCATCTGTAAGGGCATGCATGAGATGCCAGCTACAGGAGTCGGGGCCTTGGAGTGCTGGGGATGCATGTTGGCCAGTTAGGGGAGCTGCAGGTGATGTGTCCTATGAGGTTTGTGGGCAGTCCTCTTAGTGAAGTTCATGAGGCAGTTAGTAGAAACCATGGCCCTTTGTTGAATTCCACTCCCCACTTGCTGTGAGCCCCCGCCTTTTTCCTCTGCTCCTAGCTATCCCCTGATTATTCAGCTGTGCTGATATTCCCAGTGATCTGAGTGGAACAAGACAGAAGTGTGGCTCCTGAGCATCATCCTGCATGGTTGGGGAAGCCAGTTCTCACTATGCTCTCACATTCCCTTGTTGGAGAAATTGCAGGCTGAAGGAGTTTCTCTTGGCACCAAGGTGTGCCACATTGGATAGATGATGTGGATAAAGTGTTCAAAACTGTTTTTCTTTGCCTCTTCATTACATCTATTCTTGGATTTTTTGTTTGTTTGTTCCAATAGGCACTGGGATTTCTCCACTGGACTTTTCTACTGGACTCCTGAGTACTCTCATCCATGGGTGATTGTCAAAATCAGTGTTTCTATGGGGAGCATGAGGGCTGAAAACTCCTATTCCTATCTTGCTTGTATTACCTCAAAGCCTTCCAATTTTAGAGAAAAAAATATTTTCAACCTAGAATTTTATACCTAGTCAAATAATCAATCAGAAAAGAAAAAATAAAAGCCTTACTTGGACATCCAAAAATATATCAAGGAAAAGAGTCACTTTTTCTTAAGAAGTTACAAGAAGATATCCTCCAGCCCAAAAAAGGAATAAAAAAGAAATGAAGGTTTCAATTTGTTTTTGAAATTGAATATAGAGATACAACTCTATCTAGAGGAGAATAAGGATGGATGAGGTAAGACTATGAGTGAGCTAAATTATCAACAGAAAATGTCTAAATTGGATAAATTAAGAACTAATTCTGTAAATACATCTTCTAGATTTATGGATAGCTATCCCAAAGAACACAGGGAAATTGTCGAAACTGACTGCTTCTAGAGAATGAATGTGGAGTAGAGATCAGTGGAGCTAGGGACTATGACTTTTTATTACAAGCTCCTTGTTCTACTTTGTTTTTAAGCAGGTATATCAATTACTTTCATTTAGTTATTTTTGTTTTAAATACTTTTAAAGATTTAACAATACCTCAAATTACGAATGTCATTTATCAATGTGCACACACATGATTGAAGTAAAAGTTAATAAGTCATTAACATAATTAGAATGCCTCAGTTTTTTTAACTCTAAAATGAAGATATTAATGCCTACATCATGGGAATGTTATGATAATGTAGGAATAGAAATTAGCATGATGCCTGACACATCATCAGGTCTCCAAGAATGATAGTTATTATTACTGGAAGACAGATGATATGCTTGGTGATTCAGAGCCTAGCTCTGCCACTTACTACAAGCTGTGCAAGCTTGAATAAATCTTATTTTCCTCACCTGTAACTTGAGAATAATAGTAGCCTTGCCTTTAAATAAGTTAAAGCATATAAAATGCTTATCACATTTCCTGTACTTAATAAATACTTAATAAATGGTAGATATTATTATTCAATAAATTTTAATTGTAATTGTTTTATTTTGATAATTTTCCTGATTAGATATGTCTTAAGTGACAGGGCACATACAGATTCATTCAGATCCACCAGAAGGGACCTCCTGTCTAGATTTTCTTTACACCCTACTCTACTTTTTAGTGTGGCTAAAAGTGTGGCTCCTGAGCATCATCCCGTATGGTTGGGGAAACTTTTAATATTCTATTTATCAGTGTAGAAACACTTCATCCCAAATTTAACAATGAACCAAAGAGAAAACCAAGTAAATTCTTTCCTGAGCCCCAGAAGTGAAGAGGAGGAGGAAGGAAGAAACAAAAGAATCTATATTGTAACTTTTGTTATCAAGGATAGAAATGGGGGATTGTAATAGGTAAAAAGTGTTTTTTTTAAGTGCATTAGTGTTTAGTGGAAAATACTGCTCAAATACATGTTATACAAAGTTATTTCGTAAATAATACCAAAGAATGTATTATTAATAGAGTCCAAGATAACTTGCAAAAAAATCAGTGGACATTTTTCCTTATCTTCAGAGCAGGGTTTTTCCTGAGTGATCCAAAACGAGAAACATTCATCCTCTGTGAGAGAAGCATGCATAGGATTATTAACCAGAGGCAAGAGAAAAAGGGCACAGACATTGTATGTGTGTTCTGTGCCAGACACATATAGTTAACTCATTGAGTGCTCACAAAAAAACCCTTGATGGGCGTATGTTTGACCAACGAGGTGAATAAGGGTCAGAGACATCAAGTAACTTGTCCAAATGTATGCGGCTGGTAAGGGGTAGGGCAGAGATTTGAACCCATGACTCCAAAGTCTGTGCTCTTTCCATCAGACCTCCCTGGATGTCAGCCAGTCCACCACTGCCTACTAGAGTGCCCTGGTTGGGGAATCTGGAGACGAAGGTTTAATTCCTGGTTTGACCACTGAATAATTTATTTGTGCTTTATTTACCCTTTTAAGGGTTTCACTGACTCTACTCAAAATATAAGAAAGAATAAATTCATGTTTATAATGTACTATGTAAAGCCTAAATATACTTTTATTTTTAAAATATTCTTATACACAAATAAAAATTATACTCTCAAAAAGGAGTTTTAGGAGCCCAAATTAAGATCAGATTTCAATGTCTCCATTTCTTAACTAACCAGACACCAAATAATGTCTTTCCAAACAGCATAGATAATATTTTCTTGGAGCCTAGAAAATAAATGTCAATACTTGTGGTAGATTCTGAAAATTTAAAAGTGCTAGCCCCAGTAAATATATACTGGGGAAGAAGACAATATAACCCAGGCCAATAAATATTCATCAAAAATGCTCACAGAGAAAATATGTGGGAATATGAATGTTTTGATTCAGAAGAAAGAAAGTAACTTGATGCTAAGATCGAGCTGGGATAAGACTTTAGCTCAGGCCTTGCCTGGCTGCCTGTGATGGCTGGTGCTGCTCACTGTTACCTGAGAAGTCTGGGTCAGGCACAAAACTCATATACTTCTAGTGGGATGGAAATGCACTCCACATATCTAAAACAGCCTTCTTTTTACTACCATAATAAATTGGAGGCCAGACATGGTGGCCCAGCCCTGTAATCCTAGCACTGTGGGATGCCAAGGCAGAAGGATTGCTTGAGGCACAGAGTTCAAGACCCAGCCTAGGTAACACAGTAAGATAGATCTCTAAAAAAACTTTAAAAAAAAAATTAGCCAGCCACAGTGGTGTGCACCTGTGGTCCCAGCTATTTGGGAGGCTGAGGTGGGAAGATCACTCGAGCCCAGGAGTTTAACGCTTCAGTGAGCCAAGATTGCACCACTATACTCCAGCCTGGGCAACAAAGTGAGACCCTGTCTCTAAAAATAAATAGATAAATAAAAATAGGTCTGGGCAAAGATTTCTTGAGTAATACCCCACAAACACAAGCAATCAAAGTAAATATGGACAAATGGGATCACACCAAGTTAAAAAGCTTCTGCATAACAAAGGAAACAACAAAGTAAAAAGACAACCCACAAAACTGGAGAAAATATTTGTGAACTACCCATCTGACAAGTGTAACCACAATATATGCAGTTCAAACAACTCTACAGGAAAAAAAAACAAATAATCTGATTTTAAAAGGGGCAAAAGATTTGAATAGACATTTCTCAAAAGAAGGCATACGAATGGTAAACAGACACACGAAAATGTGCTCAACATCATTGATCATCAGAGAAATACAAATCAAAACTACAATAAAATATTATCTCATCCCAGTTAAAATGGCTTTTATCCAAAAGACAAGCAATAACAATTGCTGGCAAGGATGCGGAGAAAAAGGAACCCTCATACACTGTTGGTGGGAATGCAAATTAGTACAATCACTATGAAGAACAGTTTGGAGGTCCCTCAAAAAAACTAAAAATAGAGCTACCATATGATCCAGCAATCCTATTCACAGGTATACACCCAAAAGAAAGGAAATCAGTGTATCAAAGAGATATCCGCACTTCCATGATTATTGCAGTGAGCCAGGGTCTCACTCTGTCACCCAGGCTGGAGTGCAGTGGCATGATCTCGGCTCACTGAAACCCCCTCCCGGGTTTAAGCCATTCTCCTGCCTCAGCCTCCCGAGTAGCTGGGATTACAGGTGCGCCACCACCACGCCTGGCTAATTTTTGTATTTTTAGTCAAGACCAGGTTTTGCCATGTTGGCCAGGCTGGTCTCAAACTCCTGACCTAGGTGATCCACCTGCCTCAGCCTCCCAAAGTACTGGGATTACAGGCATGAGCCACTGCACCCGGCCTAGGTATATTGTTCTAAAGATGATCAGTGTTGATAATCCAGGCCTAAAATTTTCCAAATTCATCAAGGAATGATTCACACTTCATGCCTGCTTCCCACAAAGGCTACTGCAATGGGAGCTCAGCACTTGCCACCTACTAGGCTCAGTGAAGTCCCTATTTCTGAGCCCTAGTGTGATGATTAATTAATTTTATGGATCAACTTGGCCAAGCCACAGTATCTAAATATTTACTCAAACATTATTCTAGATGTTTCTCTGAAGCTATTTTTTAGATGAGGTTAACATTTAAATTAGTAGACTTTGAGTAAAGCAGACTGTTCTCCATAATGCAGTGGGCTTCATCCACTCAGCTGAAGACATTAATAGAAAAGACTGCCCTCCCTGGGAGAAGGTGGATTTCGGACCAGAGTTCAGTTCTTCCCTGCATCTCCAGCCTGCCAGCCCACCCCTGCAGATTTTAGACTTGCCAGCTTCCACAGTCACATAAGTCAATTCCTTAAAATAACCTCTCTCTGTCCCTGTGTTTCTCTCTCTCTCTTTCTCAAGATATAGATCTAGATTAGATATAGATATAGATTAGATATATAGATACACGCATTTAAAACAGGATGAATATACATATACATACATATACATCTTGTTGATTCTGTTTCTCTGAAGAACCATGTCTAATAGACCTAGTTAGAATCACGGAACTGACATTGACAGCAAAGGACCTAAAAGAGCATCTGCAAAGCTGCATGCAGGCTGTCTTCCTAGGCCTGCAAAATTTAACCACAGGTATTTCACAGGTATCTGCAATACAACAGGTACCAAACCAAGAGACAAAAATTCAAATTCTGGTTGTGCCACTTGTTAGCTCTGTAACTTCAGGAAGTTACCTTACCTGCCTGTGCCTCGGTGTCCTCATCTGTCAAAGAATAATGGTATCTGCCGCATAAGGTTATCATATGGATGAAATAAGTTACTACACAGAAGGCATTTAGAGGTATGCCTGCCACCAAGTAAGGCTTCATTAGATGTTGTCATAATCCTCTCAAACACCATCTGCTTCTGCTTTCCCTTGTACTCCTGTAGGAATGTCCCAATCATATAGATATAATACCCAAAACCTCATTTTAACTTCATCTTCTTCCTCCCCTCACCAACCCCCTTACACTCACAACCTATGGATTCATTGATTCTACATTCCCAATGTCTTCTTTATTTGTGCTTTATTTACCCAGTCTTCTGTACTTCCCGACCACTTATTCTGGGCCTGATACTGGGTTTGGAAGTGTTGTAGATACAAAAATAAGTAAATACTGGAAAGTAGAGGGGATTTTGTGGTCCTATTGCCCTGGCTTTGGTCATCTTCAATGCTCTCCCTTGGATTATTGATGGAGCTTTTTAAGCAATTTTCCAACTCTCCCCCTCAATCCATCCTTCATAGTGATGCTTCCCCAAACTCAGGTCAAATTGCTTCTCTTGGCCTCTAGAATAAAGCCCATGACTGTCCCCAAACAATATTTTCTTGTCTCCCAGTGTTATTCTCCACAGCGGGCCTCTGACCACTCCCCAGGAACACTGTGCTCCTCTGTGCCCCGTGACTGTGCTCCTGCAGCTGGTGCATTCCTCTGATCACCTGCCCAATGTCTTCCTTGACCTTCCCAGTCAGAAGTAACTGTTTTTCTCTCTCATAGTTCTTGTCCCTCCATTTGACATCCCAGCTGTCATTGTTTATGTAGCTGAACCCTGGCTTGAGCCCAGGCTGCCTTCACTCCAGGATCCAGGCAGGACCTGGCCAAGTCTGAAGGGGCCCCGGGGTGGGTTTGCCAAGGTTCTGCTTACATGAGGGTCTGAGAAGCCTCTTGGGAAATGAATTCATCCTGAGGGAAGAGAGGGCCAAGTCACACTAACACGTTCCAAGGAAAGTCAGCCAGTGTCAGAAGAAGGGGTAATTTTTAGTACGGCATGGTGTCTGCCACTCAGCTTGTCCTTGGCCACGTTCACAGGGATGCATGCCTGAGTCATGGAGTCATCCATTTGCATTTAGCAAAATATTTACTGAGTGGCTAATATGGACCAGGCTCTGCACTGGACATAGGCAGCAGGAGATGAAATAAGAGAGACCTAGTCCCTGACCTCAGGGAGCTTAACTTAAAGTCTAGCAGAAGTTCTAAAAAAACAACAAAAAAAGAGGAGTTGCAATATAAAAAGTGAATGAATTTTGTTTTTATTTGTCTACTTTTTTTTTTACAATTTTAAGTTTTACAATTTATGATTTGAAGCATTCCTATAAAGCAGGGAAAACACAAAGTACCTCTGCTTTGTAATCAATGTGTGAGAGGGTAACAGGGTTAGGGATAACGGATACTTTTCCCTCTTGTGAAAGTGGAAGAAAGTTGTGAGAATAAATGGCTCAAATGAGCAGTGAACTGGACCAGCCAGAGAAAGAGCCGAAGACGGCAGCATTTTCCAGGGTCAGAACATCCTGATGACCAGCAACCTACCTCTGCACAGGGGCAGACACCATGGGGCTAGCAAAGCACTACTGCGAAGAGATGTGCCTAGAAGCCCCGCAATTCTGTGTGTCACAATCCTGTTTCTGCCTCCAGAGAATCTTTGGAAAACCAACGTTTTTTTCATTTCCCATCACAAATTTGTCAACTCTATGAGGACGGACACCGTGTCTCACTGTTTGGAGAATCAACCAGGAAAAAGCCAAAAGTAGGCATGGAACAAAGTTTTAGTGAATTAAAATGAATATAAAGAACTTTTCCTTTAAGTAAAATAGACAATGTATACAAGTGAATAGAGGAAGAAATGTAAAGATTGCTTATAGTTGGGTGTGTTTTTTTTCTCCCTTATTATAAAGCAAATTTGGCATTCATTCTTCATTCCACTTTGGAGGCTTAAGTTACAATTAAAGCAGAGTTGGCAGGGCACAATAGCTCACTCTTGTAATCCCAGCACTTTAGGAGGCCAAGAAGGGAGGATCACTTGAGCCCAGGAGTTCAAGACCAGCCTGGGCAATATAGTGTGACCTTGTCTCTACAAAAACCTTAAAAAATTAGCCAAAAGTAGTGGCATACAAAAGTGGTCTCAGCTACTAGGGAGGCTGAGGTGGGAAGATCACTTGAGCCCGGGAGGCAGAGGTTGCAGTGAGCCAAGATCGTGCCACCGCACTCTAGCCTGGTTAACACAGTGAGACCCTCTCTCAAAAATAGTAATAATAACAATAATAGAGCAGAGTTAATTTGTTGCAGGCCATTTTATATAAAAATAATACATTCTAGGCCAGGCGCAGTGGCTCACACCTGTAATCCTAGCACTTTGGGAGGCCGAGGCAGGAAGATCACCTGAGGTCAGGAGTTCGAGACCAGCCTAGCCAACATGATGAAACCCTGTCTCTACTAAAAATACAAAAATTAGCCAGGCATGGTGGCAGGTGCCTGTAATCCAGCTACTTGGAAGGCTGAGGCAGGAGAATTGCTTGAACTCAGGAGGAGGAGGTTGCAATGAGCCAAGATCGTGCCATTGCACTACAGCCTGGGCGACAAGAGTGAAACTCTAGTCTCAAAAAAATAAAAATAATACATTCTCATGCTGAAAAAGATAACACCTGGTGAAGGATGGAGAGGGGAAAGTAAAAGTGAATATCACACAAACACATGGTGGAATGTTCCATGGCAGGATGGAAGTAAATTACATCATTTGGAAGTTTCAAAATAATCTTTCTTTTCCTACTTCACTATACTTCAAGCAGCATATAATAATTTCCCATAGCCTGGAAGAGAGATAGAAATAAGAACAGAGCAATAAGGTGACATTCTCACGGTCATACAAGCCAGTTGGCTTCAATAATCCAATGATTCAATAATTCAATGTACGAGTCAGCCAGATTTCCAGACAAAACAATTTGACCACTGGTCCATCAACCAGAGCCTTGGTCCCTCTGAAGTTGCTCATCACAATCACCACCCTAGCACACTAGAATTTGTCAGTGAGAGGGAAGGTAGTGGCAATAGCCACTCAACAGGGACTCCAAGTTCATTTTTCATTTGTTTTCTGGGAAAGCAACAAAAGAAAAATTTCAATTATGAAGGTAGAGGATGTTGGTTTTTATTCATTGTCTGCTTGTACAATCACAGAGAAACAGGGCGCTGTGGGGAAAGGAAACAGAAGTGCTAAACCTGCTTCACTGCTTAGTAGCTGGATGACCTACAGCCAATCATTTTGCTTTCTGAGCTGCGGTTTTCAGCCAAAAAATAAATAATAATGATAATTCCTACCCCTCCTGGCTCACAAAACTGTTTCTGTTTTTGAAAATTCTAAACAGTGATAGACATGGATGGTATGAAGCCTACATGACTCTGCAATATTTTACCAAAGGGTCTCAGACATTTTCTCACTGTATTTCTCCCGACAGCCTCCCGAACATGCCGCAACCTAAACTTAACCCCCACTGCTTCATACTATCACATCATCCTTCCTCCAGCAGGATTCTCTTATGACTGGGAAAAGTGCTGAATACCCACAGATCACTCAGCACAAGGTCAAGGGCTGACTGTCGGCAAGAAGGAAAGGCAGACTGAAGAAATGAAGACCACATGAAAGGAAAGCATTTTGCTTTCATGGCTCTGCCTATAAAGTCCACAGGAAGGTCAGTATGACATAAAAAACCTCTGGCTGCTAGAGCGAGGATGGTGGAGGATGCAGAATATTTGCTAGTGTAGCACACAGAGGAGAAGTGGTCCCAAAAAAAATCCAGGTGAGTGTAATGTCCTGGAGCTAGGACACAAGGGTCCCTAGACGTGACCTGGAGCAAATCGGTCTTTCTATGCCTCAATTTCCTCATCTGCAAAAAGTTTATAATAACGGCACCTACTCCATAGGCTGTTGTGAGGATTCCATGAATAAACATGGATGGAGTGCTCACTTTGGCAGCACATATGCTAAAATTGGAATGATAAGAGAAGATGATTAGCATGGCCCCTGCTGAAGGATGACACACAAGTTCATGAAGCATTACATATTTTTTACCAAAAAAAAAGTTTAAGTGAAAATAAAAATATTAAATATGGATGGAGTACTTAGCACAGGGGTGGTGGTGGTTTTGATTATATCTGCCAATGCTCCTGCATAAAGCTAAGAGACAGAATGGGACAGAGAAAAAAATGCTCCAGGAAGAGGCAGCAGAACTCTGCTTTCTGCAGAAGGCACAATAAAGGAAATCAGGCTTCTTCAAGGTCAGGCAACACAAAGGTCTTACAATAGCAAATTAAAAACACCAAGAGTTCAGGTTATTGAAATAGGATCATCCTCAGACTGTGAACTTTGTACAACTTCATTCAGATAGACTGAGAAGTCCTAGCAATTTCTATTAAAATTCTGATAAAGGAAAGAACCCATTCCAGTGCACACAAGCATGGGATTCAGAGGAGTGAGGCATTGACAAGAGGCTTTGGGACAATGCAATGCTTGGGCCAAAAAAGAAAATTTATCAGGGTAGACGGAGCCAGGGGAGAATGAATTCTTCTGGCCTCTCTCCGCTGAAGGGCTTACTGATTTCATAGTGAGGAAAAACAAGTTAATAATAGACCAGTGATCTTCACAGGCTTATATTACTACATTTGCCTAAGCTAACTGTCTAGTAAAGTACTCATAGCTCCTTCCATAGTGTGGGTTCATCAATGAATTCTTCTCTTGCTTTTTTTTTTTTTTTTTGAGACAGAGTCTCACTCTGTCACCCAGGCTGGACTACAGTGGTGCAGTCTCGGCTCACTGCAACCTCTGCCCCCCAGGCTCAAGTGATTCTCGTGCCTCAGCCTCCAGAAGTAGCTGGGATTACAGGCATGTGCCACCACACCCGGCTAATTTTTGTATTTGTAGTAGAGACGGGATTTCACCATGTTGGCCAGGCTGGTCTCAAAGTCCTGGCCTCAAGTGATGCTTTCACCTCGGTCTCCCAAAGTGCTGGGATTACAGGCATGAGCCACCACATCTGGCCTGAATTCTTGTCATTCATTAATTCATTCATCAGATATTTATGGATTGCTACAGAACACCATGTCCTGTGCTCAGGAATGAGAGTCCAGTGCTCACAACTTAGTGGGGGAGATAGAATGTAAGCAACTGTTACACTGCACACTCAAGTTCGATAGAAGTGATAAGTTCCCAAGGATCCCAAGGATAGAGGACCATTGGATTGGCTAGAGGGATAGACTGTAAAGGGCCTTAAAGCCTTGTTAAGAAGTTCGGATTTTATTTTGAGGGCAATGGAAGGCCATAGAAAGATACACTGACATAAACGCTCTACCGGTATTGTTATAAATGATCGCTCTGGGTGAACCCTGAAAATCTCATCCTGATACTGGCACCCAGAATGAACTGAATTAAAATCTCCCCTTGGAAAATCATTAACATCCAAAGATGATTCCTTTTGAGGACGGCTCTAAGTTACACTGTCCTCGCCCAAAAGCTGTACAGAGGTAGCCAACAGCCTCTCTGCAGTTCAGGAAAGAAAACAGTGACCCAGAAATCCTCCATCTTAAAAAAATATATTGGAATCATATTTAGGCAAGCAATGTTTTCATTTACTGTAAGATGTCTAAGATTATTCAAGATCAGAGGTGCCCAAGGCCAGTCAACTGCTAAAATTTTAATGGCAAAAGGAAGGAATTTGAGTCATTTTGTGGTAAAAAAATAAAAATACAGCATGCTGGATAGAGGCCAGCCCCTCATTGTAACAATCAGGGCACTGCTCTTCCTACGTTTGAGGAATAGTGTCAAAATTCATGCCGAAATGTTTATTTTATTTGCTAAAACTGTTTTTAGAATGCTTTCTCTGTGTCAGCCATAAAGTCTCTACAAGGACGGGGTTTAGAGGCAGCAACCCGGTTGGAAGAGATTTGTCATGAAGCTGCCTTTGAATAACTAGTAGCCTGTATTCAGATTATATGTGTTTTTGTAGTGGTGTGGAGATTATAGAGAGGAAACTAAAACACTCCTATTATGCTTGTGACATGCCACCTCTACCCCAACAAGAAATGTGATATATTTCATTCAGGGTAATTAACCCATGAGGGTGATAAAGATTACTGATGGGAGCCTTGAAGAAGTTACAGAAGATAGATCTTTGTCCCTCTAGAACCTTTAGGATTAAGGGTTCCCTTGTAACAGGGAGGGGGGAAATATGTCAGAGGTGTTTGAACCAGAATGACTATAGGACTGGGTAAAATAAGGCTGAGCCCTACCGGGCTGCATTCCCAGAAAGTTTAGGTATTCTAAGTCACAGGATGAGATAGGAGGTCACTAAAACTTTGCTGATAAAACAGTTTGCAGTAAAGAAGTTGCCTAAAACCCACCAAAACCAAGATGGTGACAAAAGTAGCCTCTGGTCGTCCTCACTGCTCATTATACACTAGACACTCTCAACAGTGCCATGACAGCTTACAAATGCCATGGCAATGTCACGAAGTTACCCCATATGGTCTAAAAAGTGGAAGAACCTTCAGTTCTTGGAATTGCCCACCCCTTTCCAGGAAAACTCATGAACAATCCACACCTTGTTTAGCGTATAATCAAGAAATAACTGGCTTCCAAGATGGCCAAATAGGAGCAGCTCCAGCGTGCAGCTCCAAGTGAGATCGACAGAAGACGGATGATTTCTGCATTTCCAACTGAGGTAACTGGCTCATCTCATTGGGACTGGTTGGACAGTGGGTGCAGCCCACAGAGGCTGAGCCAAAGCAGGGCAGGGCATTGCCTCACCTGGGAAGTGCAAGGGTCAGGGGACTTCCCTTTCCTAGCTAAGGGAAGCCGTGACAGACTGTACCTGGAGAAACAGTACACTCCTGACCAAATACTGTGCTTTTCCTGCAGTCTTAGCAACCAGAAGACCAGGAGATACCTTCCCGTGCCTGGTTCGATGGGTCCCACACCCACGGAGCCTTGCTCACTGCTAGCGCAGCAGTATGAGATCAACCTGGGACACTGCAGATTGGCGGGGGGAGGGGCATCTACCATTGCTGAGGCTTGAGTAGCTCACACTGTAAACAAAGAGGAGGGAAGCACGAACTGGGCGGGGCCCATCACAGCTCAGCAAGGCCTACCACCTCCATAGATTCCACCTCTGGGGGCAGGGCATAGTAGAATAAAAAGCAGAAGACAGCTTCTGCAGACTTAAATGTCCCTGTCTGACACATCTGAAGAGAGCAGTGGTTCTCTCAGCAGGGCATTCAAGCTCCAAGAACAGACAGACTGCCTCCTCAAGCAAGTCCCTGACCCCCATGTAGCCTGACTGGGAAACACCTCCCAGTAGGGACCAACAGACTTCTCAAACAGGTGGGTGCCCCTCTGGGACAAAGCCTCCAGAGGAAGGATCAGGCAGCAATATTTGCTGTTCTGCAGCCTCTGCTGATGATACCCAGGGAAACAGAGTCTGGAGTGGACCTCCAGCAAACTCCAATAGACCTGCAGCTCAGGGGTTTGACTGTTAGAATGAAAACCAACAAACAGAAAGGAATAGCATCAACATCAACAGAAAGGACATCCACACCAAAACCCTATCTGTAGGTGACCAACATCAAAGACCAAAGGTAGATAAAACCACAAAGATGGGGAGAAACCAGAGCAGAAAAGCTGAAAATTCCAAAAAAACAGAGCACCTCTTCTCCGCCAAAGGATCATAGCTCCTCGCCAGCAAGGGAACAGAACTGGATGGAGAATGAGTTTGACAAGTTGACAGAAGTAGACTTCAGAAGCTCAGTAATAACAAACTTCTCCAAGCTAAAGGAGCATGTTCTAACCCATCGCAAGGAAGCTAAAAACCTTGAAAAAAGGTTAGACAAATGGCTAACTGAACAAACAGTGTACAAAAGACTTTAAATGACCTGATGGAGCTGAAAACCATGGCATGAGAACTACGTGATGCATGCACAAGCTTCAATAGCCGATTTGATCAAGTGGAAGAAAGGATATCAGTGATTGAAGATTAAATTAATGAAATAAAGCGAGAAGACAAGATTAGAGAAAAAAAAGTAAAAAGAAACAAACAAAGCCTCCAAGAAATATGGGACTATGTGAAAAGACCAAATATACGTTTGATTGGTGTACCTGAAAGTGACTGGGAGAATGGAACCAAGTTAGAAAACACTCCTCAGGATATTATCCAGGAAAACTTCCCTAACCCAGCAAGGCAGGCCAACATTCAAATTCAGGAATTACAGAGAACACCACAGAGATACTCCTTGAGAAGAGCAACCCCAACACACATAATTGTCAGATTCACTAAGGTTGAAAGGAAGGAAAAAATGTTAAGGGCAGTCAGAGAGGAAGGTCAGCTTAACCACAGAGGGAAGTCCATCAGACTAACAGTGGATCTCACAGCAGAAACCCTACAAGCCAGAAGAGCGTGGGGGCCAATATTGGACATTCTTGAAAAAAAGAATTATCAACCCCAAATCTCACATCCAGCGAAACTAAACTTCATAAGTGAAGGACAAATAAAATCCTTTACAGACAAGCAAATGCTGAGAGACTTTGTCACCACCAGGCCTGACCTACAAGAGCTCCTGAAGGAAGCGCTAAACATGGAAAGGAACAACTGGTACCAGCCACTGCAAAAACATGCCAAATTGTAAAGACCATCAACACTATGAAGAAACTGCATCAATTAACGGGCAAAATAACCAGCTAACATCAAAATGACAAGATCAAATTCAAACATAACAATATTATCCTTAAACATAAATGGACTAAATGCTCCAGTTAAAAGACACAGACTGACAAATTGGATAAAGAGTCAAGACTCATTGGTGTGCTGTATTCGGGAGACCCATTTCATGTGCAAACATGCACATAGGCTCAAAATAAGGGGATGAAGGAAGAGCTACCAAGCCAGTGGAAAGCAAAAAAAAGGCAGGGATTGCAATCCTAGTTTCTGACCAAACAGACTTTAAACCAACAAAGATAAGAAAAGACAAAGAAGGCCAGGCCACTACATAATGGTAAAGGGATCAATTCATCAAGAGGAGCTAACTATCCCAAATATATATGCACTCAATACAGGAGCACCCAGATTCATAAAGCAAGGCCTTAGAAACCTACAAGAGACTTCAACTGCCACACAATAATAATGGGAGACTTTAATACCCCACTGTCAATATTAGACAGATCAACAAGACAGAAGGTTAACAAGGATATCCAGGACTTGAACTCAGCTCTGCACCAAGCAGACCTAATAGACATCTACAGAACTCTCCACCTCAAATCAACAGAATATACATTCTTCTCAGCACCACGCCACACTTATTCTAAAATTGACCACATAATTGGTAGTAAAACACTCCTCAGCAAATGGAAAAGAACAGAAGTAACAACAAACTCTCTCAGACCACAGTGCAATCAAATTAGAATTCAGGACTAATAAACTCATTCAAAACTGCACAACCACATGGAAACTGAACAACCACTCCTGAATGACTGACTACTGGGTAAGTAATGAAATGAAGGCAGAAATGAAGATGTTCTTTGGAACCAATGAGAACAAAGACACAACATACAAGAATCTCTGGGACACATTTAAAGCAGTGTATAGAGGGAAATTTATAGCATAAAATACCCACAAGAGAAAGCAGGAAAGGTCTAAAGTTGACACCCTAACATCACAATTAAAAGAACTAGAGAAGCAAGAGCAAACACATTCAAAAGCTAGCAAAAAGCAAGAAATAAGATCAGAGAAGAATTGAAGGAGATAGAGACATAAAAAACCCTTCAAAAAATCAGTGAATCCAGGAGCTGGTTTTTTGAAAAGATCGACAAAATTGATAGACTGCTAGCAAGACTAATAAAGAAGAAAGGAGAGAAGAATCAAATAGACACAATAAAAAATGATAAAGGGGATATCACCACCGATGCCACAGAAATACAAACTCCCATCAGAGAATATTATAAACACCTCTACACAAATAAACTAGAAAATCTAGAATAAATGGATAAATTCTGGACACATACACCCTCCCAAGACTAAATCAGGAAGAAGTTGAATCTCTGAATAGATCAATAACAGGTTCTGAAATTGAGTCAATAATGAATAGCCTACCACCCAAAAAAAGTCCAGGATGAGATGGATTCACAACCAAGTTCTACCAGAAGTACAAAGAGGAGCTGGTACCATTCCTTCTGAAACTATTTCAATCAATAGAAAAAGAGGGAATCCTCCCTAACTCATTTTATGAGGCCAGCATCATCCTGTTACCAAAGCCTGATAGAGACACAACAAAAAAAGAGAATTTTAGACCAATATCCCTGATGAACATCGATGCAAAAATCCTCAATAAAATACTGGCAAACCGAATCCAGCAGCACATCAAAAAGCTTATCCACCACAATCAGGTCAGCTTCATCCCTGGGATGCAAGGCTGGTTCAACATATGCAAATCAATAAACGTAATCCATCACATAAACCGAACCAATGACAAAAACTGCATGATTATCTCAATAGATGCAGAAAAGGCCTTTGACAAAATTCAACAGCCCTTCACGCAAAAAACTGTCAATAAACTAGGTATTGATGGGACATATCTCAAAATAATAAGAGCTATTTATGACAAACCCACAGCCAATATCATATTTAATGGACAAAAACTGGAAGCATTCCCTTTGAAAACTGGAACAAGACAAGGATGCCCTCTCTCACCACTCCTATGCAAAATAGTGTTGGGAGTTCTGGCTAGGGCAATCAGGCAAGAGAAAGAAATAAAGGGTATTCAGTTAGGAAAAGAGGAAGTCAAATTGTCCCTGTTTGCAGATGACATGGTTGTATATTTAGAAAACACCATCAGCTCAGCCCTAAATCTCCTTAAGCTGAGAATCAACTTCAGCAAAGTCTCAGGATACAATATCAATGTGCAAAAATCACAAGCATTCCTATACACCAATAATAGAAAAACAGAGAGACAAATCATGAGTGAACTCCCATTCGCAATTACTACAAAGAGAATAAAATACCTAGGAATCCAATTTACAAGAGATGTGAAGGACCTCTTCAAGGAGAACTACAAACCACTGCTCAGTGAAATAAAAAAGGATACAAACGAATGGAAGAACATTCTATCCTCATGGATAGGAAGAATCAATATCATGAAAATGGCCATACTGCCCCAGGTAATTTATAGATTCAATGCTATCCTCATCAAGCTACCAATGACTTTCTTCACTGAATTGGAAAAAACTACTTTAAAGTTCATGTGGAACCAAAAAAGAGCCTGCAATTGCCAAGACAATCCTAAGCCAAAAGAACAAAGCTGGAGGCATCACGCTACCTGACTTTAAGCTATACTACAAGGCTACAGTAACCAAAACAGCATGGTACTGGTACCAAAACAGGTATATAGATCAATGAAACAGAACAGAGCCCTCAGAAATAACACGACACATCTACAACCATCTGATCTTTGACAAACTTGACAAAAACAAGAAATGGGGAAAGGATTCCCTATTTAAAAAAAGGTGCTGGGAAAACTGGCTAGCCATATGTAGAAAGCTGAAACTGGAACCCTTCCTTACACCATATACAAAAATTAACTCAAGATGGATTAAAGACTTAAATGTAAGACCTAACACCATAAAAACCCTAGAAGAAAACCTAGGCAATACCATTCAGGACATAGGCATGGGCAAAGACTTCATGACTAAAACACCAAAAGCAATGGCAACAAAAGCCAAAATTGACAAATGGGATCTAATTAAACTGAAGAGCTTCTGCACAGCAAAAGAAACTACCATCAGAGTGAAGAGGCAACCTACAGAATGGGAGAAAATCTTTGCAATCTACCCATCTGACAAAGGGCTAATATCCAGAATCTACAAAGAACTTAAATAAATTTACAAGAAAAAAAACAAACAACCCCTTCAAAAAGTGGGCAAAGGATATGAACAGACACTTCTCAAAAGAAGACATTTATGCAGCCAACAAATATTTGAAAAAATGCTCATCATCACTGGTCATCAGAGAAATGCAAATCAAAACCACAATGAGATACCATCTCACGCCAGTTAGAATGGCAATCATTAAAAAGTCAGGAAACAACAGATGCTGGAGAGGATGTGGAGAAATACACTGTTGGTGGAAGTGTTAATTAGTTCAACCACTGTGGAAGACAGTGTGGCAATTCCTCAAGGATCTAGAACTAGAAATACCATTTGACCCAGCGATTCCATTACTGGGTATATATCCAAAAGATTATAAATCTTTCTATGATAAAGACACATGCACACATATGTTTATTACAGCACTATTCAAAATAGCAAAGACTTGGAACTAACTCAAATGTCCATCAATGATAAACTGGATTAAGAAAACCTGGCGGCCGGGTGCGGTGGCTCACGCTTGTAATCCCAGCACTTTGGGAGGCCGAGGCAGGCAGATCACGAGGTCAGGAGATCGAGACCACGGTGAAACCCCGTCTCTACTAAAAATACAAACAATTAGCCAGGCGTGGTGGCGGGTGCCTGTAGTCCCAGCTACTCGGAGAGGCTGAGGCAGGAGAATGGTGTGAACCCGGGAGGCGGAGCTTGCAGTGAGCCAAGATTGCTGCACCACTGCACTCCAGCCTGGGCGACAGAGCGAGACTCCATCTCAAAAAAAAAAAAAGAAAAAAGAAAACCTGGCACATATACGCCATGGAATACTATGCAGCCATAAAAAAAGGATGAGTTCATATCCTTTGTGAGGACATGGATGAAGCTGGAAACCATCATTCTAAGCAAACTATCACAAGGACAGAAAACCAAACACCACATGTTCTCACTCATAGGTGGGAGTTGAACAACAAGAACACATGGACACAGAGCAGGGACCATCACACACCGGGGCCTGTTGGGGCGTGAGGGGCTGGGGGAGGGATGGCATTCGAGTAAATACCTAATGTAAATGACAAGTTGATGGGTGCAGCAAACCAACATGGCACATCTATACCTATGTAAAAAACCTGCACATTGTGTACATGTACCCTATTACTTAAAGTATAATGAAAAAGAAAAGAGATTGTTCACGTCTCATTCAAAAATAATTTTTCTGACTAACAATCATTTTTCTCATTATGTCTTAGCAACAAGTCCTATGGCTTTCCTCTAGTAATTTTTGTTTTTTGTATGTTTTTAATAAAATTTTATGTTTCAAAAAAAAAAGTAACTATATAAGTATACACAGTTGAGCAGCCCATGTCACTGCTCTACCTATGGAGTAGCCGTTCTTTATTCCTTTACTTTCTTAATAAATTTGCTTTCACTTAAAATATATGCATATATATATATATATATAAAACTGAAGGGGAAATTAAGGCCTAGGTACTGAAAGGAAATGTAACTATACTTAATAACTATACGTAAGTCATTTTGCCCATTGATACCTTCTTCTAATTCTCTGGGGGTAATTTTTGCAACTTGGAATAAAATGAAAGAATAAATGCCCTGGCAATGTCAGGAAGTTACTCAGTCATAACCATTACCTGTAGGTATGACATATTGTTTGAACCAAATATGAGGTATAATTTCAGGAGCACTGAGAGATCTCACTTCATCTCTCTCCACCCTCCAAGTCCTGCCAGGGTGCTCAAAATTGCCACATTTTTTCACTCTTTTGAGATAAGTCCTTAAACTACTATAAAATGCATATTTCATCCGGGAGGGGCAGCACTCTGAGTCATTAATAATAACAATTACTCGAATGACTTCATCGAGTTATCTGGCCTGTTTCTGGGCAGTCTCCAGGGTGGTAGTGAGGGTGCTTTTGATCCAGGAGAAAAAGCCAGAGGACGTCTGAAAGGCAGACTCTGGGTGTGGACCCAGGAAGACAGTGAAAGGACCTTGCTACTTCCCTATTTTTCTAAGACTGGCCTGGTCTCATTGTTTGAGAGGTGTAGGATGAGATCATGAGAATTATTCTGGCTACAGCTAATTGCTTTATTGTAAACTTCAGGCTGTATGAAGAGGCTAGATTAAGTGTTGTGGTTACACACTCACCAACTATGTGAATTTGTATGTCTTACTTAAATTCTTGGATCCTCAGTTTCCCATCTGTTATGTAAGAATAAAAACACAAGCTTCACTTAACTCAGAGAGCTCCTGTGAAAATTGGGTAAATTAATGAATGTGAAAGTATATTGCAAATAAAAGAGGGTTATGCAAAGGACCATGTTTGACCCAGCAATACTCCGTGGTATTTACTCAAAGGAGTTGAAAGCTTATTTCGACCCAAAAACCTGCACATGCACATTTGCAGCAGCTTTATCCATAATTGCCAACATGTGGAAACAACCAAGATGTCCTTCAATAGAAGAACGCATAAACAAACTGTGATACATCCATACAGTGGAATATTTCTCAGCAATAAAAAGAAATGATCTCTCAAGCCATAAAAAGACACGAAGGAAACTTAAATGCATACTACTGAGTGAAAGAAGCCAATATGAAAAGGCTACATACCGTATGATTCCAACTATATGTCATTCTGGTAAAGGCAAAAACTTGGGAGGGAGCAAAAAGACCATTGGTTGCCGAGGGCTTGAGAGGATGGGATAACTAGGTAGAGAACAAGGGATTTTTAGGGCAGTCAAACTATTTTTTTTTTTTTTTTTTGGAGATGGAGTCTCACTCTGTCTCCCAGGCTGGAGTGCAATAGCACGATCTCAACTCACTGCAATCTCCGCCTCCTGGGTTCAAGCTATTCTCCTAACTCAGCCTCTTGAGTAGCTGGGATTACAGGCACATGCCACCACACTCAGCTAATTTTTGTATTTTCAGTAGAGATGGGGTTTTGCCATGTTGGCCAGGCTGGCCTCAAACTCCTGACCTCATGTGACCCACCCCCCTTGGCCTCCCAAAGTGCTGGGATTACAGGCATAGTTCACCATGCCCAGCCAGTTAAACTATTCTGTATGAAGTATAATGGTGGAGACATGCTGTTACCCATTTTTCAAAACCCATAGAATGTACAACATACACAATGAAGCCTCATGTGGACTTCAATTAGTAATAATATGTCAAAGAACCATGTTATTCCTGATTTAATCCCTCCAATGGCACCCTCTTGCCCACCAAATAAAGTCCATATTCTGCCCAGTAGCATCCAAAGCTCTCATCACCTGGTCTCTTGCTCTATCCATCCTGGATTACTAGAAGCTCCCTAAGCAGACCGTCATGTTCATCTGTCGCTCTTGCCTGCCCAACATCCACTTTTCCTTCTTCTGCAGATATCACCCATTTCCCTTCAGGAAACAACAGCCAATGCACCTTCAGTTTCTGTGGTTTGCTTGGGGCTGCCCTGCCATACTCACTTTCAGGACTGGGCATAGGATTCAAGTCAGTTCAATCAGAGATAACTAGAAGCTTTAACCTGAACCATTAGAAAAAAATAAACTATCTTTCTGCTGGGGCATCTCAGAGCCTACATTTAATATTGAGTGTTTGTGGCCATCCCTTCTACCTCCTGGGAAGATCATGCCTAAATGAAGCCAACAGAGTAGAAAGTAGGGTTAAGAGAAGGCAAGAAATTTGGGCCAAATAACATCCATGGAATGCTTGAATCCAGCTGAATCTGTATTTCCCACCCTTTCTGATTTTTGAGTTATGGGATCCAATAAATTCACTCTTTATGCGTAAGCCAAGTTAAATTGGTCTTCTATTATCTTCTGTCACACACTGGGAGGATGCTTTTCTATGCTTCATTCTGTTTCTTCTCCTCATTATGCCCTAGCAGTGTGACAAGCACGTTCTCACTCTTCAAAATCCAGTTTTAGTACTAATACCACCTCTCTATGAAACCTTTCTACATCATTCTTCAATTTCATCCTACTTAGAAAAGGACCCACTTTCCCTGGAGCCCCCACAATACTCTGCACAGGCTTCCATCAGAGTATGAGCCATCCTAATTGTACTTCACTGTCTATGTGTCTGTCTCAGCCACCAGACTGTAAGCTCCTCAACCCCTCCATGGATAAGGGTGTAACTTAGCATCTCCAGCACTTTCCTAGTTTCTTGGGGCAGGGAAGACAGGGTCTCACTCTGTCACCCAGGCTGGAGTGCAAAGGCACAATCACAGCTCACTGTCGCCTTGACCTCCTAGGCTCAAGGGATCCTCCTGCCTCAGCCTCCTAAGTAGTTGGGACTACAGGTGCATGCCACTGCCTCCAGCTAATTTTTCTCTTTTCTTGTAGAGAGAAAAGGGAGGACCTAGGTTGGTCTGGAGCTCCTGAGCTCAAGCAATGCTCCCTCAACAGCCTTCCAAAGTCCTGGAATTACAGATGTGAACCACCACACCTGGCCCCAAATTCTTGTTGAATGAAAAAGACATTATCAAAACAGAAGGGCATGGTGGGTAGAGGAATGATACCAACAAGCAGGCAAGAAAGCACAGGCGGAACTGGGGGCAAGTATCTAGTGTGGAACAGAACTGAGCCAAAGTAAGATGGAGGACGGGTGATACCCAGGCAAATGCGATACACACTCCAGACACGTGCACTGCTCTAGAAGCCGTCCTTTCTCTCTCTCACCTCTCCTTCATCCACCACCTTGGATCTTTGCAGGTTTACTTTTTGTATTAAAACCCCCATGTGGCAGAGACAGCTAGTCACGCTTCAGTATCTGTTCTCTTCTCCTATGGAACTAGAACCCCTGATAAAACTACATTTCCCAGTCTCCCGTGCAGCTTGGTGTGGCCATAGGACCATTTTGTAACCAATGTAATTTGAGCTGAAGTGGTGCTAATGTAGTTTGAATATATGTCCCCACCAAGTCTCATGCAGGACTGTAATCCGCAAGGTTAGAAGTGGAGCCTGGTGGGAGGTGTTTGCGTCATGGGGGTGGATCCCTCATGGCTTAGTGCTGTCCTCGCAATAGTCAGTGAGTTCTCACAGATCTGGTTGTTTAAGCATGTGGCACCTTCCCCCACCACCCTCTCTCTCTTTTGCCCCCATCATGTGAGATACCTGGTCCTTCTTCACCTTCCACCATGATTGTAAATTTCCTGAGGCCTCCCCCAAAGCAGATGCCAGCACTAGGCTTCCTGTACAGACTGCAGAACCAAGAGCCAATTAAACTTCTTTTCTTATAAATTATCCAGTCTCAGGTATTTCTTTATAGTAAGGCAAGAACAGCTTAATACAGGTGACTACAACTTCCTGAAGGGTAGATAATTGTCTTTTTTTTTTTTTTTTTTTTGAGATGGAGTCTTGTTCTGTTGCCCAGGCTGGAGTGCAGTGGCATCATCTTGGCTCACTACCACCTCTGCCTCTGGGGTTGAAGCAATTCTCCTGCCTCAGCCTCCTGAGTAGCTGGGAATACAGGTGCATGCTACCACGCCCAGATAATTTTTGTATTTTTAGTAAAGATGGGGTTTCGCCATGTTGGCCAGGCTGGTCTCGAACTCCTGACCTCAAGTGATCCACCTGCCTCGGCCTCCCAAAGTGCTGGGATTACAGGCATGAGCCACCGTGCCCGGCCTATAACTGTCTTTTTTCTCATTTTCCCTTTCCCACCAGCCAGATGGGTGAGCCATCCTGGACTACGTCGATGAGGACAAAATGAAAGGACCCTGGTCCCTGAGGCCACCAAACAAGTGCTGGACTATTAACACTGGAACTGTTACATGAGAGAAAAAGTAAACTAACTTATTGAAGCCACTGTTATTTGGGGCTGTCTGTTTCACCTGGCAAATGCTTATCCTTCTATAACCAAGGTGCCCCTCTTCTGGGTCTCTCTTATGTTTTATTTTGTTTTTTCCTCCTGTTGCTTTCAGTTGAAACTATCAGAATTGGCAGTTTCCAGTAGCCAAAAGGAGTAGTTACAAGTAAAATTCACAGTGGTTTTCCATCTTCTAGTATTTCAACTATCTTCAAGCAATCACATATATCCACAAAAATCCCCCATTGCTCTGCATAAACAGATTGGGTCCTAAAGCATATTTGCCTAAAATACATTAATGAGATTATCTAATCTGAGTTCTAACAAACCAACAAATCCAAAGTTGTGTATGACGTCATTCATTTATAGTATAGTCATGTGTCGTTTAACAACGGGAATATTTTCTGAGAAATTCATCATTAGGCAGTTTCATCATTGTGCAAACATCATAGAGTGTACTTACACAAACTTAGATGGTATAGCCTACTACACAGCTAGCCTGTTTGGTATAGCTTAATGCTCCTGGGCTACAAACCTGTACAGCATGTTACTGTACTGAATACTGTAGGCAACTGTAACACAATGGCAAGTATTTATATATTTAAACAGAAAAAATACAGTAGCCAGGCGTGATGGCTCACGCCTGTAATTCCAACACTTTGGGAGGCTGAGGTGGGCAGATTGCCTAAAGTCAGGAGTTTGAGACCAGCTTGGCCAGCATGGTGAAACCCCGTCTCTACTAAAAATACAAAAATTAGCCAGCCATGTGGCAGGCACCTGTAATCCCAGCTATTCAGGAGGCTAAGGCAGGAGAATCACTTGAACCCGCGAAGTGGAGGCTGCAGTGAACCGAGATCATGCCACTGCACTCCAGCCTGGTCGACAAGAGCAAGACTTCGTCTCAAAAAAAAAAAAGAAAAAGAAAAAGTATGGTAAAAGTACAGTATAAAAGTTTTCTTTTTAATATAAAAAATTTCTATAAGAGTACACTTATATAGGGCACTTACCATGAATGGAGCTTGCAAGAGGGGAAGCTGCTCTGGGCAACTCAGTGAGTGAGTGGCGACTGGATGTGAAGGCCTAGGACACTATTGTAGATTACCATAGACTTTTTGTAACACTCTGCACTTAGGCTACACCAAATATTAAAAAAAAAATTCCGTCTTCAATAATAATAAATTAACCTTAACTTATTGTAACTTTTTTACTTTATAAACTTAAATTTTTTAACTTTTTGGCTATTTTGTAATGACACTTAGCTTGAAAGATAAACTCGTTATACAATGGAACAAAAATATGTTCTTCTTTATATTATTATTCCATAAGCTTTTTTCTATTTTTACTTTTTTTTTACTTTTAAACTTTTTTGTTGAAAACAAAGACACAAACACACACATTAACCAGGCCTACACAGGGTTGGGATCATCAATATCACTGTCTTCCATTTCCACATCTTATCCTACTGGAAGTCTTTGAGGTAAATAACACACATGGAGCTGTAGTCATCTTCTATGATAACAATACCTTTTTCTGAGTACCTTCTGAAGGAACTGCCTTAGGGTGTTTTACAGTTAATTTTTTTCTTAGAAGGAATATACTCTAAAATAAAAATATCCCTGGTAGTCTAGTGTTTAGGATTTTTTAAAAGGCCAGGCGCAGTGGCTCACACTTTTAATCTCAACACTTTGGGAGCCTGAGGCAGAAGGATCTCTTGAACCCAAGAGTTCAAGACCAGCTGAGCAACATAGCAAGACCTCCATCCCTACCAAAAAAAAAAAAAATTAGCTGGGCATGGTAGCCCGCACCTGTGGTCCCATCTACTTGAGAGGCTGAGATAGGAGGATAGTTTGAGCCCAGGAAGTAGATGCTGCAGTGAGCAATGATTGTGCCACTGCACTCCAGCCTGGGTGACAAAGAAAAGAAAAATAAAATAACCGTAAAAAGCATAGTAGAGTAAATATAAGAACCAGTAACATAGTCATTTATTATCATTATCAAATGTCATGTACTGTACATAATAGTATATGCTATGCTTCATATGGCTGGCAGCATAGTAGGTTTGTTCACACCAGCATTACCACAAACATATGAGTAATGCATTGTGCTATGACACTAAGAAGGCTATGAGGTCACTAGGCAATAGGAATTTTTCAGCTCCATTATAACCTTATTGGACCGCTGTCATATATGCAATCCCTCATTGACCAAAATGTGGTATGCAGCACATGACTGTAGTTAAAAATTGAAAACACTCAATATCTAACAACAGGAGAATGGTCCAGTAAATTTGAGTGTATCCTCTGTGTTTCATATAATGTAGCCATTGAAACTAATGCTAATAAAAAGTACAATATAACTTGGGGAATTAGTACAATGAAAAGAGAAAAAGGCAGGATACAAAATCATAAAGACAGTATCTCAAGGATGCAAACACAACTGGAAAGAGAACAACAGTCATGACCAAACACTATCATGTATTAAGCACTTACTGAATGCCAGGCATGCACTGTACATTCATTTTCTCATTTAATCCACAAGAACCCTATGAGGTAAATGCAATCATTATTTCAATGTTATTAATGAGAAGATAGACTCACAGAGATTAAGCAGCATTCCCAAAATTTCACAGAACACTAACTCAGCTGTATCTGACACTCACTAGGCTATGCTGCCAGCCAACTTTTTCATGAGGTTTTTGAATGATTTTTGCAGAAACCAAGTTCTATTTTTCTTTAGTTTCTAATTTTTCTAAAAGTAGCATGATTATCTTTCTAATTAAAAACATAAACACAAAATAAGTCTTTTTTAAAAAAAGAACAAGTACCGTGCACACACACACACACACAAACACACACACACAAAATGTTTTGCTTTTTCCTAAGATGATGTATCAGAGCAGCACCACAGAGCCTCAGAAAAGAGATGGTAGAAGTAAGCTGACAACTGAGTGGGATTAGAATTCTCACATTTCTTCATTCACCTTTCAACAAAGTCCCACTAGAAACACTATGGGTCAGTAGCACTTAACCTTTGGTGGGGTCATGATTCCCTTGAGAATTTGTTGAAAACCATGGACCCTCTTCCCAGGACAATGCAAGAAGCATGTCATGGATCCACCCATCCCCCTCCACACACACACACATTTTGCATACTATTTCAGAAGACTAAACAGATGCAATCAGGGCCTATCAATGTGTCCCAGGTAAAAGGCCCTGACATAAAACAATATAAGAAGTCAACTTTAGTCTGATTTACTGAAGCTTGACTAAAGCTCTGAAATTGCTGTCTACATAATAAGTCATAGCTGGCAGCGTTGTTCACTATGATGTCTTACCATCAGCAGGGATGTGCTCTGAGGTATTTCTTGGTGGAAAGATGGATTTCAGGAGATTTATCCACATTCTTGACTGATTCCTGATGGCCAACAGTGTCTGGGGATGGTCAGAGGGAAACTAATAGGCCTACATGAATATGAACTTAGGAGGAAAGTCATGAAAACAACTCAAGAGTAACTCCTAGAAGTGTATCCCTTTACGGTTTACAAAGCATTTTCATACCCTTGATCTCAGTTGACCCCTCACAACCCTATGAAGAGAGAGCTCTATTTTACATACAACCCAGGTCTGCACTCCCAGCTTCATCTAAAAGAGCTGACTCTGTTTTGGCCAACCCCCAAACTTGATGCAAATTCAACCCCTTCATTATTTTAATAAGAAATTCATTGGTTTAATTAAGCATATTGTAGTTTTTCTAGATTTTATTAAATATTCACGGAGGCCCATGGAAGGGTCACCTCACACAGAACACAGCTTTACAAAATCTCAATTACACCCTTCTCAAGTAAGTCTCTCCTGCCCCACTCACCAGATACACTCTCCCCACTGCAATCCTGCATTACATAGAGTTGCTTCCTTCTTCTATATGAGCAGGAGTTTTATTAAAGCATCTTATCAACAAGGCTGATGTTGTGGACATTTGTGAGTTTGTTGTTTTGATTTGTTTTTGTTTCTTTATCTTGTCACCCGGCATCCACTTCCCTTTCTTGTGGTAACAACCCACACACCTCCCCCACTCCCAATCCATGTGATTAGATGATGAAGAAGAGCTGATGTCACGATCATATGACTCAGGCCATGTCAATCACAACCTTAGATTTCCCCGGCTACTGGGATCAGTTCGGGAACAGATAGGTGACTCCTGAGATGTAAGGAAGCCCCATGAGACTCTCACTGAGGCATCTGGGAGAGAAGATTTGCTTCAACCAGATTTGAAGCTGAGAGTATATAAAATCTAGAGCCGTTGCCACCACTGTACAATAAATGGAGACTGAACTCAAAGCCACACACCAGAAGATAGTCGAAAAATAATGTGAAACAAAGTGCTGATGACATAATTTGGGTCTGATCCAGCATGTCTCAAGCCAGCTGCAGTGAGCTGAATGGTGGCCACAAAGATAGGTCTACATCCTAATCCCTGGAACTTACAAATGTTACCTTAAATAGCAAAAAATGAATATTATATGGCAAAAGATGGGATTGAGTTGATGGTCTTGTGGGGAGGAGCTTATCCTGGATTATCCAAGCCCTAAATGCAATCCCATGCTTCCTTATAAGCCAGAGATTAGACACAGACAGACAGAAAGGCAATGTGAAGATGGAGACAGAGTTTGGGACACAGCCACAAACACTCCAATTTTGGTTCCAATGAACTCAAAAGAATGTTGAGCAGAAGCTAAACAGGCAAATTCCTTCAGAGACTCCAGAGGGAGCACTACCCTGCCAGTACCTTGACTTCAGACATCTGGCCTCAGAACTGTTACAGCACACATTGCCATTGTTTTAAGCCACCAAGGTTTTGGTAATTTGTTACAGCAACCCTAGCAAGCTAATGCACCTACTGTGTCCCTGGACTTTTCATTTACTGAACCAATTCCCCTTTTTTTGTAGGCCATTTTAAGTTGAGCTTTTTTTGGTTACTTGTTACAGAAAAACTTTTATTTTATTTTTAATTTATAAAAGAAAAGTTGAATAGGCTACAAAATATTAATCTCTGTGAAAGTAATAAGACAAATGCGTGAACATTACTTTAGAGCTTCTTTTCCATAGATGTTGACCTACTGGAACAAGAGCAAAACCTACATGAGATGAATGAATGGTCATAAGTTTCTCCCTAGGTTGGTGTCCAGCAATAATGCCTTTTAAGGCCATTGGAGAGTTCTGTAAGACACATGCGTTTGTCACCACAAATGGCTCCACATCCACATTGTCTGTTTTTAGATGGCCCATTTGAATTAAGTCTGAATATGCCATGCATATAGCCTTAACAAATTTGTTTGTTTCCCCAAATGTAGATATTAGAGCATGATATGGTTTGGCTGTGTCCCCAACCAAATCTCATCTTAAATTGTAGCTTCCATAATTTTCACGTGTTGTGGGAGAGACCTGGTGGGAGATAATTAAATCACGAGGGTGGTTTCCCCCATACTGTTCTCATGGTAGTGAATAAGTCTCATGAGATCTGATGGTTTTATAAGGGGTTTCTGTTTTCACTTGGATCTCATTTTCTCTCTTGCCTGCCACCATGTAAGATGTGCCTTTTGTCTTCCACCATGGTTGTGAGGCCTCCCTAGCCACATGGACTGTGAATTCATTAAACTCCTTTTCCTTTATAAATCATCCAGTCTCAGTTACGTCTTTATCAGCAGCATGAAAACGAACTAAGACAGAGAATGTGGAATTTGTTTTCATTGATTGTTAAAGTGCAACAAGTTCTCCGTCCATGTTTTTGCTGACTACTGACAACACTTTAAGACTCCTCATGTGTGAAGTAAGAGTTTCACTGAGATAGTGCCTGCATTTTCTATTCTGTTAAAAGACAAATCTATTATTTCCAGGGTAGTATTGCTTTTCAGTATGACAGCAAAATACACCATCCCATCATGAGTTATTTTATTGCCGCCAACGTCAAGGTAGTGTAGGCTACTGTTCAGATGCAGGGCATCACAGCTCCTAAGGCAGGGGATTTCAGAAAGCACTTTCTATATAATAGCAGGAAACCATCTGTTCTGAAGCAACCCATTTCAATCACTGCTTAATATTCAGAGTCAATTATATAAACTGTGGATTAGAAAAGGAAATAAGTAGCCAACAAATAATTTTCATAATAGAACTGAAATGATTCCAAACATTTAATTCAACATGTCTCTTAATCAACTGTGAAAAATTATGCAGCCTTGTGCATTTATCTTCACCATGATAAACAATATTCTTTTGCACTTAGTGAAGAAAACCTTTCTCCAGGAATTTGGTGTGCAAAATGAACAGCCAATTGCCTCTCCCATTGGCTGCATTAGAGAGTGGGAAGCAAGAAGGTGTCTTTGTCTCCTCAGTTGGCACAACCTAGGAGCTTAGTAAATGCGGTTGAGACACTGGGCAGGCACAGGCTCATGTTTAACTTGGAGCCACTGCTTCCCTACATTCAATCTGGTCCGTGTTGCTAGACTTTTTCCCAGGCATCTAGGGCACATCTATGTTTTCCAACACCAGCTGAAGAAGGGTCGCATATTCTTTCCAGTTGGGATTCCTGGGCCTCATGCAAATTAGGGGTTATCCCCTAAGAGTGCTCTAAGACAATTGTAAATTCTCCTATCCCTCTAGGGAAGTTTAAGAGGCTTGTCTACTCCTAGGACATGTGGCACCTCCGGGTCTGAAGTCCAGTTCAGCCAAGATAGTTTCACAGATTATTGAGCTTTTTAAAGCTTGTGTGAGAATCAGAATGAGCAAAGCACAAACACACTCATAAACAACCTAATAGGGGAAATAAGAAAATGACCTTCCTTGGTGTATATGTGCCACATTTTCTTAATCCAGTCTATCGTTGTTGGACATTTGGGTTGGTTCCAACTCTTTGCTATTGTGAATAGTGCTGCAATAAACATACGTGTGCATGTGTCTTTATAGCAGCATGATTTATACTCCTTTGGGTATATACCCAGTAATGGGATGGCTGGGTCAAATGGTATTTCTAGTTCTAGATCCCGGAGGAATTGCCACACTGACTTCCACAATGGTTGAATTAGTTTACAGTCCCACCAACAGTGTAAAAGTGTTCCTATTTCTCCATATCCTCTCCAGCACCTGTTGTTTCCTGACTTTTTAATGATGGCCATTCTAACTGGTGTGAGATGGTATCTCACTGTGGTTTTGATTTGCATTTCTCTGATGGCCAGTGATGATGAGCATTTCTTCATGTGTTTTTTGGCTGCATGAATGTCTTCTTTTCAGAAGTGTCTGTTCATGTCCTTTGCCCACTTTTTGAAGGGGTTGTTTGTTTTTTTCTTGTAAATTTGCTTGAGTTCATTGTAGATTCTGGATATTAGCCCTTTGTCAGATGAGTAGGTTGCAAAAATTTTCTCCCATTCTGTAGGTTGCCTGTTGACTCTGATGATAGTTTCTTTTGCTGTGCAGAAGCTCTTTAGTTTAATTAGATCCCATTTGTCAATTTTGGCTTTTGTTGCCATTGCTTTTGGTGTTTTACTATGCAGCCATAAAAAATGATGAGTTCATGTCCTTTGTAGGGACATGGATGAAACTGGAAAACATCATTCTCAGTAAACTATCGCAAGGACAAAAAACCAAACACCGCATGTTCTCACTCATAGGTGGGAATTGAACAATGAGAACTCATGGACACAGGAAGGGCAACATCACACTCCGGGGACTGTTGTGGGGTGGGGGGAGAGGGGAGGGACAGCATTAGGAGATATACCTAATGCTAAATGACGAGTTAATGGGTGCAGGAAATCAACATGGCACATGGATACATATGTAACAAACCTGCACATTGTGCACATGTACCCTTAAACCTAAAGTATAATAAAAAGAAGAAAAAAAAAAGAAAAAAAAATGACCTTCCTGAATGTTTAAAAAATGGTTATAGCAGGCACTTGTAAACTCTAGATAAAAGGTAGATATGCTTGTACCTGAAACTGTGTTTTCCTCAAAACATCTATTTTCATCTTAACAATGGTTAAGATGAAACAATGGTTGCCTCTACATGGAAGATAGCTTTCTACTTCTTTAACTTTTCAAGTTTTAAATAATGTACAGTTAGTACTTTCATAATCACAAAACTTTTCTGTTTTGTTAAAATTCCACAGCACAGGTCCTCAATTTAAACACAACTGGCATATTTGGCATAACATACAATACATATAAATAGGAAAACAAACAAGGGGAGAGCTGGCATGTAATCATTTTACAGCATTTCTAAACATATCCTAATATTCTAGAGCTGGATCATGGATAGGCAAGCTATGAGAAGTTCCAAAATAGGAGCTGAGCCCTGGGGGAGAGGTGTGCACATGTGGAGCTCCAGACCTCCCCACCATTCCAGGCATCTGCTCCAGCCCACACCCAGGGGTGCTGGGATAGAACAGATCTGGGGATGGACTCCCCACTGCTTGATAAGGACATAAGAACTCCCTAATGAGGACATTTTTGCCTAAGAAGAAAAGTAGAATAAAGATGCAAATTAAACCAACAATGAAATTTGTTGTTGTTGTTCTTGTTGTTTTGAGACGGAGTCTCACTCTCTTGCCCAGGCTGGAGTGCAGTGGCACGATCTTGGCTCACTGCCACCTCTGCCTCCCAGTTTCAAGCAGTTCTCCTGCCACAGCCTCCTGAGTAGCTGGAATTACAGGCGTGCACCATCACGCCCGGCTAATTTTTGTATTTTTGGTAGAGATGGGGTTTCACCATGTTGGCCAGGCTGGTCTCGAACTCCTGACTTCAAGTGATCGCTCTGCCTTGGCCTTCCAAAGTGCTGGGATTACAGGCATGAGCCACTGTGCCCGGCCATGAAATGTTATTTTTCTTCATTCCATTAGATTGGCAAAATGTATAATGTCGAAAAATATCAGGTGTTGGGGAGGGTTTGAGGAAATGAGTTTTCTTGACAGTGTTGGCAGGAGCATATGTTGGTATAGCCACTTTGGAGGGCAATTCGGACTATACTATTAATCTATAAACACACACACCCCTCAACCATGTCAAGTGCAGGGTTGATTATTCTAAGAGTAATGCAAACCATATTTTTCAATATGTACTATCACAAAAGCACAAAAATAAAGATCATGAAAATTATAATGTACACAACTGACAATTTGCTGAAATTAGAAAACCCCAATGGATCATGGTAACTCCCTTTTGAGAACAGAGGTTAAGTGGAGGATGGGAGCCAACCAACCAATATTATAGCATCCACCTTAGAGAAACACTCACATATGTGTATAAGTTTTTCATTGGAGCACTGTTTACAATAGAATGAAAACCGCCTTTAAAAGTTCATCAGTAAGGCCAGGCGAGGTGGCTCATGCCTGTAATCCCAGCACTTTGGGAGGCCAAGGTGGGCGGATCACAAGGTCAAGAGATTGAAACCATCCTGGCCAACATGGTGAAATGCCGTCTCTACTAAAAATACAAAAATTAGCTGGGCGTGGTGGCACGTGCCTGTAATACCAGCTACTCGGGAGGCTGAGGCAGAAGAATCACTTAAACCCGAGAGTCAGAGGTTGCAGTGAGCCAAGATCGCACCACTGCACTCCAGCCTGGTGACAGAGCAAGACTCCGTCTTAAAAAAAAAAAGAAAGAAAAAAAAAGTTCATCAGTAGGGAAATGCCTAAATTACAATGGCTTCACACCATGTGTCAGTAAAAGAATGAAGCAGATGTTTGTGTCCAGATGTGGGAATATCTCCAAATTATGTTATTGGATAAATATTTTTCAACAAACTATAGAATGATAAGTACAATTGATACATATACAATTGATATATATATATTTATCTAGATCTAGATAAATGTGTATAAACTAATTTTTAAAGTTCTAAAAACATACATACTAAAATGACAGCAACCTCTGGGGAAGGGACTGAGAAAAAGGAGGTCAAAAGAGATGTTAACTTTACCTGTAATGTTCAGTTTTAAAATTTACAATGAAAATGTATTCATGTATTTTTATACAATTAATATGAACAACATTTTTAAAAGAAAGAAGCTCTTACAGAGAAAGTCACAAACCCATGTGGGATATGCTCACCAAGAAACTCCATGTATTCACAGGTTCACTTCTTTGGTGCTTTCCTCAGGATACTGGAAAAGCCATATTTAGCAAAGAGTTCCAACTTTTGCTCACCTGTCTGTTTTTAACTTTTATTTTAGTTTCAGGGGTACATGTGCAAGTTTGTTATACAGGTAAATTATGTCTTGTGGGTGTTTGGCGTATAGATTATTTCATCACCCAGGTCATGAGCGTAGTACCCAACAGGTAGTTTTTCAACCCTCTCCTTCCTCCCACTCTTCACCCTCAGGTAAGCTCCAGTGGCTCTTGTTCTCTTCTCTGTCTCCATGTGTACTCAATGTTTAGCTTCCACTTATAAGTGAGAACATGTGGTATTTGGTTTTCTGTTCCTGTGTTGGTTTGCTTAGGATAACGGCCTCCAGCTCCATCCGTGTTGCTGCCAAGGTCATGATGTTGTTCTTTTTATGGCTGCATAGTATTCCGTGATGTATATGTACCATATTTTCTTTATCTAGTCTACCACTGATGGATATTAGATTGATTTCATGTCTTTGCTATTGTGAATAGTACCGCAATGAACATACATGTGCATGTGTCTTCACAGTAGAACGATTTCTATTCCTTTAGGTATGCACCCCATAATGGGATTTCTGGGTCGAATAGTAATTCTGTTTTAAATTTTTTGAGAAATTGCCAAACTGCTTTCCACAGGCTCACCTGTGTTTTAATTCTTTTAAACTTCTCCTGCTTCTTTGGTGAAGAAAGCTTCATATCATGAGAAAGAGAAGAAGGGGGAAAGAGGAAGAGAGGGAGCAGGAGGGAAGAGGGCAAGGAGGAAGAGGAAGGAGAAGGGGAAGGTAAGGCAGGGAAAACCATACCTCTATGTTTCCCATGAGAAAAAGGGTCCCTATCTTAGAATCCTGGCCCTATCACTTAATAGCTGTGTGAACTCGAGTGAGTATCTTCATTTTTGGATTCTCAGTTTTCTCTCCTGTAAACCAGAGAGCTCATAAGAAAGCCTAGTTAAGTTGTCTAGCGTGTGGCTTGGGTGGGGACTGCGCTGTGTATTTTTCACCATATAGATATGTAGAGAGTAAGAGCTGAGGCCCTGAGACCAAGGTGCTGGCTGGCTCTTCTACATTGGAATATGATTAATTCCATCTGATGGAGGCTGACCAAGTCCTCCCATCTGTTATTTAACAAAGAAAAGGAAACAAGATTTCATCAGTGAGCCAAACCTCAGATCTGCAGAAATCCATCGATGCAAGATGAATTAATTCTCTATGTTATTATTATCATTAGACTTTACATTTATAGCACTCAACCATTTACAAAGCACTTTCCTTTCCATTACCTAATGTGATTCTCACCACAGCTTAAGGTTATCAAGGCAGATGATGTCTGCATTTCCATAGGAGGAAATTAAGGCTGAAAAGTTAAGGGATTTTCCAGGGTCACTTAGGAGTAGAGCAGAGATTCAAACTCAATTTCGTTCAGTTACAAAGCCTGTACTCCTTCCACTGCACCTCTGTGACTTACCCTAACCATTGGTCCCTCAATGATATGAGCAAATCTGTGAAGATGGAGTGGGTGTGGGACAGGCAGGAGAGTAGGTGAGGAGAGTAAAGGGTAATTGTCTCTCCTTCTCTGTCTCCTCCTCCTTCTCTTTCTCCTTCCATAATCATTTCTTGATTCCCCCGCCCACTACCAGTTTAACACAGGCAACAGTCTGCTTTGTAGTTACTCTATAGAAAGGACCGCAAATACCAACTTCCTTTGTGGGAAAATTCTCTCAACTCAACCTTTTATATAATCCAAAACCATTAGGCTTGAATCGTCCTTCTCTGCTGCATTAAGATATCATTCATGTCAGGTCCTTGTCTGCCTTTCTCCCTGATAAAGTTGCCCCTCCGTCTCCAGCTCTCTGCTCCCTTTACGAACATGAGAAACAGGGGCATTTTTATACTCTACATTTGTTTGGGCTCCTTCTGAGTCCTGAGGGAATATTCTGAGATCATGCTTTCCCTGTGAATCTATTGAAATCGATTTTCCTTCTTCCTACATGTGAGGTGAACTGTGATTTCTTGGCCTAGGTGGCTTTGTTCCTGGCCAAAAATAAAAGAGGAAATTTGATCAGGAAAAATCATTTGGGCTGGTTTTCAAGAACCTGGTGAAAACTTTCAGAATTTGCATGTTCTCAGATGGAGTCACACACAGACTAAGAAGAAAAGGGAGGAGGGAGAGAATGAAGAGGAGGAGGAGAGATAAAAAGAAGAAAAGAAACCAAAAAAAAGAAACACTTTTATATCAGGAAATGTTGACATTTTTAAAACAACATATTTTTTCCTGCCTGTGAACCTTAAGCTACGCTTCCAAATCAAGACCTAGAAGAGTCAGCCCAGAATCACGTTTTCATAGTATCTCCTGCATCAATAATATATTAAAGTAATTGTAAATCCTCTGTCTGAAATATGGGAAGGAAAGACAAAAATTTTTCATCCGGGTGACTTGGATAAGATCGGGAACCAAATACCACGATGTCTTTACAGCCCCTTCCATGATATTACTAAGAAAAGTGGCTTCACTGCCAAAGCAAAGAGCTGAAGTAGTTTGCTGCATAATTTAGATTCACTTGGCCTAAATTCGTCAAGGAATTGAGAATTTGGGGGTGTTGGAGGCAGTAGACTTTCTTTGCCTTGGGAGTAGTCTCACTTTTCACCTTCATTTGTCACTAGATATCAAATTCCTCTAAAAGCTCAAGTAAGCAGGCATACGAGTAGCTTACTGATATTTCTACATTATTATTGCTCTGCAAAATTAACATTTATTGAAGATTAACTGTGTGCTAGAGACTTCGCATATATCATCTCATTTCATTCTCTTGAAACATCCTCAGGAAAAAAATCTATATCTCAACCCTGATTTTCAGTTAAGGAAACTGGTATTCCAAGAGAGATTCAGTAAGCTGCCCAAGATGACGGAGCCAGTAGGTGGAAAAGAAAGGATGTGAATTCATCTCTATCTCATACACACACACATACACACACTCACACACACACACTCACTCAAACACACACACACAGCATTTTGTTTGGATTCATCAAAAAGGGAGCACATGAAAAAACTGCTGGGAAATCTATGTGTGATAAAATATAGTGAGTTTGCTTTTACAATGATTACTGGGAGGAATTTATATTTGTAAAGTGAGTTGTCATGAAATCAGGTGATGAATTCGATCTATACATTCTTGAAAGAGATTTCCTTATTCATTCTGTTTTATACACTTAGAAAATGAGTTTAGTCAGGAGATCAAGACCATCCTGGCTAACACGGTGAAACCCCATCTCTACTAAAAATACAAAAAATTAGCTGGGCGTGGTAGCATGCATCTGTAATCCTAGCTACTCGGGAGGTTGAGGAGGAGAATCCCTTGAACCCGCGAGGCGGAGGTTGCAGTGAGACAAGATCGGGCCACTGCACTCCAGCCTGGGTAACAGAGCGAGACGCCGTTTCAGAAAAAAAAAAAAAAAGAGAGAAGAAAATGAGTTTAGGTGACTTGGCTTAGGGAGTCATTAGTTAAATGAGAACTATGACACTATGACAAAAGGTACCTGAGCTTTTGGCTCTCTGGCCTTGTTTAAAGCATGTTATGGGTTATCATTATAAAAGACAACCCTCGCCCCATCATGGATCTGTAGACTTGGATATTGTAGATTGTGGTTTTGGTGACTGTTTCGTTGACTGATGGTTAAATTTAGCTTATGATCGAGGAAGAGAGCTTCCTCAATGCAGTGTAGTAGTTAAGAGAACAAACCTTAGGATCAAACAGATGAATATGAATTCACATTCTACCTCTTAATGGTTATGTGCCCAGGACAAGTTATTCAATACCTGGAGCACCCATTTTCTCATTCGAAATGCGGGAATGAGAAAAGTATCCACCTCATTGGTTTACTGTGGAGGTGAGTTAACTCATGTAACCCACTTGTTCACAAAACCTAACATATTTTAGTTATCATTAGAGGCACACTCAGGCAAAAAAAAATACCAGGCTTTTAAAAAATGCACAGTGGGCATACCTTCTTAAAACTAAGTGTGAGTATTAAAATCATTTTTCCAGAAAAAAAGTAATCTCTCAGGTATAGTATTGCTGGTGTATAGGCAAAATTAGAGTTGAGGTTGAGGTTACTTTTTATATTCATCATTTCCCTTTCAGAAAATTCAACGCATAAGCCACCAATACAAAGCACCAGTCATCCTGTATTAGATAAAATTGAAGATAGAGAAATGTTTTCCTCCTTCTCATAAACAACCATGTCACAAACGTATTTAAATCTGACCTACGCTAGTCAGCAATTTTCCTGTTTCCACTGTGGCTCTATTAAATACCTGGTCACCATCCTATATCTAAAAATGTTATATAATCAGAAATCAATCTCATACAGCTCTCTACCAAGAATGGATAACAATGACCTTAAGTATTCCTTCTATAATTTACTTTGGCATAATTAATGATAACTTTATTAGATGTTAGTTATTGGACAAGCTTACAGAGAATATAATATACTTACCATCAGTAGATTCTAAAAACAAAAATTATTAAATAAATGAAGAAAGGAATAAATGAGTAAATAAGTAAATAATGTAAGAATTGCAGAATTCTCACCTATCCAAAAACGTTTTCAGGGACAAAACAAAGAACATTAGCGCCACCTCGAGGCAGAAGTCTATTTGAAACGTAAGATAGACCTGAATCTTAGGAGAACATTAGCACTAAAAGGAGTAGCAGAGATGGTCATTAGGGCCCTGTGTGGCCATAAGTGGTAGCGCATAGGCGGCGACTGAGCACTTGAAATTTGGATAGTCCAAATTGAGATGTACTGTGAGTGTAAAATACACACCAGATTTTGAAGATGGAAAAAAGAATGTAAAACATCTCATTCCTAATTTTTATGTTGATGACATGATAAAATAATATTTTTGATTATATAATGTTAAGTACAATATTATTATAATTATTATTAATTTTACCCAGTTATTTTTAACTTTTTAATGTGGCAGCTAGAAATTTAAAATTAAATCTGTAGCTCACGTTGTCTTTCTATCGGACAATACTAGTCCCAACCTTACTGCTCAGAATGTGGGCCAGAGACCAGCAGCGTGGTTATTTAGTACCCGGGAGCTTGTTAGAAATGCAGAATCCCCGGCCTTATCCCCGGCCTTCTGAATCAGTTTTGCATTTCAGCAAAATCTCCAGGTGACTGGTATGTATATTAAGTTTGAAACTTGCTGATGTAATCCAATCCCCTTGTTTTACAAATGCGCAAACTAAGACCCGTGGTGGCGGCATGGCTCGTTTGTGGTTATCTACCTGGTGACCCTAAAACCCCGGTGATCTTGAAACTAATAAATATCCACTTTATAATACATCCTCCTGAGGACCCATCCGTTGCTTAGAGTAAAAATAAAGTAAGACTACTGCTTCACTGGCAAACAAAACACATTATTGTAAATATACAAGAAAATGTGGTGTCCTTAGGGATCCTTGTAACAGAATTGTAGGGTATTCAGTGTTTGTGTAAGTCAGTGACTACACTTAGAAAACCTCTGCTGTTTAAGCTATTACTACAAATAACACACTTTGGCCATGAAAAAAGGCCAGAGTGCAGAATCAATAATACGCATTCCAATCACTGAGTCAGTAAAATCAATTTAAAGAAGACTGATTCCTTTATGCTAAGTAAGAAGGAATTACAGTTTTGTAACTGGGTTCCTTGTGGGAAAGTCTCATTCATTCTTCCAGTGTCCAGCTTCCCACAATATATTTAGCACATACAAGGTTTTGAATAACTATTTGTTGAATGAAAACATTCGTTTCTGTTTATTGGGTCTATACCTCAGGAAACATCCCCTTCTTTACATTGTCTAGTAACAATATAAAGAAACTAAGGAAAACACTGAAGTAAGAACCACAGCTAAAATTAGTAGTGATTTTATGCCAAAATCTCTTTGTAACTAAACACATTGTTAAGAGAAAATTCAAATAGATGTTAGCTTTGGTTGTGAAAATAAAATCCATTGCATAGAAAGGTGAGGTTCCAATTAAAATAATACTGGCAGGTAACTCCAAGGAGCAAAAGTGGTTAAAATATTTTCACTCATCTTTGTGAAGATTGTTATAAGACAGATTAATCAAGCCTAATCAATTCCCGGGGTGCTGTGCATATGAACCAAATGTTCCTCTCAGAAGAGAGCATTTATTTGAATACCAAATGGAAAATGTAGATTTAACTTAGGAAATGAAGTTTTGTGTTACATAAATTGAATATAGTAAGTAGAATAGGAAGCACCTTAATGAAATGATTTTTTTTTATGATGTAAGTCATATAGGAAGGAAAGTTTAACTCCCACTCTCTTCCTTTCAATTGTCCCATTTCCTCATGTTTTATCCATTACTCATGTCGTTTTGTCATTAACCTAAATAAAATAATGGGATATCAATCCTACTTGTTATACATAATAATGAACAGATTACTGTCACATGTAATTATTGAAATGGTAATAATAATAAATAGTAAACCAAAATATTAATTTATATATCATTAATTTGGCAATACCTTACAGCATTTCCTCTATCACTGTCTTGAATGTGTACTGAATAATTCATTCATTCAATAATATATATCGAGAACTTCTATGCCAGGCACTGACACAGTCACTAGAAATACAGCAGGGAATAAAATAGTCTTTCCCTCCTGGAGCCTGTGCATAAATGATGAAACACACAGCATATCGGAATGTAATAAGTGACATGGAGAACACTAAGGGGGAAATGCCAAGGAGGCAGAGGAGCTGTTTTACTCGGATTGGTCTTGCTTAAGGGGAATTTTGAGTAGGGACTTGAAAGAAGCAAGGGAGGAGGCCATGCAGATATATGGGGGTGAGCTGCTAATAGAACAGAAGGACAGAGGCCCCAAGGCAGGAGCATGCCTAGCAGGTTGAGGAACAATGTAGAGGGAGGAGTGGAGTGGACACAGCCAGAGAGGTAGCAGGGCCCTGATCAGCCAGGCCCTTGCAGCCACTGTAAGGACTTTGGATTTTCCTCTAAAGTGAGAGAGAAAGCCACTAACTACAGGGTTTAGCAGAGATATCCATGACCTATTAATAACATCTTTGGAAGGAATCACTTAAGTGCTGTGTTGGAAATAAATCTTAGGGCCCTCAGCGGAAGAGGGAGGTGAGTTAGAAGATTGTTATAATAATCCAGGCAGGAGAAGATGATGACTTGGACCAGGATGGTGGTAGTGAAGATAATGAGATGGTATCAAATCCTAGACATATTTTGAAGGTCAAACTAGCAGGATTTGAAGATGGTTTGGATGTGGTATATAAGAAGACAAGAGGAAACGTCAAGCTTTTTGAGCAATTTGAAGAATAGAGATACCAGTTCCCAGGAAAATAGACATGAGTAGATTTGGGTGAGGGGAGGAGGAGAATGATCAGAGATTGCTTTTGGAGATAAATTTAAAATGGCTTTTACTTATTCTTTTTTTTAATTGAATACATAAGATCAGGATTCAAGGGAGAAGTTGAGGCTGGAGTCCTTGGTGTTATTTCAATCCTGAGACTGGATGAGATCACCAAAGGAGTGTAGATGGAACCAAGAAGGTTCTTCACAACTGAGTCTTGGAATATCCAACACCACAAGGAATCGGCTATTGTTTGACTGTTCAGATGCTTAGTGTTGTTGTTCCTCAACCAAAATGTCAGATCCTTGAGGCTACAGCCCATGCCTTTGTTGTATTCACTAGGCACTTTGCCTATGGTAGTTACTAAGTAAATATTTAGTGAATGAGTGAATAAATGGGTGTACCAGGCAATGTTTGAAGGGGTTACCAAGATTAAGGAAGAAAAAGTATGGGAAGCCAGGCATGGTGGCTCACGCCTGTAACCACAGCACTTTGGGAGGCAAAGACAGGAGGATCACTTGCATTCAAGAGTTCAAGACCAGCCTGGGCAACATAAGGAGACCCTGTCTCTTTTCTCTCTAGAAAAAATAAAAAATTAGCTGGGTATGATGGTGCGCACCTGTAGTCCTGTCTACTCAGGAGGCTGAGATGGGAGGATTGCTTGAGCCTGGGAGGTTGAGGCTGCAATGAGCCATGATTGTCTCACTGCACTTCAGCCTAGGTGACAGAGTGAGACCCTGTCGAAAGAAAAGAAAAGAGAAAGAGAGAGAAAGAAAGATGAAAGAAAGAAAAAGAAAGGAAGGAAGGAAGGAATGAAGGAAGGAAGGAAGGAAAGAAAGAAAGAAGGAAGGGAGGAAGGGAGGGAGGGAGGGAGAAAGGGAGGGAGGGAGGAAGGGAGGGAGACAAAAAAAGAAAAAGTATGGGAGACTGGTCTCTGTTCAGTCCCCATCACTTACTTCTCCACCTGTTTAATGAATGAATTTGAGAAAAGAAATTGAAACCATAAGGCTCAGTAGATTCTGGGCTGTTGCTTTTACAGGAGAGGCTGGAGTTCTAAGTGAGATAGACATTTCTGGGCCAGGAGAGGGACAGGGGAGTGATAAATTACCCTCTCTCAGACCTCAATGTGTTGTTATGTGGTCTTTCGTGGCTGACTTCTTTCACTTAGCATAATGTTTTCGAGGGTCATCCATGTTGGAGCATGTATCCACCCTTCCTTCCTTCTTATGGTCAAGAACTATTCTATTGTATGGAATACCACATTTTGTTTACTTATTCATCAGCTGATAGGCATTTAGATTGTTTCCACCTTTAGCTATGATGAATAATGCCACTATAAACATTCAGGCACAAGTTCTTGTGTAGACATATGTTTTTAATTCTTTGGGGTGTGAACCTAGGAGTGGAATTGCTAGATCAAATAGTATCTCTGTGTTTAACTTTTTGGGGAACTTTCTGACTGATTTCCAAGATGGACGCACCATTCTTCATTCCCACAGTGTATGAAGTTTCAAGTTTCCCCAAATCCTGGCCAGCACTTATTATAGTCGTGCTAGTAGATAGGTCTTTCATTGAAGTTCTGATTGTTGCATTTCCCTGGTGGATAGCAATGTTGAGGATCTTTTTAATTTAATTTAATTTAATTTGAGACAGAGTCTCACTCTGTCACCCAGGCTGGAGTGCAGTGGCGCTATCTTGGCTCACTACAACCTCCACCTCCCAGGTTCAAGTGATTCTTATGCCTCAGCCTCCAAAGTAGCTGGGATTACAGGCATCCGCCCCCACACCAGGCTAATTTTTGTATTTTTAGTAGAGACGGGGTTTCACCACGTTGCCCAGGCTGGTCTCCAACTCCTGAGCTCAAGCCTACCTCGGCCTCCCAAAGTGCTAAGATTATAGGCATGAGCCACTGCGTTTGGCCCATTGAGAATCTTTTGATGTGCTTCTTGGCCATTTCTATATTTTTCTTTATTCCTTCCCTCACCACACACAGACTGGTTTGGATCCTATCTCTATTACAATGGACCTTACATTTTTAACATAAACTTGAGGCTTTAAGTCAAACATGATATTAATAGTTCTTATTCTTCTCCCAAACACAGGGCTCTTAAAAGAATTTATCACTTTATCCCATCTTAATGATTATCTAGTATTTTATTCCAACTTTATTTTTCACACTCTAAAAGTTTTGTCATTTTTTACAGTATTTACTTAGTTACTTAACTAAATACTCATTTGCCAATTACATTGTTTACCATTGCTCACTACACCTCACTCTTTTTTTTGGGTTCAACTTCCTTCTTCCTGAAGGACAAGCAACGGCATTTTTCCAACAAGACCCTATAAGTGATTAATTGTGTTTGGTCTATCAATTTAAAAAAACTTTGTCATCATTCTTGAATGATAGTTTCTTTTGTATAGACTCTAACTGACACTTTGCTTTAGTATTTTGAAACATTATTCCATTTATTCCTGGCTCCTAATATTGCTGTTGTAAGTCTGATTACTGCTCCTCTAGGTAATTTGCCCTTTTTCTCTGGGTGCATTTAAGATTTTTTGTGTGCTCTGTTTCTAATATTCATTTTTACTTCTGCATCTAGATACCTGTATTTATATAGTCTGCTCATTTCATTGTGTGTCTTAAATATGAAGTTTTTTTTTTTTTTTTTTTGAGACAGGGTCTTGCTCTGTCACTCAGGCTGGAGTCCAGTGGCACAATCAGAGCTAACTGCAGCCTCATCCTCTGAGGCTCAAGAGATCCTCCTGCCTTAGCCTCCTAAGTAGCTGGGACTACAGGTGCATGCTACCACATCCAGCTAATGTTTTTTATCTTTAGTAGAGATGAGGCCTCACTGTGTTACTCAGGCTGGTCTTGAACTCTTGAGCTCAAGCAGTTCTCCCACCTTGGCCTCCCAGTGCTGGAATTACAGGCATGATCCACCATGTCCAGGCAAGATTCACATTTTTTGTGTGAATCTTGTTCTAGTTCTGTCACCCAGGCTGGAGTGCAGTGGTGCAATCTCAGCTCACTGCAACCTCCGCCTCCCGGGTTCAAGCAATTCTCCCGCCTCAGCCTCCCAAGTAGCTGGGATTACAGGTGCCCACCACTGCGCCCAGCTAATTTCTGTATTTTTAGTAGAGATGGGGTTTCACTGTGTTGGCCAGGCTGGTCTTGAACTCCTGACCTCGTGATCTACCCACCTCGACCTCCCAAAGTGCTGGGATTACAGGCGTGAGCCACCGCACCCGGCTGAGATTCACATTTTTTATCAATTTGGAAATTTTCAAACATTACCCTTTCAAACTTTACCTGTTCTTCATTTTCTGTTTTTCTTCTGGCATCATACTGTTTGGCTCTCTCCCTTTTCTCCTCCATGTTTCTTACCTTCTTTCATTTTCCATCTCTGTTAATCTCTGCTGCTTTCTCGGTATCTACCAGAAGATTTAGCTTCTGGATCACTAGTTCTCTAGGTATCCCTTAATAAGCTATTCAATCATCACTCACGTTTTACTTTCTAATTTTGTTTTTTTTTTTTTAGATGGGTTCTTACTTTGTCGCCCAGGCTGGGGTGCACTGGCATGATCATAACTCACCGCAGGAACTCCTGGGCTCGAGCAATCCTCCCTTCTCAGGCTCCCAAGTAGCTAAGATTATAAGCACGCACCACTGCAATCAGCTAATTTTTAAATTTCTTGTAGAGATAAGGACTCGCCATCTTGCCTAGGCTGGTCTCAAACTGCTGGCCTCAAGCGATCCTCCCATCTTGACCTCCCAACATGTGGGGATTATAAGCATAAGCCACAGCACCTTGCCCAGCTATTTCTTTTTTAGAAGTTCTATTTGAGGCCAGGCACAGTGGCTCACGCCTGTAATCCCAGCACTTCGGGATGCCCAGGATGGGAAGATCACTTGAGGTCAGGAGTTTGAGACCAGCCTGGCCAACATGGCAAAACCCTGTCTCTACTAAAAATACAAAATTAGCCGGGTGTGGTGGTAGGCACCCGTAATCCCATCTACTCAGGAGGCTAAGGCAGGAGAATTGCTTGAATCTGGGAGGTGAAGGCTGTAGTCAAGAGGTGAAGGTGAGTCAAGATCACGCCACAGCACTTCAGCCTGGGTGGCAGAGCGAGACTCTGTCTCAAAAACAACAAAAAAAGAAGTTATATTTGGATCTATAAAACCTGCTTGGTCTTAATAGTGCATTCTTCACTAGGGGTTTAAATTCTCCTAGTGTGCCTTTGATCATTTTGAACATATTTATTTTATATTCTTTCCCACTGTCATTCAGTTATCTCAGTCTCTTAGTGTTCTGTATTCTTGATTTTTATCACTCATAGCAGATCACTTCTCCATGAGTTTTGTGCCTTTTTAGGAACTCATCTTTAATGTGAGGTTTTTTTGTTGTTGTTTTTCTCTCTGACCATCTTTTCCAAGTGGTTTGGTATTTGTTTGTGCTAGACAGAACTATCAAAAGCTTAGACTGATATTCATGTTACCTTCTCACCTGAGACAGATGACTAATGAAAGAACCGATAACCAAGAAATTAGATCTGAGGTAAACAACTAGAGAGCAGACAGGTTGATATTTTTCCGCTTCCCAAAGTCCAAGCTTCTACAGACAAGCCATTCTTAAAATCTATCTCTGCCAGTGAGTAGAGTTTTTTTTTTTTGACTAATATTTGTACATTTTTTTAAATCAGAAGGCTCCAGATAAATCTTATAAACTATGTATTATTGGTTTAAGACATAGATGATAGCAGCAGGCTAACACTCCTGCCATAAGAAAGAAATAGAAAAAAACATGCCAGACACGGTGGCTCATGCCTGTAATCCCAGCACTTCGGGAAGCCAAGGCGGGTGGATCACGAGGTCAGGAGTTCGAGACCAGCCTGGCCAATATGGTGAAACCCCATCTCTACTAAAAATACAAAAATTAGCCAGGCTTGGTAGCGGGTGCCTGTAGTCCCAGCTACTCGGGAGGCTGAGGCAGAAGAATCGCTTGAACCTGGGAGGCAGAGGTTGCAGTGAGCCAAGATTGCGCCACTGCACTCCAGCCTGGGCAACAGAGTGAGACTCCATCTCAAAAAAAAAAGAAAAAAAAAAAGAAGAAGAGAAAAACATAAGCAAAAACAAAAACCATATTTTAAGACACTGAAAAAACTACAGAAACAAAATCTAGAGAAATTAAATTCCAGAGGGGGAGAAGTCCTTTCTAGGAAATTGGCAGTCACTTCTATTCTGTTGCTCTATGTGCAACAAGAGTAAGAGTAAAGGGTGGGGGCTGGGCGCGGTGGCTCACACTTGTAATCCTAGCACTTTGGGAGGCCGAGGCAGGCGGATCACAAGGTGAGGAGATCGAGACCACGGTGAAACCCCGTCTCTACTAAAAATACAAAAAATTAGCCGAGCGTGGTGGCGGGCGCCTGTAGTCCCAGCTACTCGGAGAGGCTGAGGCAGGAGAATGGTGTGAACCCAGGAGGCAGAGCTTGCAGTGAGCTGAGATCGTGCCACTGCACTCCAGCCTGGGTGAGAGAGCGAGACTCCATCTCAAAAAAAAAAGAGTAAAGGGTGGAGTCTCTCTGAGGGAAAACACTGACTTCAATCTCTATGGTCCTTTTATACACGATGTCTGACATATAATGAAAAAGTATGAAATGTGAAGCACAAAAAATTGTGACCTATAATCAAAGGAAAAATAGACACTAGAAGCAGATACACAGATAACTCAACCAAATAGACACATGCAATATCTTTAATGCTTATGCACCTCATAACATAGCTTCAAAATACACAAAGCAAACAGACAGAAATAAAATGAAAGACAGACAAATCCATAATCATTGCATATATTAACATATCTCCCTTAGGAAATGGTAGACTAAGCAGACAAGAATATCAGTAAGGATAAAACCGTCCCTATGAACTTTATAAAATAAATCAGGAAAGAAGGGAGAGGTGGGAACAAAAATAAACCAAGCTTGCAACACATTTAGCATTTAATCATTAGATCAGCTTCCTCTCTGACCCACTTCCTCATAGTTGTCTGCCTATTGTCTTAGACTCATGTAGGCCCTAGATTATAGTTCTCTTTAACTGCTCTATAAACAAAACTTATTAAACATTATGCAACATTAAGTTTTCCTTTTGAGATATAGTTTCAGGTCCTGCATACCAGTGAAACTACTGACATCAGCTGGTCTGAAGGACCCCACAAGGAGCTGACTCTCCAAAGAATACAGTGTCTACATCCTGATGATTTCATCTCCCTTACCCCAACCAATCAATGACACCAATTTTGCCATCCTTTCCCCTTCATTGTCCCCTTAAAATCTCCAGCCCAGAACTCCTTGGGGAGATAAATTTGAGGGTCTCCTCCTATCTCCTCACTTAGTACCCTGTGATCATTAAACTCTCTGCTGCAAACCCTGATGTCTCAGCATATTGGTATGTTACTGTGCAGTAGGCATATAAACCTGTTGATCTTTTAACATGATATAAAATATTTGAGTACTACTAACCAACTTGATTCCATTGAAATTTAGAAAATACTATACTCAAATATTGTAGAACACACTTTCTTTTCAAGTACACGTAAATATTTACAAAATACACCACATTCTGGAACATAAAGCAAGTCTCAATACATTTCAAAGGATTGAAATCATATAAAAATATTTATTGACCAGTGTAATTGAACTAGAAATCAGTAACAGAAAGATAACTAAAGAATTCAAAAATGGTGGAAATTGAGAGAGGAAGTCATAATGGAAATTGTAAATTTTATTTAACTAAACAATAATAAAAAATTTTCGGCCGGCACAGTGCCTCACGCCTATAATCCCAGCACTTTGGGAGGCCAAGGCGGGAGGATCATGAGGCCAGGAGATCGAGACCATCCTGACTAACATGGTGAAACCCCATCTCTACTAAAAATACAAAAAAAAATTAGCCAAGCGTGGTGGCAGATGCCTATAGTCCCACCTACTTGGGAAGCTGAAGCAGGAGAATGGCGTGAACCCAGAAGGTGGAGCTTGCAGTGAGCCAAGATCACGCCACTGCACTCCAGCCTGGGTGACAGAGCGAGACTCCATCTCAAAATAATAATAATAATAATGATAATAATAAATTTTCTATCAAAATTTGTGAGATGCAGTTAAATCAATGCCTAGAGGAAAAACAATAGTTAAAATGCTCATTAGAAAAAAATATATTTTATTTCAATGATCTAAGCTTCCATCTCAAGAAGCTAGAGGCCTTGTAAAGTAGCTCACACCTATAATCCTAGCACTTTGGGAGGCCAAGGCAAGAGGACTGCTTGAGGCCAGGAGTTCAAGACCAGCCTGGGCAACACAGGGAGACTCTGTCTCTCAAAAAAATCTTTTTTTAATTAGCTGGGCCTGGTAGCACAAAAAACCTGTCGTCCCAGCCACTCAGGAGGCTGAGGTGGGAGAATCACTTGAGCCTGGGAGGTGGAAGTTACAATGATCCGTGATCACACCACTGCACTCCAATCTGTATGATAGAGTGAGCTCCTGTCTCAAAAAAAAGAAGCCAGAAAAAAGTGGCAGATTACACTCAAGAAATTAGAAAGAAGGGAATACAAATCAGAGCAAAAAAAAAAAAAATTCAACGAAATCAAAGACAAATATAATAGGGAAAAAAATCAACAAATCCAACAGTTTGTTCTCAGAAAAGATTAATAAAATTTTTATAAAACTCTAGCAAGACTGGTAAGAAAGAAAATACAAATTATCAATGTCAGAAAAGAAAAATGGGACATAACTTTAGATCTCTACTGACATTTAAAAGGATACAAGATTATTCTGTATAACTAGATATTAACAACTTAGAAGAAATGGATAAAATCCTTGAAAAACACAACTTTCCTAAACTGATACAAAAACAAAAAGTGAATAGTCCTATATCTGTTTTTTAAAATTGAATCCATAATTTAAAACCTTCCTACAAAAACATCCTCAAGCCCAGGTGGCCTCACTGGTAAATTCTACTAGCATTTAATGAAAAATTAAGCTATTCATTTTTCTTTTTTTTTTTTTTTTTTTTTGAGACAGAGTCTCGCTCTGTCACCCAGGCTAGAGTGCAGTGGTTCAATCTCGGCTCACTGCAAGCTCCGCCTCCCGGGTTCATGCCATTCTCCTGCCTCAGCCTCTCCGAGTAGCTGGGACTACAGGCACCCGCCACCACGCCCGGCTAATTTTTTTGTATTTTTAGTAGAGACGGGGTTTCACCGTGGTCTCGATCTCCTCACCTCGTGATCCGCCCGCCTCGGCCTCCCAAAGTGCTGGGATTACAAGCGTGAGCCACTGCGCCCGGTCTAAGCTATTCATATATAAACTCTTTCAAAGACAAGAACAAGAAGGAACAATTCCCAGCTTGTTTTATAAACTCATATGACCCTGATACCAAAATCTGACAAGGACATTACAAGAAAATAAATCTTCAAACCAATATGCCTCATAAACAAAGACACAAATAATCCTCATCAAAATATTAACAAGTCAAACCCAAAAATATATTAAAAAGTATATTAAATAATGACCAAGTGGGGTTTATCCCAAGAATGCAGGTTGGTATAATTTTTGTAAATCAATGAAATTAATCACATTAAGAGAATGAAAGGAAAAACACGTGGTTATCTCAATAAACACATCGAAGTACATAATAAAATTCAGCATCTTTCATAATTAAAAAAACTCTTAACAAACTTGAAATAAAAAAAAAACTTCTTCAACCTAATAAATGGTATCTGGGTATCTGTGAAAAACTTGCAGCTAACATTATACTTAACGATGAAAGGCTGAATGCTTTGCCCTTAAAATCAGGAACAATGCAAGAATATCTGCTTTCATCACTTCTATTCATCATTGTACTATAAGTTTCACTCAGTACATAAGGCAATCAAAATAAATAAATAAATGCAATTTAGATGGTAAAGGAAGACGGTTTTAGCCCTTATTCACAGATGACATGATTCTAAATATAGAAATCGTAAGGTAGTCACAACCTCTTAGAACCAATAACTAAATTTTGCAGGATCACAATCTACAAGGTCAATATTTTAAAAAGCAATTGTTTTTCTACATACAACCTACAAAGAGTTGGAAATGAAATAATTAATTATCATTGTCATAAACATCAAATACCTAGAAATAAATTTAAGATGTGTAAGGGTTCTACCCTGAAATTTTAAAAATATTGCTAGGAAAAATAAAGAATAAAGAGACAGATCATGTTCATGTTTTGGAAGATTTAATATTGTCAAGATGATCATTGCTCCCATATTGATCAAATTATTCAATGTAATTGAAATGAAAATCCCAGCAAGAATTGTTTGGAAACTGACAAGCTGAATCTCAAGTATATATGGAAAACAAAGGGCCTAAAATAGACCAAGATAATGTTGAAAAAAAAAACCATGCTGAAGGATTTACATTATCATATTTCAAGACTTGATATCAAGCCATACTAATTAAGAGAATGTGGCATTAGTGTTAGGATACATAGATATATGGAATAAAAATGATTCCATAAATAGACCAACACATATTGGTTACTTGATTTATGATGAAGATCCATGCAATTCTGTATGGAGAAAGATAGTCTTTTCAACAGAAGGTACTGAAGCAATTGAGTACCAACAGAGAAAAAACATACATATTTTTGGCCCTCATCTAATACCATACACAAAATTTAATTGAGATAGTCCATAGATCATAGATTTCAATGTAAAAGATAAAAGAACAAAGCTTCTAGAAGGCCAGGCATGGTGGTTCAAGCCTATAATCCCACCACTTTGGGAGGCCGAGGAAGGAGGATCATTTGAGCCCAAGAGTTCAACACCAGCCTAAGCAACATGGTGAGACTCCATCTCTACAAAAAATTTTTAAATTATCTAGGCATGGTGGCTTAGATCTGTAGTCCCATCTACTCAGGAAGTAAGGCAGAAAGATTACTTAAGCCCAGGAGTTTGAGGCTGCAGTGAGCTATGATAGCACCACTGCACTCCAGCCTTGGTGACAGAGCAAAACTCTGTCTAAAAAAAGGAAACGAACAAAACACTTTTAGAAGAAAATATAGAAGACTATCTTCATGATCTTAGGATAAGAAAAGATTTCTTAAATTTGAATCAAAAGCACTAACCATAAAAAAAAGATTGTTAAATTGGACATCAACAAATTTAAAACTCCTAGATATCAAAAGATACCATTAGGAAAGCAAAAAGGCAACAAAGGATTTTTATCCAGAATATATAAAGAGTTCCTACAGACCAATAAGAGACAAAACAATTTCAAAATGGGCAAAATCAGACCCTTTATAAGAAGACAGCCAAATAACCAATAAGTACATGAAAAGGTGCTAACTTTTTTATTCATCAAGGAAATGCAAATGAAACTACAATGAGATACCTTTACAAACTCACTAGAATGGCTATAATTTTTAAAGATTAATAATTTATCCCATTGGCCAGGATATGGAGCAAGTGAAACTACTGATAGACATAGAAAATGGTACAATGGCCTTGGAAAACTGCTTTGCAGTTTCTACTAAAGCTAAACATATGCTTACTCTATAACCAGAAACTTTTCTTAAAAATGCATACCCAAAATAAATGAGTACTTATGTCCAAAATGATTACACAAGAATGTTCTTGGCAGGTTTATTCATAATAGATTTAAACTGGAAATGATACTAATGCCCAAAAACAGGAGAAGGCATCAATTGCAGTATATTCTTCACTGCAATAAAAAGAATGAATTATTGTTACATATAACATGAGTGAATTTCCCAGATACTATGTCGCATGAAAGAAGCCAGACATAAGAAATATATACTGAATGATTCCGTTTACATGAAGTTCAGGAAACAACTCTATGAGGATAGAAATCAAGATGGCAGTTACTGCTGGGGACACGTATAACCTGGAAAGGATCACGAGTAACTTTTAAGTGTTATAAATGTTTTCTATCTTAATCTGAGTGTTAGTTAATGAGTGTATGGGTGGATGAAAAACTCAATTAGAGCACCTGACATACTTTATCATGTCATGCTTCAATAAAAAACTACTTAGCATTGGTGGGGCGCAGTGGCTCACGCCTGTAATCCCAGCACTTTGAGAGGCCAAGGCGGGTGGATCACGAGGTCAGGAGATCAAGACCATCCTGGCTAACACAGTGAAACCCCGTCTCTACTAAAAACACAAAAAATTAACCGGGCGTGGTGGTGGGCGCCTGTAGTCCCAGCTACTTGGGAGGCTGAGGCAGGAGAATAGCGTGAACCTCAGAGGTGGAGCCTGCAATGAGCCGAGATGGCACCACTGCACTCCAGCCTGGGTGATAGAGTGAGACTCTGTCTCAAAAAATAATAATAATTAAATAAATAAATAAATAAACTTAGCATTAACACTTGTAATTTTAATCAAACATAGACCTAAATGTGAAAGGCAAAATAGTAAAACTTCTAGAAGAAAACACTGAGACTATCTTCATGATCTTGGGATAAGTGAAGATTTTTAAATATGACTCAAAAATACTAACCATAAAAAAATACAAGAGATTGCAATAAAGAATACCAGAGAGTCTATTAGTCTATCACCTTAACACATTTATCTACAATTTATCCTGTGAACTTTTGAGGGTCCCAGCCTTGTATAGAAAGAGAAGATCAGTTCCAATCCCCTCCATCCCAAGGCCCCAGGACTTTCAGTCTTCATGTGAATGCTAAAACCCCAAGTCCTTAAGTCAACAACTCCCACACACATTTCCCTAATTTTTCCTCCCTCCCCAATACAGGTCATCAGCCTTACCTAATGTCTGATGCTAGGGGAAGAGAAATGTTCAACAAGCATTCCTCCTCATCTTTGCCTAAATCTTTTTTGTTTGTTTGTTTGTTTGTTTGTTTTTTGTTTCCCAGGCTGAGAGCAGTGGCGTGATCTCAGCTCACTGTAACCTCCACCTCCCGAGTTCAAGCGAGTCTCCTGCCTCAGCCTGGGATATAGTAGCTGGGATTACAGGCACACGCCACCAAGCCCGGCTAATTTTTTTATTCTTAGTAGAGACGGGGTTTCGTCATGTTGGCCAAGCTGGTCTCCAACTCCTGACCTCAGGTGATCCACCCGCTTCGGCCTCCCAAAGTGCTGGGATTACAGGTGTGAGCCACCACGCCCACCTTTGCCTAAATCTAAACATTTGAGGTTAAGCCAAAAAAGAAGTGACATCTTTATTCTCTAGCTCTTTTATGACACTTCTCCCCACCCCCCGCCCACTGGGTTATCCCGTGCAGTGATCTTCCAACTCAAATAGGAAAGATTAACAGCTGCAGGGAAAACGTCAGTTAACCACATTGTACCACATTTTATTCTATTACATTTGAGAAGCAAAATGGGTAATATTCAGTGTTTAAAGTGGGAAAAGAAGTCCAGGCTTTTGGTGCATACACTTCTTCATGGGATGTTTTTCATAGTTCTCCTGTCAGTCGGCTATTCTCTCCCAACAGAATAACTGCCCCCTACCCGTGACGGCAGAAAACAAACAGGAATGAATTCTATGACCACGGTGATAACTGAAAAATGTGGGAAAATAGTGAAGCAGCGTCGTTTTCAGGGGTAAATACCTGAGGTTCGTTGTCTCACACCAAGGGAATCAAGGACACTGACGTAAGAAGTGAGTTTAAGACCAGAGGTTTAACAGGCGAAGGAAGAAAAGAGAACAGCTCTCTCTCTCCTGTGGAGTAAGAGAGGCGCCCAACGGTATCTTCCGGTTTTGTAGAGAAATGCCGGGTTTTATAGACGTGCTTAAGGAAGCGGTGTATGATTTACATAGGGCCCAAAGATTGGCTGGAGCAGGGGTTCTATTTGCATAGCACAGGAAGAAGCTGGCTACCCCACCCTAATCTTTCATTTTGCAGATGGGGTCTCTACCTGGCCAGAGCCATGTTGTCTGTTCCTTATTGTACATGTGGTTGGCAAAGAAAAGGGAGGAGGCTCACGCCTGTAATCCCAGCACTTTGGGAGGCCAAGGCGGGCGAATCACAAGGTCAGGAGTTCGAAACCAGCCTGGCCAATATGGTGAAACCCCGTCTCTACTAAAAATACAAAAATTAGCCGGGGGTCGTGGCGGGTGCCTGTAATCCCAGCTACTCGGGAGGCTGAAGCAGGAGAACCGCTTGAACCTGGAAGGTGGTGGTTGTAGTGAGTGGAGATTGTGCCACTGCACTCCAGCCTGGCGACAGAGCAAGACTCTGTTTCAAAAAAAAAAAAAATTATAGCTAACTGCAGCCTCAAACTCCTGGGCTCTAGCCATCCACTATCCTCAGCCGCCCCAAAGTGTTGGGGTTACAGGAATGAGCCACTGCGCCTGGCCTTCTGTGGTATGTTTTGATAAAGAGGGGATTTTAATTTTAATGTTGCAGAATGTTTGGATATTTTCCTCTAGTTGCTTTTCATATCTTGAATAAGAACACCTTCCTTACCATGAAGTCATGAAAATAGTCTCCTAGGCCAGGTGCTGTGGCTCACACCTGTAATCCCAGCACTTTGGGAGGCTGAGGCGGGTGGATCATCTGATGTCAGGAGTTCGAGACCAGCCTGGCCAACATGGTGAAACCCCGTCTCTACCAAAGATACAAAAATTAGCTGGGCATGGTGGCCGACGCCTGTAATCCCAGCTACTGGGGAGGCTGAGGCAGGAGAATCTCTTGAACCTGGGAGGCGGAGTTTGCAGTGAGCCAAGACCAAGCCACTGCACTCCAGCCTGGACAACAAGAGCAAAACTCTGTCTCAAAAAAGAAAAAAGCGGCCGGGCGTGGTGGCTCAGGCCTGTAATCCCAGCACTTTGGGAGGCCGAGGCGAGCGGATCACGAGGTCAGGAGATCGAGACCATCCTGGCTAACACAGTGAAACCCCGTCTCTACTAAAAATACAAAAAATTAGCCGAGTGAGGTGGCGGGCGCCTGTAGTCCCAGCTACTCGGGAGGCTGAGGCAGGAGAATGGTGTGAACCCCGAAGGGCGGAGCCTGCAGTGAGCCGAGATCACGCCACTGCACTCTAGCCTGGGCGACAGCAAGACTCTGTCTCAAAAAAAAAAAAAGAAAAAAAGCAGAAAATAGTCTCCTATATTACCTTCTAAAAGATTTCATTTTCCCTGTTACATAGGTCTTTAGCCCACCTAGAATTATTTTGATAAATGGAGTAAGGAAGGGGTCTCATTTCTTTCTATCTCTATCTCTATCATCTCTATCTCCATCTCTATCTCTCAGTTTGTTGATTTGTCCTAGCCTCATTTATTGTAAAGTTCATCCTTTCCCCACTGACACATCATGCAATCTCAAACATACATCCAGGGTTGACACATGTGGGTGTCTTTTTCTGGACTGTCCATTATGTTCCACTGTCTATTATTCTGTTTCTGCTTCCTTTACCACACTGACATAATTACACATAGTTAACACTCTGTATTAGCCTTGACGTCTCATAGAGTAAGACACCTAACATTTTTCTTCACCTTCAAGAGTGCCTTGGCCACCATGAGCCCTTCTTATTTTCATATAAAGTTTAGAATCAGCTTAAGTTCCACAAAAGATTGGGGTTTGATTGGGATTATATTTATTACAAAAATTAGTTTAGGAAGAATTGTCATCTTAACTATATGGAGTCTTCCAATTTGTAGGCTTAATATACTGCTTCGTTAAACACGTTTTCTTTAATATCAGTAACATTTTATTATTTTATTTGAAGAAGTCTTATGTAGCAAGTAAAAAGTTTCGTCTTCAAAGTTTTCCTTCTTGTTAAAGAATAAATCATAAGTGTTAGAAATACTAGTTCCTTTTAAAGACTTTCTTCAAGCCTCCTTGCTTTGTGCTAATAACTTTGTTAAGCCCTATCCTATGTAACTGTTGGACGTCCTCACAGACACATTCCAGATCACAGCGTATGCCCCTTCCTTATTTGGAAATGTTATTGCTTCCTTAAACCTTTTGTAAGCAACTTCTTGTTGTTCTTCTCTGCACTTAACTATTTAGGAAAGTTTCAGGTTATTAGTATATTGGGTATCAGTTTAAGATCGTGAGGTCCCACTCCAGTCAACGGATGCAGGACACAGCAGTAAGGATAACTCAAATGCCTAAGGGATAAATATGTCTGCTTTTCCTTTGTTCAAGGATGCTCTCGCCATTGTTCCATCTGCAATTGAGCACCCTTTCTGCAGAAAGTAAAGATGGCCTTGCTGAGAGATCTTTTGTCTCTGTGATGACTTTTTTTGGTGGCACCAATTATCTATTTCTAACAATTTTGGTATTTCTAACAATTCTGGTGGCAATCGTACAGGGATACATTCTCCGGGGCATCTCTAGTCCTATCTCATGAGGCGCCACGCAACCTCTTGTGGTGGCCTTAGGGGTAAGGGGCTGAGACCCACCCTGTGTAATGAATAAATCTGGACTCTCAGCAACACGGAAAGAAACTGGCCAGTAACCTGGGGTAAAGGATCCTCATATACCGCAGCGATGACTCCGTGCACAGACCGACGAAGGAGAAGCCACGGGAGTCGATAAAGTACTTCCTTGGTGGTGAAATTCCGGAGGGCTGAATGTGTATGTGTGTGAATGATCACAGATAACCCTGCTTGCAGTGTTGTTTGTGTGGATGGTGATAAGTCCTGCTGCTGGACGGAGTTAGTGGGTCCTCTCCGCGGTCCCCTAGCTACCTCATATGGCTTAGGGCGGATCCTGCCGTGGGATTTATACCGGCATGCCAACACTAAGAGGGGCCTAATTCTCCCTCGGGGGAGCGGCCAGGGAGGACAACATGAGTGGGAAGTGTGCAAGGGACCTTTAGAGAAGGAAAGGGAGGAAACAGGTCAACCTCCCAGGGCAGGCAGGGCAAGACATACATCCCTGGTTTGAGGGGTTGAGCCTTCTGGGGCAGGCAAAGCACCCCCTGGTTTGAGGGGTTGCACCTTCCAGGACAGGCAAGGCAAAACATCACTGGTTTGAGGGGTTGAGACTTCCGGGGCAGGCAAGGCAAGACATCCCTGGTTTGAGGGGTTGAGCATTCCGCTAATTTCAGGAGACTGAACCTTACCAGTAAGCAACATGGGAAACGTTTCTAGTAAAATGAGGACAGGGAGTAAAGCTGACTCAGGGAGAGGTGAAGGTGATCAGATTCCTTCTGGAAGTCCTTTAGGGCATATGTTAAAATATTAGAAGGATAATGAAAGGACCAAAAACAAGTAAAAGCAGCTGCTGTCCCAGCTTTACCCTCCTTAAGCAGCCATTCCACCTTGTTGTCAGTGTAAACAAGGGCGTAGCCTTAGAAATACCCTAATCAAAAATCCTGAACACAGTAACCCGCGGATGGCCCAAAAATGCATTCAATCTGTAGAGGCAACTGCTTTGCTAACAGAAGAAAGTAGAAAAATAACTTTTAGAGGAAACATTGTGAGCACACCTCACCAGGTCAGAACTATCCTAAGTCAAAAAAAAAAAAAAAAAAAAAAAGCAAAAAGGGAGCTTACTGACTCAAGAACCTTAAAGTATGGGGCTAGTCTCTTAGAAAAAGATGATTTAACATTAACCACTGATAATTCCCTTAACCCAGCACATTTTCTAAGGCGAGGGAGAGGGGATATCTAAATCTTAATTAATTACCATACAAAGGTCCGACCAGACCTAGAAGGAACTCCCTTCAGGACAGGAGGATAGATGTTTCCTCCCAGGTGATTGAGGGAAAAAGACAACGGGTATTCAGTAAGTAATAGGGAAACTCTTGTAGAAGTAGTTAGGAAAATTGCCTAATAGTTGGTGAGTTGTTTGCACTCAGCTAAGCCTTAAAATACTTACAGAATCAGGAAAGAGTCATCTATACCAATTCTAAGTTAAATTTGGACTAAACGAGGTCTTATTAATCGCAAAGGATAATTGAAATCCCAAACTTACAAGGTTTTCAACAAAAGTAAAGTTTCCTAAAAGTTAAGTGTCACATGTATTATCCTAACTTCTAATCTTGTCTTAGGCAGTCTAGTCCACAGACATGAAGAAAGTTTGCTTTGGAAAAGAATGGTTATCATCTTAGAGAGAGAGAAAAAAATTTGTTTCAAAGGTTTAAGCAAGTTTTGAAACATTAATTGTAAGGGAAATTCTGTGTGTAAACATTGGCTAAAGTTAAAGGGGTATCATCCAGTTTTTCTGTGAATTGGACATTAAAATAAAAGCACAACAGATTTTTCTTAAAGCACTAACCTGCTCTCTAACAACAATTTAAAAGGTTAAAGAGAGTCTATAAAAATCTTAACTTATGGTCACACATTAAAATTGGATAAATATGTCCACAAAGTTTTATTAAAATTAAGTTTAACATTAATAACACACTAATATAAAGGTAAAATTCAGCTTATCTGGTATAAAATCATGCAGGAAGCATTGTCAAATATAAAATGGTGTTTGGCTTTCCTTGGTCTAAAAACTAATAAAAATAGGTGCTAAAGGAAATTTCTCAGCAAGAAGGCAGTAAGGGCTATAAAGTCCACTGCTGATATCCCCACATTTAAAACAAAAAATCAATTTCTTGGAAATTATATACTTGGTTTATCTTCCACCTTCTCTTCCCTTAAAACAAAAGGTCTTTTAGCACAGGCACCGCCCTTGGAGTTTCCAGTACACCAGCACCACCCTGGGGATCATGTTCTCATCAAAGGGTAGAAAGAAGGGAAACTCAAGTCAGCCTGGGAACGACCCTACCTTGTGCTGCTACTCACCAAGACTGCTGTTCCTACAGCAGAACAGGGATGGGTACATCACACCAGAGTCAAGCAAGCGCCATTATCATAAGTATCATGGGCCACTGTTCCTGGATCAAGCCCTACCAAATAAAAGCTAAGAAAAGCTTAGTCTATCTATCTTTTTCTTTCCTAACCCAGTGCTTATATCCATTACTATTCCTACCACTAGCAACTCTAACCCCACTTTAAAGCGTTTCTGTGGTCTAGGAGCAGAGGTCACTGGAAAGGACCCTATAGGCTTCTTTAAGATGCGCTTTGTTCTCCCTCCTCCACCTCCTATAACTGCCCCTTTCCCAAACCTACGAAATCAAACTATGCCTCGCCTCATGCCAAATGACAAAAGCAAGTCTCAGTAGTAGAAATAGGAGACCTAAGGTAAACCATAGCCATTGAAACAGGGTATAAAGATGTAAATGCCTAGTTAAAATGGATTAAATATTCCGTTCGCACTTCAAACAAAAGTGACAGTTAGGCTTGTGCACACAGTAGGCCAAAGGCGCAGGTTGTTCCCTTTCCACTGGGATACTCCTCAAATCAAGCGGGCCTGGAGTGCATGGTAGCTCTTTTTCAAGATTCCACCACCTGGAATAACAAATTGTACCAAGCTATTTCTCTGCTATTTCCTGAAGCTCAACACTCTGTGGGTCAGCCCCCGAGGGCCATCCAGCCTCCATGTTCCAAAACCAATTTTACCTCATGTCTCTAATGACAAGAGGAAAATTTTGACATTCCTTGGAGACTTAACAGGATGCAGTGAAGTCAGGCACTTCCAAGAGCTGACCCATCAGTCTTCCCTTATTCATCCCTGAGTGGATGTCTGGTGGTATTATGGAGGACCTTTACTGGACACTCTGCCAAATAATTAGAGCAGTACTTATGCTCTAGTTCAATTGGCTATCCCTTTTACCTTGGCATTTCATCAACAGAAAAAGAAAAAATCCGTAGCCTCAATTCTTACCTCTTTAACAACTATAATAAGTATACTCCTTCTTCTTAGGTATTATGTTGTACCATACATCCAGGACTTAATCAAAACAACTAAGTCAAGACATGTTAAGCAAGTTTGAAGAGGAAAACTAAAAGAGGAGGGATTGTAGAAAGTAAAAACTTTCCTCTTCAAAGTTTTCCTTCTTGTTAAAGAATAAATCATAAGTGTCAGGCATAATAGTTTCTTTTAAAGACTAACTTTTTTCAAGCCTCCTTCCTTTGTGCTAATAACTCTTCATTAAGCCCTATCCTATGTAACTGTTGGACGTGCTCACAGGCAGGTTCCAGCTCACAGCCTATGCCCCTTCTTTATTTGGAAATGTTATTGCTTCCTTAAACCTTTCCTAAGCAACTTATTTGTTCTTCCCTGCACTTACCTATTTAGGAAAGTTTCAGGTTATTAGCAAATCGGGTATCAGTTTAAGATTGTGAGGTTCCAGCCTGACCAACATGGAGGAACCCCATCTCTACTAAAAATACACAATTAGCTGGACATGGTGGCACATGCCTGTTATCCCAGCTACTAGGGTGGCTGAGGCAGGAGAATTGCTTGAACCTGGGAGGCGGAGGTTGCAGTGAGCCAAGATCGTGCCACTGCACTCCAGCCTGGGCAACAAGAGTGAAACTCCATCCCAAAAAAAAAAAAAAAAAAAAGATTATGAGGTCCCACTACAGCCAATGGATGCAGGACACAGCAATAAGGACAACCCAAATGCACAAGGGATAAATATGTCTCATTTTCCTTTGTTCAAGTTTGCTCTCACCATTGTTCCATCTGTGATTGAGCACCCTTTCTGCAGAAAGTAAAGATGGCCTTGCTGAGAGATCTTTTGTCTCTGTGCTGACTTTTCTTCATGGCACCGATTATCTATTTCTAACAATTTTGGTATTTCTAACATCTTACATATCCTTATTAGATTTATTCCTAGACATATATTTTATGCCATTGTGGATTGTACCTTTGAAACATACAATTTATTGTTTGTTGCTGAGAAATAAAAATTACAATTTCCTGTTTGTTGCTGGGAAATAGAAATAATATTTATGAACAGATTTTTATCTCCAGCAACCTCCCCAAACTGCCTACTAGTTCTGATACCTTATCTGTGGATGCCATTGGAGTTTCTATTATTGGAGTTCCATTATAATCATCAAATAATGATAGCGTTATTTCTTACTTAGCAGTCCTTATATGTTTTATTTCTTTTTCTGATTTATTGAGATGGCTAGGGACTTAAAGCACTGACTCTAAGGATGATTGAATTTAGATTCATATTTTGAAGGTAAAGCCAACAGGATTTGCTGACAGATTGTATTTAGGCTATGAGAGAAAGACAGGAATCAAGGTTGAGTTCAAGGTTTTTGGCCTGAGCAACTGGAAAAATGGCTTTGCCATTTACTGCAGGCAAGACCAGTAGTTTGTTGAACATATAGTGCAGTTAATTAAATGAAGAAAGTCAAAAATGCTCACTGATATTAGCAATGATCTTTCTAGCAGATGTTAGCCTGGTGTTCCACTTTTGAACTAACTCACTCCAGTAAGGATTTACATTTACAAATACTCCCAGGAGGGTTTAACTTACGGCTTTCTGTTCAGCCACTGCCATCTACAGGGGGCTTCTCTGAATATAAACTGTGCATGCTGATTAAAATCTAAAAAACAGCCAGGCAGGGTGGCTCACGCCTGTAATCCCAGCACTTTGGGAGGCCGAGGCAGGCAGATCACCTGAGGTCGGGAGTTTGAGACCAGCCTGACCAACATGAAGAAACCCCGTCTCTACTAAAAATACAAAATTAGCCTGGTGTGGTGGCACATGCCTGTAATCCCAGCTACTCGGGAGGCTGAGGCAGGAGAATAGCTTGAACCCAGGAGGCAGAGGTCGCGGTGAGCCAAGATTGTGCCATTACACTCCAGCCCGGGCAACAAGAGTGAAACTCGGTCTCGAAAAAAAAAATCTAAAAAATATATGGGATGATTTTCCCCTCCAGCCTCCTCAACCCTTCCTGTTTCCACTACATACATACTCACAAATACACACACACTTATCTTGTTTTCAATCTTGCCCCAGATCAGACAACTGTAAGAGAAACTCCTACCCAGGAAACTGAGTCCCTGCAATGCACTTACAAGTAGCTTCTCTGAAAAGAAAGAGATCAGGACAGGCCAGCTGCATTTCCAGGGAGTTAACCTATGAAAAATAAAGAAACAGTGAAGGGGTGCCGGGAGCGTTGGCTCATGCTTGTAATCTCAGCACTTTGGGAGGCCGAGGGGGATGGATCACGAGGTCAGGAGATCAAGATCATCCTGGCTAACATAGTGAAACCCCGTCTCCACTAAAAATACAAAAAACAAAAACAAAAACAAAATTAGCCAGGCGTGGTGTGTAGGGGGGGGCGCCTATAGTCCCAGCTATTCAGGAGGCTGAGGTAGGAGAATGGTGTGAACCTGGGAGGCAGAGCTTGCAGTGAGCAGAGATCAGGCCACTGCACTCCAGCCTGGGCAACAGAGCGAGACTCCATCTCAAAAAAAAAAAGAAAAAAAAGAAAAGAAAGAAACAGTGAAAGGGTGACTCCTGCAAAAGAGATCCAGGATCACTCAATAAGGCCTCATTGTCCTAGCTAGAATGCCAAGCTTGCTCATTTAACAATCCGAAGTCCCACTAATCTACCCACCCTGATGTTTATTCAACACACATATCAGGTATCTCATTGGGGTAAGGGTGATGAGTTAGCTACCTCTCCCCTCTTCCACTTCTCACCCACCACCCAATCTCAAAAATGTAAGCTCCAAATAGGCAACGACAATTGTCTTGTAAACCCCTCTGTCCTCAGTATCCAAAATGATGCCTGTCATACAGTAGGCATACAGTATTTCAGAATTAACATTTTAAAGGCTTTTAAATACTTAAAAGAGCTAGATTTTAAAATCAGTGTTGTTAAAATCAATGAGTCAATAAGTAGCATTGTCACTACATGAGATAAATGTTACAGGAAACAGCTGATGGAATTTAAAAACTTTGCTGTTAAGGATTGGAACCCTATTGGGAAGCGACTGCTGTTTTAAACACAGTTTTTACCACTATAATTTTTACTATTATGTGCAATTACTTGTCTACATGTTTGCATTATAGACATATCCAACACATTTCCAGCATCCTAACACAATTATTCATTTTTGTGTGTGATCTGCCTTCTTTATCCATATATACACACATTCATATTAATATAGTTTGCAATCATAGCTATGTATTTTTATGGTTGGTTTTGTTTTGCACTTCACATATTGTTTCCTAAACAGCTTTCCTTGTTTCTACACTCATCATAATTCTCAATGACTGCATGATATTCTAACATGTTAGTGTATCATAATTTAGCTAAATAAACTAAAATGGAACATGTAAGATTTCCATTTTTTGCTTTGGATATAATGCTGATAAGAGTGGCAGACACGTGGTCTCGTCTGTTTTGCATCTTTGCTTCCGATGAATCATATTCTGGAGCTCCATCGAAGCATCCCCATGCCCAGATTCGGGACTACGAGCGACCAGCCAGCGCCAGCGCGACCGGGACCAAGGACCTCCGCGGCTGAGCGGCGAGTTTGGGAGGGGCTCTGCGCGTCCCCGCCCCGCGCCGCGTCACCGACGTCCCGCTAGGCTGAGACCGGCGCGCGGCGCGCCAGTGGCCGCTCTTCCGCGGGCGAGTGGGCGGTGGGGGCGCCAGCCTCGCAGAAGGCGGGCACGCGGGCCATGTCTCCCTGGGCGGAGGCCGAGCTCTCGGCGCTGAACCCGCTGCGCGCGGTGTGGCTCACGCTGACCGCCGCCTTCCTGCTGACCCTACTGCTGCAGCTCCTGCCGCCCGGCCTGCTCCCGGGCTGCGCGATCTTCCAGGACCTGATCCGCTATGGGAAAACCAAGTGTGGGGAGTCGCCGCGCCCCGCCGCCTGCCGCGCCTTTGATGTCCCCAAGAGGTAACCGCGCCCCGGTCCCGAGTCGCGGTGGTCAAGGCGCGGAGAGTTCAGGGCGCCCCGGCTCGCGGGCAGCCGGCAGGGGGCAGCAGAGGCGGGACCCGGCCTGGGAGGCCCCGACGGGTTCCCGGGTGCAGCACGGCGCTCCCTCGGCCTGGCCCGGGCCATGCCCGGGCTGCTGCGTGGCTCGGGGGAGCAGTGCCCGGGTGTCCGCGGACGCCGAGGGAGAGCGGAGCCGCTTGCACTCAGCTGGAGGAATGTGAACTGGTAGCCGCACGGAGCCCTTCCCTGTGGGAAATGGCAACGCATCCGAATTTAGGCCTGGTCATTCGAATTTAGGCGGCAAATTGAAGTCCCCCTTGCCCCAAATTCTCCACTTTCCCGTCCCCTGCACTCCAGTGGCTCATACTCACAACTTAAGGTCACCGGGAATCATTTGTGGAAATGAAGTCAGGCCGGCTCTTCGGCCTCGGCTTCCCCCATTTCTCTCCCCAACCCTCGCAGTGGGGACAAAGGACTGAGTCGCCCTAACCCGCACCTCGGCAGGTGCCCCTGGGGAAGGTGGCCCAAGGTGCACATCATAGGCAGGCCCGTCCCGAAGCTCCATTTGACTTTCGAAAGATTCTGTAACCCAGTTCAGCGAAGGATTAAATCGTCAGAGTTTAAATAGAGACCTGTTATAATTTTTTTCTTCTCCTTTTTCCACTTTGAATTCAGGACATAGCTGGAAAGAGTTGGCCAAATACTATTCGAGATGGTAGAAATAGAACAGTGCCTATTAAGATGCATCTTAGGCCGGGCGCAGTGGCTCACGCCTGTAATCCTAGCACTTTAGGAGGCTGAGGCAGGCGGATCGCTTGAGTTCGAGACCAGGCTGGGAAATGTAGTGAGACTCCGTCTCTCCTGAAAATACAAAAAATTGCCAGGGCTTGGTGGCGTGTGCCTGTAGTGCCAGCTACTTGGAATGAAGGCAGGAAGATATTTGAGATCAGGCATTGAAGACTGCAGTGAGCTATAATCATGGCACTGCACTCTAGCCTGGGCAACAGAGAAATACCTTGGATTTTTAAAAAAAATTTTTTTAAAGGTTAAAAACATCTGGGTTGTCGCTTGAAACACTCATAGGCAGTGCCCCAGATCCGCAGGCAACAAAGGGACAAGTATAATTTGGCTTCTAAAACTTGGATAATCTGCGAGTTTTGACTGTCAGAGAAAGATGTGTCAGGTGTTAACACAGAGAAGGGAGAACTAGGTCATTCCGAGGCACCCTAAAGGGAAGAAGTAGAAGTACATGAAACAAATTGATCAAACCTCCTGTTTCCTAGAGGCTCTTTTTAAGCAAAAATTATGTTACCCCATTTGTAATCAGGGTTGAATCCTTTTATACTTCACAGCAATTTATTTTCCGAGTTTTGAGAAAGGTACTAGTCTAGTGTACCTGGATTAAATGGCACGTGTAAAATCATCCCCTGAACTTGCATACACCCCAGCTGTTGCAACTCAAGTCTGTTATTATATGACAGCCAAGAAAGAGACTTGGTACCTTTTCCTTATTCATTACTGTAACAGTTGGTTCTCTTTGGACTTTCTGTAATTTCTACTGTATTGTGAAATAATTTACACCTTTTTCTTCTTCCAGAATTCTACAGTGGAACCTTCCATAGTGTTCCAGTCCCCTTTTTTCCCGCCGCCCCCCCTCTGAATTTAAAGAGACATTTCTTTTAGTACTGGAGAAGGTACAAAACATCCAGACCAATAATGAAAGGCATTTTTATTGCGACAAAAAAAGATAACTTGCATCAAAACTGGCAGTGTCTCCAAAAAATTAATACATGTATTACTCTCTTTTTAAATTTTGTACCCCTGTTTATATGAAAAAGGGAGATAGAGTTGGGTGGAGGTAAGTGTCTATGGCCTCTTTTTTATACGTCTGTGTATTTTCCAAAATGTCTTCATTCACAAGATGCTTATCACTTTTATCATTTAAAAAAAATGTGCTAATGGCTAAGGAGCATGTGGGAGAGATTTTACTGGTATATAAATAGTAACCACCATTGACTAAATGCTTACACATATGATTATGTGATGACTACTAAGGAGTACATGCCTTTCCTCATTTAATCCTCACAGTACACCTGTGAGGCAGATGTTATTGTCATTATTCCCCTTTACACACGTGCAAACTGAAGCTTAGAAGATAGCACTTGTGCAATGATGCTAGTACTAGCAAGGGTGGTACCTGAACCCTGCCTGTTGGAATTTAAATCCCAAGCTCTTATCCTCTGGTATACTTCATGGGAAATATCTTGTACCATGTGAAGCTCAATCTGTGTGAAAGATCAAGTGGGAATGGATTTATCCCAGATGGTAGCATTTAGTAAATATCTTGGTTAATCCAAATTTAAAATCATTTGGTAACGTTAACCTTGATACTTATATTTGAATATTTTTCCTGTGCAAAATCTAGTAGTACTCTTTTGTTTTGTTTTTTCGAGATGAAGTCTTGCTCTGTCGCCCAGGCTGGAACATAGTGGCTCAATCTTGGCTCACTGCAACCTCCGCCTCCTGGGTTCAAGCAATTCTCCTCCCTCAGCCTCCTGTGTAGCTGGGACTAGAGGTACACACCACCATGCCCGGCTAATTTTTGTATTTTTTAGTGGAGACGGGGTTTCAACATTTTGGCTAGGCTGGTCTTGAATCGTGACCTCAAGTGATCCACCCGCCTTGGCCTCCCAAAGTGCTGGGATTACAGGCATGAGCCACCGCGCCCGGCCCTCTAGCAGTACTCTTAAAAATGAAAATAAGTTCATAATTGCTACAGTTAGAAATAGGCAGTTATAAATCACATTTCTGCAAATAAGGCAGTATGTAGGTAATTTTGGAATTATTTTTTTCTTTCCTATGGAGGCAAGAGTAAACTTGAAATCGGTTCTTGGAATGTTTGTTTCCATGACTCCTGTCTGGTAGATTTTTTTTTTTTTAATTAAGGTGATGGTTATTTTTTTTTTTGCTCTCCTTTTGGTTCCTAGAGTTTTGATTTCCCAGAAAGTCTGAATAAACAGGCGACCTCGAACATGTATCATGATGCTCTAGGTTGCATAGTGAATGTAGAAGAACTTCTTAAATTTCAAAATGATTCCAAATGGTATTGAAGCTTTGGACTTGAATTGGGCTCTAGAGGCAAAAAGAGCTGCCCAGACTTCCCCACTGAAGTCCAGGGAGCATTAACTGGAGGTTCAGAGGATCTGTGGATAGAATTCAGGGCAAACTTGGATTGGAAGAAAGTTATGTCTTTATTTTCACTAACCTCTAGCTGAAATTTAGCATTGCCTTAATTATGAATATAATCTACAAACCACAGTAGAATTAGCAGTATCTGTGACTCTGTGATAGGTTTTTATATTACATTAAGAATACTGATGATACCTCAAAATATTACTGTTTTCCTCGTTATGAGAACACTGTAGTCTTTCATCACTAGATCTTGTTAGTAGACACATTAAGAAGTACACATATTACAGGCTGGGCGCGGTGGCTCACGCCTGTAATCCCAGCACTTTGGGAGGCTGAGGTGGGTGGATCACCTGAGGTCAGGAGTTGGAGACCAGCCTGGCCGAAATGGTGAAACCCCATCTCTACTAAAAATACAAAAATTAGCCGGGCATGGTGGCGAGCACCGGTAATTCCAGCTACTCGGGAGGCTGAGGTAGGAGGATAGCTTGAACCTGGGAGGTGTAGGTTGAAGTGAGCCAAGATCGTGCCACTGCACTCCAACCTGGGCGACAAGATTGAAACTCCATCTCAAAAAGAAAGAAAGAAAGAAATATACATATTACTGTATTGCAGATTTGTTTTTTAGTAGTTGTATTACTTGTATGTCACTATAATTGGTTTGCTTTGTAAGCCTGCTGCATTTTACTTTATGCTTGTATAATTTTTTTTGTGAATTGACAATTTATCATTGTATAAATTTATAGGTTACAAAGTAATGTCATAAATTGTGGATGCAATGTGGAATAATTAAATCAAGCTAGTTAACATATCCAATACTTCAAATACACTTCTGTGATGAGCACATCAATTTTGAAATGTATAACACTCCATTATTAAGTATATGCAACACACTGTAAAACATAAAAAAAGCATAAAACATATTCTTCCTGTCTGAGATTTTGTACCTTTTGACCATCATTAATTTTTTTTTTTTTTTTTTTTTTTTTGAGACAGGCTTACTCTGTCACCCAGGCTGGAATGCCGTGGCGCAGTCTCCACTCACTGCAACCTCCACCTCCTGGGTTCAAGCGATTCTCCTGCCTCAGCACTCCCAGTAGCTGGGATTACAGGCATGTGACACCACACCCAGCTAATTTTTTTTGTTTTTTTAGTAGAGATGGGGTTTTGCCATGTTGTCCAAGCTGGCCTGGAACTCCTGACCTAAGATGATCTGCCCACCTTGGCCTCCCAAAGTGTTGGGATTATAGGAGTAAGTCACCGTGTGCCTGGCCTAAATTTTTTTTTTTTTTTTTTTCTTGAGACAAGGTTTCACTCTTGTTGCCCAGGCCGGAGTGCAGTGGCGCAATATCAGCTCACCGCAACCTCCACCTTCCGGGTTCAAGTGATTCTCCTGCCTAAGCCCCCCAGCAGCTGAGAACACAGGCACGTGCCACCATGCCCGGCCAGTTTTTGCATTTTTAGTAGAAATGGAATTTCACCATGTTGGCCAGGCTTGTCTTGAACTCCTGACCTCAGATGATCCACCCACCTCGGCCTCCCAAAGCGCCAGGACCATAGGCGTGAGCCACCGTGTCTGGCCTTGCCTAATATTTTTATGAGACAAAATATCAATTTCAAAACAGCATCAAACAGTGAGCAGGCCAAGCACGGTGGCTCACACGTGCGATGCTGCAATCCCAGCACCATGGGAGGCTGAGGCATATTTTTCTGTACTAAAAATACGTAAAATACAAAAAAAAGAAAAAATTAGCTGGCCATTCAGGAGGCTGAGGCAGGACAATCACCCAAACCTGTGAGGCAGAGGCTGCAGTGAGCCGAGACTGTACCACTGCACTCCAGCCTGGGCAACAAGAGCGAAACTTTATCTCAAAAAAAAGGGGTGAGCATATTTAACCATCCTCAGCTCATAATAGAGCAAATAGGTCAATAGAATAATAATTCATGCTCTTGCATGTGTAATGAACTGGCAACAAGAGAAAGTTGGTTGAAGAAAGGCAGAGGAATTGTGTCTTACAAGAATTAGAATTAAGGGGCTCCATAATCATCTGGCATTCATTCAATGTTGTATCTATGGTTAGAAGTGTACATGATAGGAACTCCAGGAATCTTAGGGATTCTTCTTTTAAGGTCCCGGTCAACTGTGGCCACAATATAACACTTATGCTGAATTACTCTCTGTACTAAGCAGTCATCTGCATAGGTTCCTTAGTGTGTACATGGTAATCCTTCAAATCTTGGATCCTTGGTGATCCGTAGAGCCACTAGATACTTCTGCTCCAATTTCTCAATTTCAGGCATTACACAATCAGTTATACAAGGAATACACTTGGTATACAGACAGTCCATCATTGACTGCACTAAGTCTGGTTTGGCTTTTATGGAAAAGTGGATAAAGGTTGGTATCAATGAGGATGTGGTAAGGTGGGCCCAACTGTGTATTATATTGGAAAAATAAGCAGGTAGGGTGTTGGGGAATTTCTCTTTCCTTTAACACGCTGGGATCTTTCTTTTCTTTCTTTTTAGGTTTTAATCTATCCTTTCTGTAAGCCTCTGATCTCTGAAACTAAGCATTCACTTCATGGTTGCATACTTCCTTGTTTTCTTTTGCTTCCCCATGGTCACGCCACACTTCTGTGCTTGTATAATATTTTGAGAAGGGCTGTAGCCTTCACCAAACTGCCAAAAAGGGATCCATGATGGAGAAATGGTGAGAACCCCTGCTCTAGACTGTAAACGTTTAATGCGTTTATATTTGTTTTGTTTGCTACTATATCCCTAGCTTAACGCCTGACTGGTAATAAGGACCTCGGTCAGTGTGTTTTGAATGAATGAGAAAAAGTGGTTTGAGGTTTAATTTATTTGTTGTTTTTTTTTTTTTTTTTAATTATACTTTAGGGTTTTAGGGTACATGTGTACAATGTGCAGGTTTGTTACATATGTATCCATGTGCCATGTTGATTTCCTGCACCCATTAACTCGTCATTTAGCATTAGGTGTATCTCCTAATGCTGTCCCTCCCACCTCCCCCCACCCCACAACAGTCCCCGGAGTGTGATGTTCCCCTTCCTGTGTCCATGAGTTCTCATTGTTCAATTCCCACCTATGAGTGAGAACATGCGGTGTTTGGTTTTTTGTCCTTGCGATAGTTTACTGAGAATGATGTTTTCCAGTTTCATCCATGTCCCTACAAAGGACACGAACTCATCATTTTTTATGGCTGCATAGTATTCCATGGTGTATATGTGCCACATTTTCTTAATCCAGTCTATCGTTGTTGGACATTTGGGTTGGTTCCAACTCTTTGCTATTGTGAATAGTGCCGCAATAAACATACGTGTGCATGTGTCTTTATAGCAGCATGATTTATAGTCCTTTGGGTATATACCCAGTAATGGGATGGCTGGGTCAAATGGTATTTCTAGTTCGAGATCCCTGAGGAATCGCCACACTAACTTCCACAATGGTTGAACTAGTTTACAGTCCCACCAACAGTGTAAAAGTGTTCCTATTTCTCCACATCCTCTCCAGCACCTGTTGTTTCCTGATTTTTTAATGATGGCCATTCTAACTGGTGTGAGATGGTATCTCACTGTGGTTTTGATTTGCATTTCTCTGATGGCCAGTGATGATGAGCATTTCTTCATGTGTTTTTTGGCTGCATAAATGTCTTCTTTTGAGAAGTGTCTGTTCATGTCCTCTGCCCACTTTTTGATGGGGTTGTTTGTTTTTTTCTTGTAAATTTGTTTGAGTTCATTGTAGATTCTGGATATTAGCCCTTTGTCAGATGAGTAGGTTGCAAAAATTTTCTCCCATTCTGTAGGTTGCCTGTTCACTCTGATG